>NC_083317.1:116647548-116950578 GCF_963455315.2 Globicephala melas
CGTATAAGCAGGTCCTAGGGCAAGAAGAGCCAGCATCCCTTTAACTGTTGTGTTGTTACTGGTGATGATGACATTGATAACGCTAACAATGAAAGAGATAATTGTTTTCCTTCTTTTAGTCACATAGAAAAAATCACCACATGGCAAGACCCTAGGAAGGCGATGAATCAGCCCCTGAATCATATGAACCTCCACCCAGCTGCCACTTCCACACCAGCGCCCCAGAGGTCCATGGCCGTGTCTCAGCCGAATCTCGGTAAGCTTTGACCGGAGCTGGATAAACAAGCATTCGACCGAGGGCCTCGAGAGCTCAGAAGCAGCTCTGGTTGCCTCAGTGCCTACTCACACGCCCAGATAGTATCTTCTCCTCCCTCTTGGCTGCATTACCCTTTCACTGCCCTTGCCTTCTTTTCTTGGCCTCTTGGCTACACAGTTCATGACACTGCTACCAGGGTTTACACTACAGCTCCAGCATCCCCTCCAGTTGTATTTAGTGAAGTTCTTTGAAAACTCACTTAGGCGTTCTGTCTTCATCCAGACCAAGGCAAGAAGGGCCCCTTTCTGTGAATTTGGTCCCTGAAGACTGCCAAAGTGTACAGTTCTGGCCTCAGATCTCTTTGCTCAGCCCCGCCCCCCAACAATGTGTGATTAACACCAGACTGGGTGTTTTCTTGCCTTATCTCATTCAATCCTCACAAAAACCCTACAAGAAGTGACAGTATTCCCATTTTATAGATGCAGAAACTTTCCCAAGTCCGAGCTTGTGGGCTAGTAGAGCCAGAGTTGGAACTGGGGTTGGGGAATGCATTCAACCCTTACATAATCTGCGGGTGGCTTCTCCCCACACCTGCCCTAGGATAGGACGGCGTACATTTCACTTCATTTTGAATAAGTGTGACTTTAAACTTGAGATTCGTTTCTGCTAATTGCCTTTACTTCAGAAGAAATACAATTCTGCCCACTGGAGAGAATCAGATGTGAACGAATACACTCCTGCAGCAGAACCAGTCAGCTTTTGTTAGTCATCCTCTCCCACCCCCAAAGGCTAAAAATAAGAGGGCCAATTTTGAAGTTCTTAAAAAGATGGTGCTGTTTTCAGGTAATGTTTCCATTTAAGATCAGATATCCAGATACTGCTTTATACACAGAACAGAATTTTAGAGAATGAAAAGAATCTCCTGTTGGATTTTCAGGAATGAACAGGATAAAAATGGAAGCAGTTTCCTGGACACCCTTCCTTTATAACTGTGGCTTAGCCATGGTGAGTATGGACCCGAGGAGACCTGAGTCAGTATATTCAAGTAAATATATTGTCCCTTCTTCCAGGAAGTCTGGATCTACCATTTTAAAGCTTGCAGATGTAAAATATATACAAAAAGCAAACGACTCAGAACAACCTCTGTTGTGTTTCGTATCTAAAGGGTAGATCAAGGAAAATGGTGCCACTGCTTCTACGAGCAGTGAGTCACTTGTCCCCAGTACATAAGAGGTCAAGTAGAAAGCAGATGCGAGTGTAGCAAGGAAACCACAAATCAGGTAGCATTAGACTAGTTTCTTTAGCCATTTAATTTTTATTAATTTATTTAATTTTTAGGTAGCATTAGACTAGGGTTTCTTTAGCCATTTAATTTTTATTAAAAGTTCTAAAAGCTGATTATTAAATTATCAATGTTAACTTTATAATCTATTATAATTGGAAAGGATCTTTCATGGACCTGGTTAAAAAAATTCAAACACGTTTTTCAAAGGGGTGTTCAAAAAGTAAGTCTTCCTCTGACACCCATGCCTCAGTCCCTTGTATGTTGCCTGGAGTCAATCAGTGTTTCCAGTTATGTGTATGTTTCTTCACATAAATTGCTAGCACGTTATACCCACTGTTCTGCACCTTGCCTTTTTTTGTTTTTTGCTCATAATATATTTATTTATTAACATCTTTATTGGAGTATAATTGCTTTACAATGTTGAGTTAGTTTCTGCTGTATAACAAAGTGAATCAGCTATATGTATACATATATCCCCATATGCCCTCCCTGTTGTGTCTCCCTCCCATCCTGCACCTTGCTTTTTTTCTACTTCTATATCCGTATACGCAAAGCTGCCTCATTTTTTTTTTTTTTAATTGCCGAGTGGTCCAACATGTTGATATGCTATAATTATTTAACTAGCCTCCATCTGATGGGTATTTGGGTTTAGTGTGTTGTTAGTGCACCCAGTATTGGAGTGAAGATCCTTGTTTGTGCTGTTTCATGTACTTTCCTTAATTTTACAAAATTGCACAACGATTAGGAAGTGGACTAAGTTAGAAGGACTTCGAATGCTAAAAGCTTAATACTGAAGGCACATGTGAGTCTACCCTCCCCCCATCCCCCCACGCACTAAAAGCCCAATTGCTGGTAAAGTTTATCTAAAGAAATTGTAATCTGAATGTCTGAAACAAGTTTACCTGTGGCTGAATAAAATACCTTTTTCCAGATTTCTAATAAATCGGGGCAGTACATTTCTCAAGACACACATTCTGGGGTTTTTCCAATAATATTTGAATATTTGCCCATTACAAAATGCGTTGCTAGCCTCTCGAGAATCACAGATGTGTCCCAAGTTTGGAAATATAACGGGGAATGCAAAGTAAGCTCCAAAGACTGGGGGTAATTTAGAGAGTCACAATATGGTCCTAATAATAAATGATTTACTCAGAGTATTTTATTTAAAGCTATAGCTCTGCCTGTAGTTTATACTCTTTATTATCAACCTTTAAAAATAGAAAGAGCAGATCTTTCTACTTTTTTTTTTTTTGAGGTTTAGTATGTGGTATTTTATTTTCATTATTTTAGAAATAATAGGTGTACATCTGTGTTTACATATATTATACCTATGTCATACATTAGCATATATATGTAAACATATAAAGTCAATATTTGGAATATGATTCAAAACTTCTATGTCGGTTTTACATCAACTGCATTTTTTTTTCTTTTTACCTTTTAACCAGAGAAGATCCTTCTCCTCCTCCTACTTCTTAACTCTAGAATTTTGGTCTTTTCAATGGCATACATCTGACAAATAAGTGAACTTAGGTGATGTGTCCCCTTCACTGATAGATATTTATGTACAAGTGAAAATGATGTCAAAATGCAATGAACATTACTGTCAGGTGATAGAATTAGTAATAAGCTAATTTTATGTATTTCTGGAACTATGATATAATCAGTGACATAGCAAAACACATTCAGCAATAAATCTCCTTATATTGTGATTCCGTGTTTTTCTATGTGTTAGTGATGGACTTGGGAGTCGGACTGTCAGACTTTGAATCTCAGCTCTGCCTATTGGTGACTCTGTTAAGTCACTTAATTGTGCCTCAGTTTCTCCATATGTAAAATGAGGATTATATTTATAGTGTGAGGAGGTTGTATGAGTTTATAAGTAAAGTGCATAGATCCATGCCTGGCACGTAATGAAATGTTATGTCATCATTGTTCTTTGTGGAAAGAAAAGTTTTATTTAACTATAGAATGTTAGATTTGAAGACAATTTCATTGTTCATCTTAAAAGCTCTCATAAAAAAAATTTATTTTAGGCTGGTTAGTTCGCAAAGAGCTTTAAATTAGGAACTCTGTATTTTTTACTTTCAGTGAGGATAGCGCCCCCTGGTGGAAATGTTTCAGTCCTCCCGGTCCCCCCCCCCAACCCCCGAGAAACTTATTGTCAGTGGATATCTTATTTTTTCAGTAGCTCTATTCCTGAAATGTGGGTTGTAAGGCAACCCATATTTTAATTGGGAGAGAAGAGATCCATCACTCAAAGGCATCCTGGAGTGAGTGACTTTGTGAAAGTCATTCTGTGAGTGACTTCGTGAGCATACTTTTGTCAGGCTGCCTCAGAGTCCAGTGAAAAGGCATCTATCTCTTGGTAGGATGGCAGGTTGGCTGTGTATCCAAACTCACTCGCTTTTCAAATGCTGAAGTAAAACGAAACAGACTCTCAAGGGGTATTTCAAATAGCTCTCTCCAGCTTGGTCTAATTTTTAAATTTATTTTATTATTATTATTTTTTTTTTGCGGTACGCGGGCCTCTCACTGCTGTGGCCTCTCCCGTTGCGGAGCACAGGCTCCGGACGCGCAGGCTCAGCGGCCATGGCTCTCGGGCCCAGCCTCTCCGCGGCATGTGGGATCTTCCTGGACCAGGGCACGAACCCGTGTCCCCCGCACCGGCAGGCAGACTCCCAACCACCGCGCCACCAGGGAAGCCCCCAGCTTTGTCTAATTTTTAACTGAAATTTTTGTTTTTGTATTTACCCAATCGGGTTGTCTGTCAGGTTTTATCCAATTTGATTCTGTTTGAGCAGATTGGTCCCCTTTGCGTCTGAGTCCCCGGAGATACCCAGTGAATGGAAGAAGACAGGAAGGTTTTGGAGAACTTTAGATAGCGAAGAGGAGAGATTACCACTGGGTGGAGGCCGTATCACTTGGGGGCTGACAACTTGTTTGAAATCCTCACTGTTATGTAACACAGTGAAGGGGGAAAACTACTATAAGTGTGAAAGTTGATTTTTTTGCATGACACAAACCAGGTGGGATCTCATATCTTTTAAGTGGGTTGTTGGTATGATTAATTACTTTTAATAGCCACTAAATTTTATTGAAGGAGGGGAAAAAATGAAACAAACAGGAAAAAAAAAGGACTCTACACAGCCCGTATTATAATACATAAAACAATGGGCTCGGGGCAAATGGAACCTGCTAAGGAAACCAGTTAGGTTGTTAGGGCAGTAATGCGGGTGGTGTGGTGGGCAGGGACCTCTTTGTATAGTGGTTAATAGGAAGACCTGGAGTCAGAACTGAGTTTTTCTTGGGTTAGACATTTACTAGTTTCGTTTGTTATCTAACCTGGGTCTCATTTTCCTTATCTGTAATATGGTGATAATGATAGTCTCTTCCCCATAAAAGTTTTGAGTACTTAGGTATTCCATGCCTTGGTAGCTGGCATAGAGAAAGCTCCCCAAGAAATATATTGTTGTAACTATTATTATGAGCTAGTAGCCTGTTTTTTCCTCACTTTTCTGGCCTGTGTAGCCAGAGGAAGAGCCTGTGGTGTGTGCGATAGAAAGCCATCCTCTTCCTTCTCCCTCAGGAAAAGCCAACCTCAGTTCCTGCAGCTTTGATCTTTTGGACACTTTTGCTTACACGTTGCGAAACTAATCTTGAACCCCCGGCAGCAACTGTGAGAAACACGCTCGAGCCCGGGCTCGTTCATGAGCAGATGAGCAGAGGCAGTTTGGGAAGGGCAGGTTCACTTCGAGCCCCACATAAAGAACCTTCTCCTTCTGCAAGTGTGATGGTGTCAAGGTCTTCCTATCTCTCAGCACACGAGGACTGAACTCGTACAGTAACTTAAAATCTCCCCATATTTTAAAATGTCTTTGCAGAGAGAAAGTGACAGACAGTTTTGCCTTTTTGGTGATAACCCTAGTGATCGTCAACCATGGTGTGCTGGCCTCCTGTCACACATTAATGGACCTCCTTGTTGGAATGAGACCCTGACCTAGGGTGCCAGTATCCTCCCAGACAGGACAGGAAAAATAAAGACTGTATAACAACTTCACCAGACTGCCAGCCCTAGCCAGTTGAGAAACCGCTGGTAAAGTGCAGTCAGAGTGTATTTTTAATGCTATAGGAATCTTTTAAATATCACACACTCCCCCTTTGAAGATGTGCCATCCACCAGGCCAGAGTTTGTCCTCCAGGTCTATCTTGATCTGTATTTCAAATTGTAAACACGTGTGGTTTTCTTGCTTTTTTTTTTTTTTTGCAGGGTATGCTTTTCAAGACAAGATGGAAAATCTAGTCTCTTCTCAGTTTGCAAAGTTGGCTCCTTTGTCCCTCTAGGAAGTGTACAAAGGCACTTGAAGACATTTTATCAAAAGCAAATAAAATAGCTAAGGGACACCGCAGCCTAGTGTTGCTGAAAGCATGTAGAGAGGTATCCTGAAAGTTTGCTGAAAGTTAGATTTATACGTAGGCTATCTTATTTTTGTCTTTTTCCGGTAGTTTTCTTCTAATCAAATTTATGTAGTGAGTTTATGGCAGACACATCTGGCTACTGTGATTTTTCCAGCTCTGATGTTCTCACTACTTTTTGAACTTTGCAGTTTCCGCAGCATGAATTAGCCTAACGCACACAAGCACATACACACACAAACCCAAAGACAACTGAAAAACCTCCACCCTTAAGGGGGAGGGTGGTGGTGATGGGGCGCTGGTAAGAGTGCTGTGGTGGGAAGTGGGTCTTTACGGAAGGGAAGGAAGACTGGTGGGCACAGGGAAAGGGGAAGCGGTTCTGGTTACAATGTTTTTTGGTTTTTTCTTGATTAAAAAAAGAGAGAGCAGTTTTCTAAATGCTGTAGAAAATCAATATTATTTGCTTAGAGAGATTTGGAGGAATCCATCAATTGTCAGAATTTAGTCTGTCGGCATTATTGAAGACCACTCTTCAGCATTTCCCAAAGGAGATTCATTACAGTTCCGACCTCTTAAGGCTTTTAAAGATTATGTGAAATGGGGGCCAAACACAAATAATTAAGTCAACTGATTCAATTCTTCTTGTGCAATAAAGTGGTACGTAATAGTCGATAAAGAAACAAACCTTGGGCTTCCCTGGTGGCGCAGTGGTTGAGAGTCCGCCTGCCGATGCAGGGGACACGGGTTCATGCCCCGGTCCAGGAAGATCCCACATGCCGCAGAGCGGCTGGGCCCGTAAGCCATGGCCGCTGGGCCTGCACATCTGGAGCCTGTGCTCCGCAACGGGAGAGGCCACAACAGTGAGAGGCCCGCGTACCGCAAAAAAAAAAAAAAAGAAAAAAAGAAACCAACCTTGTGTTTTCTTGAATCTCTCATCTATATCAGTATTCGTTCATCTGCATATGCATTAAGATTATGTGATGAAGACTTATAGATTTTATTACACAAAATTTAGAAATTTAGGTAGCAAATCTCTTTGATAAGAAGTCTTAAGAGCCATGAAAAATGTTTGATGCCAAAATTTTCCGAAGAAAATATCCCCCAAGGTACGATTCCCAAGTAGTTGCTAGATGAACACTTCGGAAAACTGTACACAAAGATGCTTCCCCCCCCATTAAACGCCTGCAATATGAAAATAAATATATTTGTAACTAAGAGTAGCTATAGGACTATATGGCACATGGAAAACTTTATTATATCAGTCTGATTTGATAAAGCAGGCAAAATTGTTTATACTAGGATTATAATTTTGTTTTTTAAAAAAGACTTTGTTTAGATTTTCTTTTCCCACAAAGACAATGCTCTCCACCTGTGTATTTCTAGCCCATGGCCAAGTGCAGTATGCATCACAGGTGCACCACTTAGCAGAATAAATGTATTGAGTAAATCAATTATGTATTTTTAGATGTTCATAGTGATTATAGTAAGGCTTTTGAATTGGGGGTGGTCCCCTTAATTTTCTCTGTAATATGGTGATATTCGTTTTATAATAGCCAAAAGAAAAAAAAAAGGAGAGCCATTTGGTTGGTGTCTTGAGCTTTTTATGGTGGGAGAGGAGGATGGGGTGTAGGGAAGAAGGCTCTAGGCCCAGTGTGCAATAGAGACAGAACCATGAATCGTCAAGCTTCTGCAGCCGAGTCTACCTGTGGCAAACAAGTCATTCCCTGGTCTCTAAGATCCGTGTTTCTTCACGTGGAGGCCCAGGTCTAGCATGGGTCGGATTCCTTGGGCCATTTGTTACACATACATCTTCAGAGTCCTGTAGGAGCCTGATTGCTGCCCAAAGAACAGTCATGTGCAGCTGCTGGGAGAAATACTGCCTGGACCCCACCCCTGCGAAATCCTGTCTCAGACCATGTAGGGTGGAGTCTAGGAATGGGTGCTGTTTTCAAGTGCTCAGATACCTCTGGTCACCAGCCAAGTGCAGGAACAGCCATGGAACTCTGTGCCTTAGCACAGAGATTGGAAACTGCCATCAGAACAACTGGCAAAAACGCACTCAGAGATCCAGTCTTTAACTTGAGTTACCTGAAAAGAATGCCGAGTGTGCTCACCAACTTCTTTTTTTTTAATTGAGGTGTAGTTGATGTATAATGTTGTCTAAGTTTCAGGTGTACAGCAGTTACTCACAATTTTTAAAGATTATACTCCATTTATAGTTATTTTAAAATATTGGCTCTATTCCCTGTGTTGTACAGTACATCTTTGTTCCTTATATATTGTATACAGAGTCGTTTGTACCTTTTAATCCCCTACCCCTATCTTGCCCGTACCCGCTTCCCTCTCCCCACTGTTTGTTCTCTGTATCTGTGAGTCCTGTTTCTGTTTTGTTATATACATTCATTTGTTTTATTTTGTAGATTCCATGTATAAGTGATAACATATAATGTTTATCTTTCTCTGTCTGACTTATTTCACCAACTTTTAACTGTGATTTTTGCCTGAAATAGACGTTTATGGTGACATTGGCATTTGTCACTTTGGCACTTGGTGTCAGTGCACACATGAGCTTTGGGTATGTGAATGCTGAAGCCACTTTCCAGAGAGTTCTGACCCTAGTCATACCAAGTAAACTTCAAAAACCAGGGGAGACGTTGCAGTTTGGCAACTAGATTATTGAAGTGCATTGTCTAAATTCATAGGGTCAGTGTATAAGCCCATCTTGAACTTTGCTAGCTGAGAGCTGACCAAAGAGTCAGGCCTCTGCAAGCTTAAAGCCCTGAAAAATTCTGGAGGGCACCCCATACCCCAAAGAAGCACAGAGTCTCTTAGGAAAGAGGTAAAGGCCAGGTCAAGCTTTTCCTCAGTCCCTTCTTTGTGGGCACGACCTTCATTTACTTATTTATTTTTAATGGAGTCTAATCTCTTCACTAAGCTGCGAGCCTCTGTTTCAAGAGTTTTAAAAATAATTGGGACAGTTTTAGTACTATCTGCTGGCTGACTTCCAGTAGTTTGTCCCCAGGAACTTCCTTGCTGTGGAGAATGTTGCCCAGTTACAGTTTTAGGCAGAGGGATTCTGGGATGGCTTGTCCTTCGGCCACTTGTTCCAAATTGATAAGTGTTGAGTGACATTTGGACACTTTTCTTTGATCTCCTTTTTGGGGCCCCTGGTGATGTTGTCCCCACCTGATCATCACCTCCCCCACCCTGTATCAACTGCAAGATTGATTTCTTCTTCCTTTCTGGAAGTCTAAATTTATTCCCGGGGTGTTTTGCAGTTGCTGGTGGTCAGGAACAGCTGTTCTGCCACGCTTGACTCTGGATAATTCTCTGTGTTGAAGTCAGCAAAATAATACCATAAGAGAAGCCAGGAAAACAAAAGCCTTCATGGTCTTTTCTCATTACGAGCACTGAAGAGAGGAAGATCAGCCATCTCCCTGGTTTAAAAAAAAATAACAAAATGCAGGAAAAATTAAGATTCGAAAACATATTTGAGGCAGCAAGATTCAAGAATGTTATTTTCGGGGCTTCCCTGGTGGCGCAGTGGTTGAGAGTCCGCCTGCCGATGCACGGGTTCGTGCCCCGGTCCGGGAAGACCCCACATGCCGCGGAGCGGCTGGGCCCGTGAGCCATGGCCGCTGAGCCTGCGCGTCCGGAGCCTGTGCTCCGCAACGGGAGAGGCCACAACAGTGAGAGGCCCGCGTACCGCAAAAAAAAAAAAAGGATGTTATTTTCCTCCCGTGTTATATAATTACTACTTGGTCATTGTAGACAATACTGATCAGCAAAAAATGAGAAAATAAAAAACACTGTAATCTGACAATTCAAAATCACACTAACATTGTCTCGTATTTGTCTTTTTTTCAATACAAATGTAAACAAAAGAGGTTGGAGAATCCTCTACGTTCTTTTTTGTAGCCTGCTTTTTTCACTTAATGTATCATGAGCATCTTTCTGTTTCAGTAGATATTTTCTGATTAGCTGTTTTTATTGGAAAAGTAACACAAACATGGTGAAATATTCAAACAGTCGTAAAGAGCATTCAAGACAAGTAAGTCTCCTTCACACCAGGACCCCCTGCCCTTCTCTTCTCCCCAGGGAAACCACTACTCCCAGCTTCCTCAGTACAGCCTTCCCTCTTCCCCCGGTAACCACGGGGGATTGGTTCCAGGACCCCCACGATACCAAAATCCGAGGATGCTTAAGTCCCTTGCATAAAATGGCGCAGTGCAGTCCGCCGTCTGTATCCGTGGTTCCGCATCTGCAGATTCAGTTTCTATCCACAGTTGGTTGCATCCGTGGATGTGGAACCTGCAGTTACAGAGGGCCATCTGTATTCCAGAAATACTCGACATACAAAGGTGTGGTTGGATGTATGTGCCTTTTTAGAACTTAACATATCTTAGAGAGCTCCCTAAATTAGCACTTATAGATTTATTCTTTTTTAGCAGTAAATAATATTCCACTCTACTGATGAACCATAATTATTCAACCGGTCCCCTAGGATGGATATTTAGGTTCTTTGCTGATTGTTTGCTATTATTAAACAATGCCACAATGTGTGTCCCTGTATGTAAATCCTTGTGCCGTATTCTGTTTATGTATAGGATAATTTTGCAGAGGTGGAATTCCTGGGTCAAAGGTTATGTGCATTTAAAGTTGTAATAGATGTTCCACTTCCCTCCAAAAATGTTACACCAATTTACGCTCCTGCCAACAGTGTACGAAAGTGTTTCTTTCTCCCTGGCCAATATTATTCTTACTCTGGCCAATAATGTTCATTATCAAACATTTTAGTCTTTATAATTCTGATAGGTACAAACTAGATTCTCATTGTTTAGTTTGTACATGTATTTAAGTTATGAATGGACTTGGGCATATTTCTCTCTATACACCATTACATCATGTTAATGACTGTACAATATACCATTGTGTGACTCTACCATAATTTATTTAACCAGTTCTTTTATTGAGGGACGTATAGATTAGTTCTATTTTTTATTATTATAAATGATATTGCAGTAAATATTCTTGTACATAAATTTTTGTGCCTTCCTTAATTTCCTCATTTTTTCCAGTTTCTTTGGAAAGTTAATTTGTTAGGAAAGTATGAGAATTCCTTTAAAAAAAAATACAATTTTGACCTGGTTTACTTTCATCGAACTAAGTAAGTAGTTGTCTGCATGTCCACTGTGTGTGTTGGGGAGGATTTGTTTGGGCTGCTACTTTCTTTTACAAAAATATGATTTAAGGTTGCCACAAAAAGTGTATTTTTAGCCAGGCACCTTGCTTTCCCACTAGCTCTGGTTTTCAGCTTGCATATCCATATGTTTTTGACTAAAGCCATAAATGGAAGTTTCATTTGAAGTTTGCTTCCCAGTACATGTCATGCATTTCATTCCATATTATTTTCGTCCTTTTCCTTTCCAGTATTATATTTCTCAGGCACCAGTGAAGAGTGAGTTTTCAGTTTTGCCAAGAGTTAAATATTTGCAGAGATGGAAAAAAAATAAAGTAAAAAAAAAAAAAAAAAGGAAAATTAACGTGGCTGATTTAGTCCTGGCTCACAAGACTTTCATATAGCTGCTTCAAAGCTTACATTTTAAATATCAAGAAAAATATTCTGTTTTCACTCTTATCAAATGCCATAATGCCTGAATTAATTAGAATGGAGCTATCATTTCTCCCCAGATGGAATTGGATCATCCCATCCTAACAAAATGAATGCTCAGGGCAGCTGCAAATGAAAGTTCCTTCTCCAGCCTCCACTCTGCGCTTCTTAGCTTGTCCAGTTTTCCTTTTATCGAGAAGGCCAACGTGGAACAGTTTCTTCACCTCTGATCCTGGGAAGTGAGGGCCTTTTATCCCAGGGCCTCAAGCTTTATAGTCAGCTAACTCTTGGAGCCCAGGTTCTACCCAAGAAAACTTGTAATTGTTTAGTTCAGCGTCTTGTTGTTAGCTACAGTTTTCCAGAGCTGTTTCTTCTGAAAGACCAGTCCCATAGGATACCACTTTGTCCTGTCTTTCCAGGCTCTCTATTTTTTAAAAATGAGATTTTTTTTCTCTTTTAAAAAAATTGAGATGTAATTGACATAAACAGTATATTAGTTTCAGGTGTACAGCACAGTGATTTGATATGTGTATATGTTGTGCAGTAGTCATGACAATAAATCCTTTTTTTTTTGGCCGTGTCACACGGCGTGTGGGATCTTAGTTCCCCTACCAGGGATTGAACCCGCACCCCTTGCATTGGAAGCGCAGAGTCTTAACCACTGGACCGCCAGGGAGGTTCCGCGACAGTAAATCTAATTAACATCCATCACCACACATAGTTTTTTCTTTTTCTTGTGATGTGTCGACTGAAAAAAAATCGCACAACCTAAAAGCTGAGAATTATGTTTTATTCGGGGACCTTACTGAGGACTGTAGCCCAGGAGACAGCCCCTCAGATAGCTCTGAGGGGCTGTTCTGAAGAGGTAAGGGAGGTGCCGTGATATATAGGAGTTTTTGCTGAAAAAAAAAATAGTCGCACATCAAAAGATTACTACTAATTGTAAAAAACAGACATCTCAAGTTAATGACTTTAGTGCTTTTCTATGTATGGGAAGATGCAGGAGTCTGGACTCGTTGAAATTACTCCTTTGATTTACATGTTGATTATCTAGGGCCAACATCCTTTTTTCCTCCATCCTCAGTGCTCCTCAGGACTCACCACTGGGGTCGGCTGCTGGCTTGATGGCGGGAACCACTCTTTGTTTACTGAAATGGCAGCCACAAGTATTTTTGTCCACAAATAACAGTTGGGGTCGGGGATGGAGGTGGCGAGGCTGGGAGAAATGGTGAGTGTCAGGTATCAGGATCATGAAGCACCTGTTACAATTAGGGTTCTCTCCCTCCAAACCCCAGTCAGTTCTCAAAACCACTGAGCAGTAGCAGTTTCCTCGAAGAGAAATAACATCGCTGCACAACGGCCCGTGTACCACACGGTTTGTCTGGACTCTGCCAGGCTGAGAATTTTCAATCTCCAGGGAGTTTAGGGTGTGTTTAGAGGAAGTTTTTTTCTTTGCTGTAATATGTCACCTTTTCGAAATAATCTAAAACTTACAGAAGAGTTTCAAATATAGTACAAGGAACTCCCACATACCCTTTGCCCAGATTTGCCTTTGTTAATTGTTTATGATTTGCCTCATTTGCTTATCTCTCTTTTTCCGTATGAAGATGTATTATATATATATATATATATATATATTTTTTTTTTTTCCTGAACTCTTCAGGACTAAGTTGGAGATGTAATGCCCTTTTCCCTGTAAATACTTCAGATCATATTTTCTAAAAGGATGTGTTCTTACTTAAGCAGAGTACAGGAATACCTCATATTAACTGGGCCTCACTTTTGTGCTTCACAGATCCTGCATTTTTTTACAAATTGAAGGTTTGTGGCAAGCTTGCATCACACAAATCTATCAGCACCATTTTCCCAGCAGCATTTGTTCACTGTGTCTCTGTGTCACATTTTGGGAATTCGTGCAATATTTCAAACATTTTCATTATTATTATATTTGTTATTGTGATCTGTGATCAGTGTACTTTGATTACTAATGCCAAGAGATTGACTCACTAAAGGCTCAGATGAGGGTTAGCATGTTTTAACAATAAAGTACCTTTTAATTAAGGTATGTACTTTTTTTAGACATAATGCCATTGCATTATATATATTGTCTATTTGTGTGTGTGTATATATAATAAACTTAATAGACTACAGTATAGTATAAGCATAACTTTTTTTTTTTTGCGGTACACGGGCCTCTCACTGTTGTGACCCCTCCCGCTGCGGAGCACTGGCTCCGGACACGCAGGCCCAGCGGCCACGGCTCACGGGCCCAGCCGCTCCGTGGCATGTGGGATCCTCCCGGACCAGGGCACGAACCCGTGTCCCCTGCATTGGCAGGCGGACTCTCCACCACTGCGCCACCAGGGAAGCCCCAAAAGCATAACTTTTATATGCACTGTGAAACCAAAAAAATTTGTATGCCTTGCTTTTTTGCAGTGGTCTGGAAACGAACCCTCAATATCTCTGAGGTATGCCTGTATGGTATGAAAATCACAAAATTCAACATTGGTACAATACTGTTGTCTAATCCACAGTCAATATTTGAAATTTCATTTGCCACAATAATGTCCTTTTTTCCCCCCAAATATTTATTTATTTATTTGGTTGCATCAGGTCTTAGTTGCAACAGGTGGGCTCCTTAGTTGCGGCTCACCGGCTCCTTAGTTGTGGCATGCATGTGGGATCTAGTTCCCAGACCAGGGATCGAACCCAGGCCCCCTGCATTGGGAGCGCGGAGTCTTAACCACTGCGCCACCAGGAAAGTCCCCACACTAATGCCCTTTATGGCCTTTCTGGTTTCTGATCCAGGATCTATTGAAGGTCATGCATTGCATTTAATTGTCCTGTCTCCCTAATCTCTTTTTACCTAGAATGATTCCTCAGCCCTCGTGTTTCTGGACCTTGACACTTTTGAAGAGTATGGGCCGGTTATTTTGAAGATTGATTTTAATTTGGCTTTGTCTGGTGTTTCCTCCTGGTTCAGGTTTAGGTTATAGGAGTACCACAGAAGTGATGTTGTATTCTTCTCCCTGCATCCTGTCAGGAGGCATGTGATGCCAGTTTGTCCTAGAATGGGTGATATGGGAGGAGTTTCTTGGGTCAGCTGGCTCCTCTCATGAGTGTGCTCCACAAAGACAGTGCAATAAGAGGAAAAACGTTTTGGTCCACCAGGACTCTGTAAGATGTGGCCTCAGGTCATGTAAACTCTTTTCCGTCCTCTGGATGATGAGCAAATGCCATATCTAGCGTGGTCACTTAGGCTTCACAGACCACGATTTAATTCATAAATAATACTAGGGGCTTCCCTGGTGGCGCAGTGGTTGGGAGTCCGCCTGCCGATGCAGGGGACGCGGGTTCGTGCCCTGGTCCGGGAAGATCCCACATGCCGCGGAGCGGCTGGGCCCGTGAGCCATGGCCGCTGAGCCTGCGCATCCGGAGCCTGTGCTTCGCAACGGGAGAAGCCACAACAGTGAGAGGCCCGCGTACTGCAAAAAAAAAAAACAATAATAATACTATATTGGTGTAGAAACAGACTCCCAGACTTAGAGAACGAACTTATGGTTACCAGGGGGGCAGGGTAGTGGGAGGGATAGATTAGGAGTTTGGGATTGACATGTATACACTGCTGTATTTAAAATGGATAACCAATCAGGACCTACTCTATAGCACAGGGCACTCAATATTATGTAACAACCTAAATGGGAAAAGAATTTGAAAACGAATAGATACATGTATATGTACAACTGACTCACTTTGCTGTACACCTGAAAATACAACATTGTTAATCTAATATACTCCAATATAAAATTTTAAAAAATGCTATACTGGTGTAGCTGTATATAGAGAGATAGAGCTTTGAAATGAAACTGTGACGCTTCCATCTGTTGATTCTACTCTTGCCTCTTCCCACACACTTAATTCAGAAGTCTACATATAGGGACTTCCCTGGTGGACCAGCGGTTAAGACTCTGCACTTCCAATGCAGGGGGCGTGGGTTTGATCCCTGGTTGGGGAACTAAGATCCCCCATACCGCGTGGTGTGGCAAAAAAAAAAAAAAAAAAAAAGAAGTATACATATAAATAATTGACTTAAGTTGGGGTAGAAGACCGTGGCTGAGAAAATAATAAATCCAGGGAGAAAAACGCATACCGCAGGCCTCGTGTGGTTGCTAGAGGTGCCTGCAGGTTTGATTCTGAGACTTGGGGGGGCTCGTGCTTGGAGGACGAGATATGTTCAGTTACAGGAGTCAAAGCATCCGTCAGGGAAAGGCTTGCCGGGTGTGGAGGAGAAGCAAAGCTTTTCCAGGTATAGAGGCCGAAGGGGGAGTTCTCCTGCTAATTCCCCATACGTGATCTAGACACTGCGATCTAGCAGTCCTCAAAAAGTCTCCCAACTGTGAATACCCGGAGTTCTAGAGAGAGGTTTTCTCTACCCTTCCTTGACCCTAGGTTGTGGCATCATCTCAGAGAACCAGCCAGGAACGGCTGCAGACCACAAGGCTACCCCGCGTACCAGCTGGACTCGGGCATACAATTCAGAAAATCCAGAGTTGTAGCTTTTTGTTGTTGGTGTGTGTTTCGTTTTGTTTCCGTTTTTAAGAACAGGGCCCCCTTGGCACATCCTGACAAATGAAATTTAGAGGCGTCGGTTTTTGTTTTTGTTTGGCTTGGGACCAGAATCGCCTTTTGAAAGTGTTTAAAGAGCAGAGCTGTTTTGGTTTCTACCTCTCCTTACCTCCACCGCAGAACTTATTCTTTTCTTGCCCAAAGATGACTCTGAACGACCTCACAGGGCTGAGGGACAACAGCTCAGAGACACAGATCCCTAACTTCTCCATCTGTTGATTTCTTCGGAATTTTTTATTTCACCATAGTGTATGAAATACTCTGACAGTTTCTCATGTCGTAGCCCGAAGGAGATTTCTATCACTTTGGAACAGAGGCTAACTGTAGTGCTCACCACAGCCATGATGCCCCATAGGCCCTGGCCCCTGCCTCTCCCTCTGTGCCCCTCAGCCACACGGGCCACCCTGTTTTGCTCAAGTACTCCAAGCCTACAGGTCAGGCCCCTTCCCACCTCAGGACCTTTGCACTTGTTCTCCCTCAGCCTAGTATGCCCCCCACCCTGATTTCTGCACTTCATCCAGATGTTTTTAGATCACACATTACCTCCTCAGGCACAGAAGGAATGCCGGTCTCAGATAGTTCTGCATTTGTTTGTTCAAAGCCCTTATCATTAGAATTATACCATATATTTGCTATTGTGTCTCCCCACTAGACTATAATCTCCTGAAGGGCCAGGGCCTGTGGGGCATCATGGCTGTGGTGAGCCATATTCATCAGTATCTCTAGCACCTAGAAACAGGGCCTTGCACCTGCACGGGGCTCAGCAGATATTTGGTGAGTGAATATTTAAATGAAACTTGGAACACCGGAAAGAAAAAAATCATGCATAGGCTTACCATCCGAGCACCACCACTATTAGTATTTTGATACATTTTCATTTCAAAGGTAATTAGCCTTTTGGGGTCACTAGAAATCCTATAAGATCTAGGGGTACATGCATATAAGCACAAAGTCCCAAAACTTGACAAATAATTTTAGCAGATTTCTTAATCCTGCTACCCCTGGTTAAATTCTTGTTTTGTTTTGTTTTTTTTTCCTGAGTACTCATGGCTGGATGCAAAACACCCACATCACCTTTACTGTATTATTTCTGCTAATTTGATTGCTGAAGAATGGCTCCTTAATTTGCATTTCTATGATTCCTTGTGAAGCTGATAATTTTTCCATGTTTGATTAGTAAATACATGTTCTCTTTCATAAATCATTCAAATCCTTTGACTTACCTCTTGGAGCGTCTGTTGTATGAGCTCTTTTAATAATAAAGATGTTTACTAAAATGGCACGTGATAAAAAGAAAACAGATTAAGAACCAGCAGCCCACACTGGCAACTTCTCGCTTCTTGTGGAAAGCAGCTGCGGATTCATTTTCTGTTGTTAAGCTTGGGTTGCCACACTTTGCACCTGGAGTAGTTTTAAAATCATTCAGGAAAGCTAACCAATAAAAAGCTACTATAAACTCTCTCCTGACTAATGAAAATAAATGCATGAATCAGAGTTTCCATTTCCTGCTGGGATAAAAGTATACCTATTGTCTGAAGATAATAAAACAAGAAAAGTTTTGGTTTTGCTGCTGTTGCCAGGCCATGGAATTAAATTCAAAGACACAAAGATAACTTTGTGAAGCGGCACAGTGAAACACCCAATTTCCTTTTTTCCGAGTTAGGTCCTTATTTGCCTAAATTCACTGCCTTCATAGATGTGCTTCCTTCCTGGCCACTTTTGATAAATCTTGAGATATCCCAGAAATCACATGGAATCTGAGTAGCACACTCTGGTGCTGCTTTAGGTAGAAGAAATATGGTTTCTTTACAGCAGAAGGACCCAGATAAATGAACATGCCAGAAAGATGTGATTTCTTTTTATTTCTAGCTTGTCCTGGATCTGTCAAAACCATGAAAACCGATGTTGTAATCCTTTAAATGCCAATAAAATATACATCGTAGATGATGCATTTGCTAGGAAAACATAAAAACCTAGGTCACAGGCATTTCCATCTTTATACCTAAGAGAGCAGAGTTGCCTGAATACTCGCACCCTGGTTTGTTGACTAGATTACTGTTTGGATGGGCAGACAGGAGAGCAAGTAGGAAAATCGTGTGCTGGTGCTAACAATTCAGGGTTTCTTGTGAAGTAAATGCAGCTTGGGTTACAAGTCTAAAACCAGACCAGCTGGGGGCATCTGGAAAACCTAAGGTCCACCTGTTCAGTTTTGGGGGCACTGGAAGTGATTTTAAGGTTTGAAGCCGAGAAAGTGTGGCTGAATGCACAGGGACCCCAGAACTCTATGCCTTATCAACTGAGCCAGCTGAGAAATTTCCTTATAGCTATTCTCACCCAGAATTGGAATAAAGGGCTCAGTGTGAAGTTGGGATGGTGCAGCTTCTTGGTTTAATACTTTACAGATTTTTGGAACCGAATGCACCCTGAAGTGAAAGGCTGCCTTTTTTTTTTTTTTTTTTTTTTTTTTTTGCTGACCTTGTTGGACGGCTAATACTGTTTCTGGGAAATAAGAGAAACAAGCGACTCATTGTTAGCAGGAGCTGAGAGAGGCGCAAGAAGGGCGAGAGACGTGTCTGCAGCCCTTTTCCCCCCTTCATTGTATCGTGACTGAGTCCAGGCTGGACTGAGGCTGGGTTTTTCTTTTCGACCTCCGTAGACATGTGTTTTCCATCAGACAGGGCTGCGTGACACCTGACATTGGCCAGTTCACATGAGTTAAGCCATGTACGGCCCATAAACAGAGAGGAAAAGACCCGCAGCTGCACCCAGACACTCTTGCTGCTGAAATATTTTTGAAGCTTGGTGTGGCTGGGTCTGCATATATGTCAGATACGATTTACACCTGTTTTGGCTTCTGTGCGTTGCATATCATTACTTCCCCAAAGCCGCTGTGGCCAGAAGGGCTAGTATTGCCTGATGGCAGCACCTCTTCTCCTTGAAACCTTCCTGAATTATGAAATGTAACTCTTCAAAGTTATCTGATTTTGTCTTTTTTTTTTTTTTTCTAAGGACTGAAGAAGAAAGCCCTATACCATTCTCTGTAAAACCAGATCGCGCAGGGTGTCATTGTAACATGTGATCCGTGTTGATTTCATCATTTTATAAGTAAATAAGTTAATTAAATTAGTCTGCATTAGACCTTTTCATGAAATAGGGAAAAGGAAACTCCTCAATCCTTGTCACCAAATTTCACTCAGTAAATATTTTTGGATCGCAGGACAGGGCAGTGATTGGTGGTCAATGCCTCCCATGCCAGCCATGCATTCCAGCACATTCCCTGGGCTTCCTAGGTTTGTCACAGTCTATGCCTGTGATTTGTGCTGAGTCACTTAACCTTCCAAGTTTCTTCATTTCAAAAATGAGTGAATTGGCTTAAGTCAGTGGTTTTAAATTGTGTCCCAAGGCCCCATGCCAGGGTTTCAGGGGCATGTGAGCAGAAGCTAAGCTTAGTTAGTATTCAGTCTCCAAGAGCTGTGTCTGTTCAACATATTTTAAAACTTTGTTTAATATTTTGACACAAGAGTTGGGAAACGCCTGTAGGGAAAGCACAGTGAAAGCCAGACCAAGAAAATTTAGAGAAGAGAGTCAAAAGGGCTGCCATTTAAGCGCTCACTGGCACCAGCACAGGCCCCAGGCGTGTTGTGAATGAGCCCCTGCCCATGTGGGGTGTCTCTGCCTCATGCCATATATCAGGCTCTGGAGAAAGATCCTGCTGCTAAAAAGAAGACTTGAGAACCCTGGTCGAAATGGACTGAGCCCCTTCCAGCCTGAACTTCTATGGTGACGCTTCAAAGTAGTGTAAATACATGACCCCAGCTGTGATGAGTGTGGTGGGGTTTGTAAACCACTAATGATAAAACAGAGCAAAATGCAATGGGTCCTGAACAGGGAACTATGTTCTGGAAGTAAAGGGAAAGCAGCCACAAAAGTCTAGTATTCATTAAATATTCACTTGTAAGATTAGGGGAGTAGTGATTAAAACGCATCCTCAAGAGAAAGAGTTGTGTCTGTGTGTGTGGTGGGGAGGGATTTCCAGTTTATTCTGAGTTTTCTTCATATTATGTTTCTTTTAAATTAGAAAAGTCTATGCTGATCACCTTCTTACAAATGAACTGATATCATACACCAATTTCTGACCCATAAACCCTGAAGTTTAGTTCAGGGAGAATGTATTTAGTGCCTACTGTATGCATCAGCAAGTCAGGTTTGAAATGCACTAAATTATTTGTGTTCTATGTTTATAAGGAACATCCGTATCATTGGGGTTGGTTCCAAGGGGCAGGGGCAGACTTGGCTCCTTCCTAGGTCTTATTTATAAAGAGCACAAATCCAGCCCCCAGGAAAGTGAGAGTTCAAATCACAGGAAGAAAACGCTTCAGTGTTTCTTAAAAGAGCTTCTGTTCTGTGTGTATAGCCCAACCCAGAATCCAACAGGAAAGATTTCCTGACTTTCAGCCTTAACCAAGTACATGTTTACAAGTGGTGCAATGCAATGTCATAAATAGTGCTTGATTTCCTTAAAAAGTTACAGAGTAAGTGCAGGCGTCATATTCCCTCTCCAATTACCAAGTTGTATGGGTACAAAAGGACAGGCAGCTAGTTGTAACCCATGGAGGACACACTGAGAGCTAATCTGGGCAGCCTGACTGTCATTCTAAATATCAGACGGTTATTTCATACGGGCGCTGGTTCTCTTTGTAAGGAAACACATTAGCGTGGAAATAGGAAACTTGGGTTCTACTGCCATGAGTTAGCTCTGGGGACACGGACATTCACAGGCTTAGGGTGACCAACCAATCCCATTTGCCTGGGACTCTCCTGGATTTAGCCCTGAAGGTCCCGTGTCCCAGGAAACCCGTTAGTCAAACTTAGGACAACTGGTCACTCACTGTGACAGACCCGTTTCAGCATTTGTAGAGCAGGGACAGAGAATGGAGTGATCGTCAAGCTTCCCGTTGTTAACAGTCCATGATGCAGGAGAGCTTGTGTTGCCCTCTCATGGGTGTTTAGGTTTCTGGAATGTGTTTCTGATGCAATTTATATAAACGTATTAGCCCAAACGTCAAACTGAATTAAACACCTGTTCCAAATGGGAGGAGGAAGTTTCCCACATCCCAAATCAAGTGTATTACCCAAGGTGCGTACAGTATTCGAATGTTGCATGTTCGTCTACTTTGAGGACACTGCAACCAGGTTTTCACAAAAAGTCAGCCTCTTCAAAGCTCTTCTCACGCTCAAGGGATGATGTTAGAAGGGTTCTTTGGAATGCTTGATGATTTATCGTAGAAGCTTGTAAAAAAAAAAAGAAAGAAAGAAAGAAACCCCAAAACTAAACTAAAAGGTTACTTTGAATATGTGGAACTGAAGTTCATTTAGCAAGATTCTGTTTACCACCCGCGAAAACTGGAGTACAAATTAAACCATCTTTGAGATTTTCCTGTTAAATCAACATTTGCTGATGGAGAGTTTCAGCAGATACTCTGGCAGTCTCTTATAACCCCCGCTTTCCCTGCATTTTGTTTCGTTTTGTTTTTCTGTTACTTTGTATCTTGAACAACAGTGGATAACTAGCAAAAGGTATTCCTCTCTGCCCTCCCCAGATTCACATGTGCATCAGGGAGAAGGATTTGAAGGGAATAAAGTAATTTCTGTGTCTTTCTAGGGCTTAGGTGTGGCTTCTAGCCATTGGCAAGCTGGTTGTCCTTTCCATAATCTGCTCAGAGCCAGCCCCATGCAGGCCCGTGACAGGTTTTGTAGTTGAGCCTAATCTTGTGGTTTTGTTTCCTTCATTTGGCATTTTGTGTGTGTGTGTGTGTGTGTGTGTGTGTAACCATAGCCTATTTTAAAAACAAGGAAAGCAAGCCCAGGACACAGAAAAGCAAGCCACTGAACCTCTCCGAGGCCAGAAAGACATTTGTCAAACATTCCAGGAGGCCCACTGGACAACCTGATTCCCTGGCCTCCCTCCTCGTCTGCAGCTCCTGGCTTGGGGAAGCTGCCCAAACACTTTGTCTGTGAGCTGTCGCTGTCTGTCCCTGCTGCTGCAAAAGGCAAAAGTTCAGGAGTGAAGCCTTCACCTTTTCCACGTCTGCTTCTTATACAACAAATGATGTGTAGGCTTAGAACTGAGTCCAGGGACCTTCCTGGCCTCAAGCCTACTTGTGGGGCTTTGTAGACGTGACCAAGTGTGTTTGCTGGAGCAGGTCAGAGGGTGCATCAGCGTCCTGGGCAGCATTAAACAGAGAGTCTGGGTAGTCACCCCCTCTGCACACCCCATTCCCATGTTGACCGTTTACTTCACCAAGGATACAATCATTAAATCAAAAGAGTGTTCATATCTCAGATGCTGTGGAGTTTTGTTTTTCTTGGTGTTTTCTTTTATATGGAATAATAGCAGTGAAATGTTTCTGGTTACATATCTGTAGAGCTTGGTTATGTTCGATTGCCAAACACAGAAGAGAAAGCCAATTATCAAAGAAGAAAGAAAAAAAAGAGAGAAAGGAAAAGGAGATGAAAAGAATGAAAAAGATACATGTGGGTTTCAATTTAAATTCTGACTCTCTTGGAAAGAAAAAAAAAAGAAGTCTCTGCTTTAGTTTTTTTTTTTCCTGCTTTAGTTTTGATACATTCCTGCTTCAATGGAGAAATCTTCTGTTTGGGTTATTCCTTTCTGTGGGGACTGGCAAAAGTCTAGAACTTGACTAGGTCTTTAGCCTTTTTGAGGCATTTAGTGGCAGTCTGCCCTTAACTGGTTTGGCCTCAGATACTGCATTTGAGATACTCTGCTGCTTTTCTTTCTTTTTTTTTTTTTTTAAACTGAACTATTCTCTCCCTAAAATGTTATGGAATATTATCCCAAGGAGTATTTTGTTCATTGCAAGTCTAGATGTTTTCCTTCCTGTGCTCTCCTGAGGACCTCCTCTCTGTTTGTCTCTGTCTTGGGCCTCTGTTGCCTCTTTGAGTAGCTAGAACCTCAACCATCGGTGAAGTTCATGAGATTCAACCTAATAAAAGATTCAAAAACAGTCTGAAATGAAATGACTAGAGGGAACAGAGTGACAGGTGGAATCATAGGCACCTGGGTTGAGTCAGGCAGGACACCTGGCTTCTAGGCCCTGGACCATTTTATGATTTTGACCAAATTCACTGTTTCTCTGGGTATTGTTTCCTCACCTTCACAAGAAGTTGCACCAGGCAGGCTCTTAGTTTTGAGGATCTTGACTATATTTTAAGCCTTATTCGTTTTTTTTCAAATAATTTGGGGGTTACCTCCTTTCAGTCCACCAAGAAAATATTTTGCATATTTGATGCATACATGACCGTGCTTTATTTATTTATTTATTTATTTTTTGCGGTACGTGGGCCTCTCCCGTTGCGGAGCACAGGCTCCGGACGCGTAGGCTTAGTGGCCATGGCTCACGGGCCCAGCCGCTCCGCGGCATGTGGGATCTTCCCGGACTGGGGCACGAACCCGTGTCCCCTGCATCGGCAGGCGGACTCTCAACCACTAAACCACCAGGGGAGCCATGACCGTGCTTTTGTTTTCTGTTTTTTACTTTCACATTTTTATGTTTTACATAAATAATAAATGCACACAGAAAAACTTCAAACAGTGCAGAAGAGGAAAAGGAAGATCTCCTCCCATCCTTGACACCCCGTTTCCTCTCCAGAGGCACCCACTCTTGTGTATTTTCCTAGAGAGATTTGCTGTATATGTATTGATATGATATGAATGCCCACTGCCTCCATTTTTCTAGTTACAAATAGTGGCATGCTCTTACATGCATTTCTTTTCCTTGGATTTTTTTTTCTTCCCTCTTCTAAACATTGTTTCTTAGAGATTGTTCCATAGAAGGACCTACAGAGCTTCTTTATTCTTCAGAATAGCCACATAGAATTCCTCTGAATGAATGCATCATGATCTCTTATTGGTGGACACTGTTTTTGGTCTTTTGCTGTTATGGACAATACTATGGTGAATATTCTCATATAGACTTCTCCGTTGGTGGGTGTGCTTTATTTTGAAAACAAAGCCACTGGCTAAGTTCTACTCTTTTCCAGTCACTACAGTTAATAGCTGGAGATGTTTAGTCTGAGTGTAGTCTGAAGGATCAAATCTAAATTAACTGGGAGAAAGCAGCATGTCCACCATGCCTTCCCAATGGATGGCCGCCGTAAGGGCTGGTGTTTCAAAGGCTCGCAAGGGTGTGGTTTTGGAAGAGATCTTCTCCAAGTCTTAGGCTCCCCCAGATAAGGAGGCAGACATCAATAAAACCTGCCAAGCAGTATCTGGACAGTGTGTGGAGTGGAGTAACAGAATCCTGTGTGAGTAGACTGACAATGCTGTCTTCCCAAGTTACGGCAGATGGGTCTGATTTGTCATGTCAGTAAGTACCAGACTTGAGCCGGTTTTAATATTTTTCAAAGAACCTGAGTTATAAAAATGAACATAACCTCTGAACGGTTAACAAAAAAATTTAACATTTTTAAGCTTTTTTCCTAACCTGGGGATTTCTGATATTGGAAATAGTCAATTTACACATTTCTCTTATAGACACAATTTGGTTTTTTTTTTTTTTTTGTCTATAGTAGTTACATCAGAAAAATAGGAGCATACTTTTTCAGAAGGTTCAGAAACGACTGTGCCTGGAGATAATCACTATTCTTCCATCTAAGCGTCCTTCTCCTGGCCTGAAGGAGGTCTTATGAATTAAACCCTTCTGGATATCTGGACTTTGTCTTACTTGAATTGGTATTTAAGAGAACTTTTCCCCGATGACACAGTGTGTGCCCCATCCCTGACCCTCCCACCCAGGCCTTCAAATAGAGATTGTGATTACGCTCCAACAAGCTGTAGAAATGGCGTACTTATTTCAGTTATTTTGGCATTGATCACAGCTGTGCTTTTTTTCTGTTCTCAAACTGAGAACATAAGGAATGCCCAGCTGGTTTCAGTCATTCATCCCATCGTTTACTGAGTTTCCCTGTGTGCCAGGGACGGTGCCAAGAAATGAGAGTTCTTGGTGGTGGGCTTGATTAGGGAAGTGAAGCCCAAACTGTTTGGGCAGAATACTCCAGTATCTTACCTTGCCTCGAGTGACTTCCCTGGGATTGAGCAGAGTTGTACATCTGTCCAAACCTTCCTTGAGCCCTTCCTAATTGTAACTTGAGCAACCTTTGTCCCAGGGCCCTGTTTTGAGTGCTTTGAGGGTCTGCTGTTTAAGTGGTGCTTCCTTGCGATCAACTGAAGGGAAACCGTGTGTAGCGGGGTTGCCTCAGTTTCAGTGATCGTTCCTGGTCTTCAGTTTCAGGTGTGGCAGAGGGCGGCCAAGGACAGTTGAAAGGGCAGGTGGACGGAGTGTTGGGGGTTCAACTGTGGCCCTGGTTCCGCCTGTTTCTAAGCAGAGCACGCCCCTCACCTCCCTGGGTTTCACAAAATAAAAGGCTGGACTAGATGCTTTCCAGGAGTCCTTACAAAGCCTAACATTCTAGCACTCCACGGCCAAGCATAAAAACCCACCTCATTTCTTCACACGTTCCTTGTGAGTTCCTGTGAAGGCAGGAGCTGTTTATTCAACTACAAACCCAGTGCCCAGCACACAGTGGGAATGGGATAAAGACTTGAGTGAGTTATAAGTAAATTTCAAAAAAAAAAAAAGTATTTTTACCCCACCTCTACTCCCATCCAGAGGAAGTTCCTGTCATGGAATTAATTCTTCCTTAAGGAAACCAGTTCTTCTACAGAAAATCTTCAGTGTTGGTATTTTCTTTTCTTTTTTAAAATTTTACTGGCGTAGAGTTGATTTACAATGTTGTGTTGGTTTCAGGTGTACAGCATAGTGATTCAGTTATACATATATTCATTCTTTTTCAGATTCTTTTCCCATATAGGTCATTACAGAATATTGAGTAGAGTTCCCTGTGTTACACAGTAGGTCCTTGTTGATTCTCTATTTTATATATAATAGTGTGTGTATGTTAATCCCAAACTCCTAATTTATGCCTCCCCGCTACGTTTCCCCTTTCGTAACCATAAGTTTGTTTTCTAAGTCTGTGAGTCTGTTGCTGTTTTGTAACTAAGTTCATTTATATCATTTTTTAAAATTAGATTCCACATGAGTGATATTATATGATATTTGTCTTTGTCTGACTTACTTCACTTAGTATGATAATCTCTAGGTCCATCCATGTTGCTGCAAATGGCATTATTTCATTCTTTTTTATGGCTGAGTAATAGTCCATTGTATATATACCACATCTTCTTTACCTGTTCCTCTGTCCACGGACATTTAGGTTGCTTCCCTGTCTTGGCTATTGTAAATAGTGCTGCAGTGAACATTGGTGTGCACGTATCTTTTCAAGTTATGGTTTTGTCCAGATATATGGCCAGGAGTGGGATTGCTGGCTGATATGGTAGTTCTATTTTTAGTTTTTTAAGGAACCTCCGTACTGTTCTGCATAGTGGTTATACCAATTTACATTCCTACAAACAGTGTAGGAGGGTTTCCTGGTACTTTCTTTTCAATGTGTGTGTGTGTGTGTTTTCTACACATTCACTTAATACATAGTTGATTAGGCTAATTTAAAATTCATCTAAGAAAGTTTAGTTATAAAATATGTTCCCTTGTAATATCCATAACAAACTGATGATCTGAAATATTTTACTTTGAACTTTAAGTAAAGTATGCCAATAATTTTATCTTTTAAAGGTAATGATACCAAATATAGCAAAAATTGAGCGTTTTTTTCCCTCAGAAATGAAGTAAGTATATAAAATTACACATTGTTGCCTTTGGCCCTGACCTAGGAGCAAATAGACTGAAAAGCATGGTTTTCTTTATTGTAGGATATTACCCAGGCAGAAGTTAAGCAGATTTGACTGGTAAACTGTTTGGAGGAAAGCTAGCACTTTTTAAGATGCATTTTTTGGCGGGGGGGGGGGCGGTGGTGTGGGGAGACACCAATTATAGAATTTATTAAAGGATTACAAATTTTTTTTTTCTAAAGTGAAGTACTGCATGCCAAAATTTTAAATGTCGGTAAATGCAGACAAATAGAAAATCCGTAAAAAGTTTCAAACACTTCTTGTGGCTTTATCCAATCACAAACGCTGTTAGCATTTTTATATCATTTCTTTCTCACAATAATTCTCACTAAATGATTCTCTAATTATTCACTAATAATTTCTCACTAAATAATTTCTTTGGGGCACCCTCTTTTAACAAAGCGTGAATGGCATCCTGCTTTTGTGTAGGTCCCTGATCTAGGTGCTATGTTTTACATGTCACTCGTCAATTCACTCATCCATCCTAAGTATTATTTTCTACCCACCACCTATCAATGATCACATGCCCTCCTTAGCCCTGCCATAAGCATGCAGTTTATCTGAGACCGTGCATACACACCCCCAGATGTCCTGGTGAAATTAGCTTTTATGCTGTGTCAACTTGTGTGGAATTTACTTACGACCACTCTGTTCTCTGAAAGGTTTAAAATGTATTCTAGAACACAGGCAAGGTGTGAAATCAGGTTTTTCACAGGGCACAAAAGCCACGACTAGGTGAGCCAGGAGAAGGGCCAGTATCTGAGCCTCCATGCATTGAATTAAGGTAATAATTACTTCAACAGTAATGATTAACAGGAAAGTGCTTTGGAAGGAATCTCAGGAATCTATAGTGTAAAGCGCAAAGCATTCTGATGATCTCCTTTTGATAAGGTGCTGTGGTCCCTGGTCGTTAACCCGCCTGTTCTTGCCTCCTGTAGTGATGAATCACCAGCACCAGCAGCAGATGGCATCCAGTTCCCTGAGCCAGCAGAGTCACCCTCCTCAGAACCCCCCAGCAGGGCTCATGAGTATGCCCAATGCGCTGACCACGCAGCAGCAGCAGCAGCAGAAACTTCGGCTTCAGAGGATCCAGATGGAGAGAGAGAGAATTAGGATGCGTCAAGAGGAGCTCATGAGGCAGGTATGGCCTTCGGTGGGGCCTGGTGGAGGCTTCGTGGCCTTTGGTGGCATGGCTAGTGGGTAGGTATCTACTTGCCATTGCATTAAAAGCCCAAAGTGCTGCTTCAAACTTCCAACGTCTATTTGCACTGTCTTGAGAGCCAAACGTAGATGAGTACAAAGACTAGCTGTATCAGCATGGCTGCCTGTGGCTTTCACTGCTAATCACTAGAAGGAGAGAAAGAATACGTTCCAGTTATTTATTACTGTGTAATACATTATCGCAAAACTCAGTGGCTTGAAACACTAGCCATTGTATTATATCACGCCATTTCGTGGTCAGGAATTGGGGCAGGGCTCAGCTGGACTGTTCTTGTGCTGTACGTGATTTTGACTGAGGTCACTTAACGGTGGTCGACCGGTGGGTAGCCTGGCCTGGAGGGTCCAAGGTGGGTTTACTCAAGTGTGTGGCACCATGGAAAGGGCTGCTGGAAGACTGAGCATAGCTAGGACTAAAAGCTGGAGTATTTGCCCACGGCATCTCTAGCTTGGCAAGCTCAGAGCAGTGGGACGTATTACATAGCAGCTTGGGTCTCCCCAAGAGAATGTTCTAAGAGACAGGAATTGAAAGCTGCCAGGGTCTCGGGCCTGGCTCTGGAAACTGCCACAGAGTCAGTTCTTCCATATTCTCTTGGACAGAGCAGTCACAGCACACCCCTCAACCCCCAATTAGAGCAGATAGCAGAGGGGATGTTCTACGGAAGAGATGACAAAGAATCTGCAACCATCTTTGATCCATCGTGGAGCATGAGAAAAAGAAAGGGAAATGTTTTGCATACAGACTCTGATAGAGTGCTCTGCAAAACCCCCTGGGCTTTGATCAGGCACTTAGTGCCATTTCCTCATTCAGTCAGTCAGTCAACAGAGTGTGTGTCCTCTGTGAGTCAGGCTCAGGGCCTCACTTCACAAAATAAAGAAAAGAAAATCCATGAAGGAGCCCACAGTGTTCTCCCTGCTTCAGTGGCTTGGTCTGTGCAAAAGCAGAATTCTCTTCTGTGTTGCTGAACTCATGTAGCCCATGCTTTCAGGTCTCATAAATTTTGCTGGCTGCATTTTGGGGAGGAAGGCTTCAGTTTATTGTTTTAATTCTTCAGACTTTGCCTTATGACTCACATGAAGCAAGATACATGGGTAGCTTCCTTTCCATGTGGACGGAAATGAATAGTTTTAACTGTTCCAGAAAGCTTTCTTCCAGGGGGCTGAGGGTATTAGGGTAAACACGATTTTTTCTTTTAGTTATATCTGATACTTTCAAAAATATACATTGACTGCCATAGGTAAATAATGTATTTCTCATCAAATAAGTTCTAAAATATAAAGTATCTACACTGTATGAAGTTTAAAAAACATGATGAATTAAAAGAATTCCTTATACATAGCCTTTGAAAATGTGGGAAATGAATATAAATTGTGCTTTGTTGTTCTGTTGAACTAGCCTCTAAATTTGAGGAATACAACTTTGTAATATAACCATCGTTGTGCTTTTTTTACCCTGAGGATTTATGTCTGAACTTTCACGGTTATTTCAGGGTAGCATTTGTTTATACTGTTTTTAGATATACAGTATCATGTTTCTTAGCAGGAAATGATTGTATTATGGTTTTCTGTCTTTGGATAATAATTCTGTTTGGAATAATTTATCTATTTTATAATATAGAGTAATATAAATAGTATTATAGTAGCATTTATAAGTTTTAATGTTTTTTTTTTCCCCCGCAAAGAATGACTCGTGTCTCAGTTTCTGCCTCGTTCTGTGTTTCTCTTTCCCCTACCCCACCTCCTCCTTTCCCACAGAAAGTATTTCTGAAAAGGGGTGGAGAAAAGTGCCCCAAATTGTTTCCTTTATTCCAACCATAGGTGCCTTTGAACCAGAATGTTAGTATTGATGGTTCATATTACAGAAATACCAACCAAGTTCCTTAAATGCTGATCCCTAGAGGCTGTGGAACTTGGAGTATTTTGCTGCATGACAGCGTCGACTCCACTGTACAGGACCTCAGGGAGGAACGCTGTCCAGATTTGCTCCCAGAGTCTCCTGTAGTTCAGCTTTGAACGTGTGAGCTTGTGTGTGTGTGTGTGTGTGTGTGTGTGTGTGTGTGTGTGTGTGTGGTTAGAGGAGGAGAAGAAGGTGGAATGGATTGTTCTGATGTCTTTTTATCTTTATTATGGATACAGGAAAAAAGGTCTAAAGAGACTTTTTTAAGTCGTGGCAGACATGTTCCCCATCCAGCAGCAGCCTGATACTCAGGGTCAAAGATATTGTTTAAGGCCATACAGTAAATGGTGTTGGAGTGTTTGATGACAGTGGCATTTGCCAAGATGTCTGATTGTTCAGGTGTGGATTAGTATGTGTATCACCTTTGTGGGGTTTTTTTTTACTGCTTTCTTTTGGTGCTTTGCCCTTAAGCCTCGCTATTTGCACTTAAGCCAGGGTGGGGCAGGGAAATGGATTGGAAGTAAAAGTGATATTTGGCTCACCTGTTTAGCCGCCTTCCAGCACCTGGTAGGAAGGTAGAGGGACGGAGGCAGTGGTGGTCCTGATGAGCTCTGAAGATTGTCTGTGCCATTTGTTCTTTCTGTCCCACTCCCTGTTCTACGTAGTCAACAACTTCCTGAATATCCTTTGCTTTCTGGGCACTTTGTAATTCCCCTGGCCTTCCTCTAGTTTGCAGGAGGGCCCTAGCTGTCCAGCCTGTCTTCTTGAAGTCCCTGCCCAGCAGGCAGGCCCTGACCTTCCTATCAGGGGAGAATTTCTGGGAGAGAGGCCCCATCCTAGGCTCCATCTTTATGATAGGAAAGGAGGTTGGTAAATTTTAATAAATAGAATGAATTTGTTCCTAATTCTTGGGAAGTCATCAGTACTCTGTACATATATATATATATATATATATATATATATTTTTTTTTTTTTTTTTTTTGCCGTACGCGGGCCTCTCACTGTTGTGGCCTCTCCCGTTGCGGAGCACAGGCTCCGGACGCACAGGCTCAGCGGCCATGGCTCATGGGCCCAGATGCTCGGCGGTATGTGGGATCTTCCCGGACCGGGGCACGAACCCGTGTCCCCTGCATCGGCAGGCGGACTCTCAACCACTGCACCACCAGGGAAGCCCATTACTCTGTATATTTTTATTATTGTTAAATATATGATAAATGTGAAAGGTCCTTATGAGTTATATGCCATGTAAATATTATTTTATTTTTCCTTTTTCTTCTTCTTCTTCATCTCCTTCTCCCTCTTGTTCTTTTTTCTGTTTCTGTGCCATTGTTCCTCCAGGCATGTAGTCTGATGTTGTGCTGTGGAGAAAACAATTCCTCGGTTCTCGTTCCACAGTCTGACGTACACCTCACAATGCCGAGGGCTCAGATGTTAACTTGTCTCTGAAATCATGCCAGAGATATTAACAAATGAAGTTGAGGAAAGTCTGATTACAGATCTGAAGTGAACCTCCATTATTTCAGGATGGAAAATTTTTTTTTTCATTCCTTCTTTTATCTCTTCATTTGTTTATTCACCCAACATTTATGTTGTGGGAAATACTAAAAAGATAAGTGGGACATGGCTGCCTTCAGATAACTCACATTTTAGCAAAGGAGACAAAATGATGAACTCTAATCCAGATTGGTGGCCAGAAGGATAAATTCAAACCATTCCTTACTTCGTGGGGTCCCAGTGCTGCCATCTTTCACTTTCATAGCTGGAGCAGGGACCAGATGCACCAGAGCCCAGAGTTCTGTGAAAATGAGCATAAGGTGCTTCCTTCTTTCTTTTCCTCGTTCCCACAGGCCAACAGAACTCTGATCAAAGGGCCGGTGAGGTTTGGTATCTCCCCTGATTAGGAATCTTTTGAAGTAGAAGAGTTTTGTTAAAAACGATCCCTACAATTTAGCATTGGCTGCTGTAGCAACAGAGTGGAACTGCTTGTATCTGATAATTGATGAATTATCTCAGAATGTGGCAGGTGCTCCAAGGGCTGGGGTGCCACGAGCCCAAGGGGATCCCAGCCAGGTCTGCAGTACGTGGCCTTATTAGGAAAGTGGAACTTTCTCTGCTTTCGGCGTCTGTCACAGACATTATGGAGAGTGAATTCTCATGAAAGACATTCTCCGTTGTCCGTGATAATCAGTTTTATTTTTGCTAAGTTTTCCAAAACGCCGTGAAGCGGTTTCAGGCTCATCTAAGAAACGGCAACCCTAGGAAAGAAAGCAATTCTCAGTTGAAGATGTACTTCCTGCTACCTTCATATTAGAAAAAAAAGTTAGAATTCAGTTTATGAAGTTTTTTTAAGTGAAAAATCGTTTTTAACTTTTAAAAATATAATTTAGTAGTTTTTTTGTTTGTTTTCTCTGACTGAGATGAGAGAAAGCATTTTACTAACTGAAAGAATTCAGACTCAAAAGACTTCATAATGGGACTTCCCTGGCGGTCCAGTGGTTACACTCTGTGCTTCCACTGCAGGGGGCACCGGTTCGACCCCTGGTCGGGGGACTAAGATCCCGCATGCCTCGCAGTGCAGCCAAAAAGAAAAAGAAAAAAGACTTCACAATGTATGATTCCATTTATATGACATTCTGGAAAGGGCAAAACTATAGGGACAGAGAACAGATGAGTGGTTGCTACAGTTAAAGATCGGGGAGGGGCTGCCTCCACAGGAGAGGCACTAGGGGGTTTGTGGGGGATGACACAGTTCTGTGTCTTGCTTGCAGTGGCTGCTTCACAACTGTATTATGTATTTGTCAAAACTTAGAACTGTACAGTTTCACAGAGTGAATTCGACTCTAAGTAAAGATAATAATAAAGTAAAAGTGTCGCACAGAAAAGACAAAACACATTCATTGTAGTAAATGTTTAAAATAATCAAAACCAGGAAAGAATGTATGCATCACTTATACTCTTACCTAAAGAGAGCAGCTATGAAGATGTTGGTGATTTCTCTCCAGTCTTCGTATGTATCCATGTGTATTTTGTTTTTTAAAACAAAATTGGTAGTAGAGAATACTACTTTTGTTATCTCTTTTTCTTAATATATTGGGAAGTCATTTATTTATTCTGTATCAGCCATGGAAGTTATGCTGTGAGTTTGGACATATCTATTCTAAGCTGCCTGGAATCCTTTCTCCAACGTTTCTGGACATAAATTTTTAAAATACTATGAGCCACACGTGCCCACAAGACTATAGATTATTCTGCTGTTACAGCTCAAAAACCAACACAGTATTTGCTCAGTATCATAAAGGGCATGTTTACAACTTTACCGGAGGAAATGGAAAATTTGAGTAACTCGTAAGAAATTGAGAAACAGGCTTCGCAGTCCCTATTTACCCCTCTGAAAGAACAATTCCTTGACATAAAAACAGACTCTTGGCTTTATCTGAGGAGAGTATTTCGTTGTATTATTCATTTAAATATGAAGCTGGGGGACCTTCTGCCTCAAAGATGATTTTAACCTCGAGGACTTCCCGTCAGCCTCCAGGGCCTGGAAGAGTCTTAAGTGAAGAAGCCTTCGCTCCCTCTGCGTTGTTGGGAAATGGTTATTATTCCCAGGCAGCCTCAGCACTGCTTTTACCCCCATCCTTCCCTTAATTGAGGCTCAGTGGACAGGGGAAAGCAGCTTGTCAAACAAAAATGCTGACTAAGCCCGGCCTCTGGTTGCCAGGGCAACAGGGACAAGGGGAGAGGGCTTGGGCAGGAGGCCTCAGAATTCTTTTGGCAGGTCTCACAGATTTTTGTTGGGCTTGACAACCACTACCGGCTCTGGCCGGCCAGCTGGCCGGCCTCTGGCAGCCATTCCTGACCGAGGGCCCGGGGGAGGGACACACCCGGCTGTGAGCAGCGCTGGTCCAGGGAAGGTTCTGAGGTCTGTTTTTTGTCATGTGAAGAATAGCTATTTAGAGACGTTAAAAAGTGTCATATCATAGCCTAAGTAGTGGCTGCTTCATAGAGTCTTGCCTTCAGCACCTGGGGCTATAATTTCCTTTTAGAAAAGCATTTCAGAGAATTAGGTTTCAGGATTGACTGCAACATCAGAGGTCATGTTGTCCACCCAGGGTGTGGATCCCTGTAGAGTAACCTGGCTGTCTACGTTCATTCATTCATTTGTTCAGCATGCTCTAGGCACTAAACGCACAGCAGTGAACGAATAGGCTTGGTCCTTACCCTCAAAGGGCTTCCATTGTAACTGCTGTCAGTGTTCTATTTGCCTACAAGTCCCAGAAATAATCCATTTTCTGATAAATACCAATTCTTTTAAAAGGGACCCAGGGCTTCCCTGGTGGCGCAGTGGTTGAGATCCGCCTGCCGATGCAGGGGACACGGGTTCGTGCCCCGGTCCGGGAAGATCCCACGTGCCGCGGAGCGGCTGGGCCCGTGAGCCGTGGCTGCTGAGCCTGCGCGTCCGGAGCCTGTGCTCCGCAGTGGGAGAGGCCACGACAGTGAGAGGCCCGCGTACCGCAAAAATAAATAAATAAATAAATAAAAGGGACCCTTTTGAAAGATATTATAAATCAAACACATTTAAATATTTTATTTATTTACTTATTTTTAAATATTTTTTATACAGTTTTAAAAAAATTTGTATTGAAATACAGTTGATTTACAATGTTGTGTTAGTTTCAGGTATACAGCAAAGTGTTCAGTTATACATGTATATTCTTTTTTAGATTCTTTTCTATTATAGGTTATTACAATTTTTAAATTCATTTTTAAAGGTTTTTTCATTTACAGTTATTACAGAACATTGGCTATATTCCCCATGTTGTACGATCCATCCTTGAGCCTGTCTTATTCCCAATAGTTTGTACCTCCCACCCCTCATCTGTGTATTACCCCCAACCTCTGTACTGGTAACCATTACCTTGCTCTCTATACCTGTGAGTCTGCCTCTCTTTTGCTATATTCACTATTTGTTGCATTTTTTTAGATTCCACATATAAGTGATATTGTACATTATTTGTCTTTCTCTGTCTTATTTCACTTAGCATAACACCCTCCAAGTCCATCCATGCTGCTGCAGATGGCAACATTTTGTTCTTTTTTATGGCTGAGTAGTACAAACACATTTTTTTAAATGGAGGCTCACCAGGTTTGCACAAATGCAAAGCAGCTTCATATTTCGGATCTTGATAAGATCAGAGGTACGAAGAAATATTCCACCTCGAAATCCATTCAGCTATTTTTCTTAAGAGGAGACTATCTAAATTATATAATGTTTTCCTTAATTCGATTCTAAAGGATAACAGAGATTATGGAGCAACACAGTATTGCTATTTATATCCTGAATTAAAAGAGCATCAAAATGGATAATAATTATGGACTCAACAAATGTCTTCCCCGAAGTGTCAGTGTTTCGACAGTCTGAGCCTGGCAGCTGAGCTTGTGTGATGAGGTATTTCCAAAAGGGAGGCTCCAGGAAATGTGACAGTGAATTTCTAGAATCCCTTAGCACAGAGTTAAAAAGAAATTTACACTGGGCGTGTTTTTTTTTTTTTTTTTTTTCCTTATAAAGAAGGTAAATAATTCAGTATTCTGCCTCTGAAGTCCGGGGAAGTTTCGGCAGAGAGAGCAACTTCTCTGCACCAGAATAACTGTTTTAATGTTAGGATTTCAAAATATTGTCTTTTTTTTTTTGTCTTTCATTTGTTTCTACTCACCCCACCCTTTCTAATTAAAACAGTACAATCTTCCATTTTTGTAGTATCACTGGCCACACACACCTAAATCAAGCAGGCACCCTCAGAAGAGGTTATTGTCTTTCCTTTCAAGTACATTCCAGGGAGGGCCAGGGCTGGCTGGCGGGAGGCGCTCCCTTAGCCCGGGATGGACAGGGCTGCAGGATGCTTTCAACTGCTGTTGACTTTCTCACCTCCTCTCTTGATTTATTCCACAGGCAGGCTGCAGGCCAGTGGGGAGCTGGAAGGAAAGGAGGTTTGAAGTTTGCTTCCAGGAACACCTTCCTCTTACAGATGGGCCTTTGTCTTTCACACCCCTCCAGCTATTTGGCACACCACCCCCTCCCCCAGCCAGTAGGAGAGGGTGCTTGTAAACCCGCATGTAATTATTCGTTTTAGGGAGCTAGATGGAAGACCACAAACTCTGAAAGAGATTCTCAAGCCTTTATTTTGCAACAGTCTTTCCACCCCCAGCTTGGATGTAGAGAAAAAATAAAGTTGTGGTGGAGCAGGGTAGGGGTGAGGTTACCAGGGGCAGCTTTCCAGATCTTTCTGAAATTGGCCTTTAAAATCTGAACTTATAACTTTGCTGGATGTGCTTGTGAATTCCCAGGACACTAGCTCCACCCTTATACGTTGAAAAGGATCAGAGACTATGTCCAGTTCCATCTCTTTTCCAATTCAGAGAGGGAAACTGTGTTCAGGACAGTGAAACAGGCCACTTCATTAAATCCTCTAAACTGCCCGAAGGAGGGGGGTTGGTATTTCTGTTTTATAGCTGGGAAAACAAGCTCAGAGAAATGAAATAACATGCCCAAGTCCTATGGCCAGTAGGTGAAAGGGCTGAAAATTTGAGGTCTGCCGACCTCAATCTTTGGCTTTCCTCATAGTGTAGTGGCTATGACAACAGACTCTGGGGCCAGATCCTGGGAAAGTTGCTTAGTCTCTCTGTACCTCAGTGCCCTCATCCATAAAATGGAGACAGTTGGGTTGTCAGGAGGATGAAATGAGATATAGTATGTTAAAGCACTTAGGGCAGTGCTTCACAAGTAGTAAGTGATACGCAAGTATTAGCTAACATCTCCACCTCTTAAAACATTTAACACCATGAGTAAGTAGCTCATTCTAGTAACTGCCTCACTGTGCCAGGTTCTTGATAAATATGCTTTTTGATCTTTATAACAGCCCAGCAAGATAAATCTTTTGTCTTTTTTTTTTTTCTTTTTCTTCAGATGAACAAACTGAAAGGTTAAAAATGTACTCCAAAATGTTATAGCTAGGGAGTAGCTCAGCTGGGATTTGAGCTTTCATCATTCTGAATCCAAGGACACTTTTTCTCCTGTGCCAAGGCCTGGTCATATCCAGTAGCATTTAACCCTCAACAACTGCTTGAAAATTCCAGTGGCCAGTAGCCCAGAGAATTGAGAAGCAGCCAGTTCTATCACTGAACGAACTACTAACTACAAAGCCCTCCATCAGATCTGCCTCCAGTCTGGGGTAGAAGGAATCTTCCTTCTTCCACGTGGCAATCAATAATAGTTTGAGAGCCATGGTGTGCCACAAGTCTCTCTTAAACAGTCCCCTTGCTTCTTCGTAGGACATGACACTCTGACCGCTCCCTATCCTGATTTTTCTCCTCTGGTTACCCTTTGTAAAGATCGTGACAAAGTGTAGAACAATCTCCCCCTGCACATGGAGACTGGTAGGTCTAGAGAAGGAGTGCAGACGACTTGAGTTGGAAAGAAGGTTTGGAGCATGTAGATATCGGGGAGATGGACCCCATAAGGCTTGGCCCTTCTGCATCATTTTCTGTTGGAGTCTGTCTCCCCCTCTAGAATCCTTGAAGAGGCAGGACACCGTCCGTATTTTTCATTGCTGTATCCCTGTTGCCGAGAACTGTACTGGGCACCTGGTAGTCTCCATAGTATTTTTTTTTAACATTTTAATTAAATTAATTAATTAATTTATTTATTTTTGGCTGTTTTGGGTCTTCGTTTCTGTGCGAGGGCTTCCTCTAGTTGTGGCAAGCGGGGGCCACTCTTCATCGCGGTGCGCGGGCCTCTCTCACTGTCGCGGCCTCTCTTGTTGCAGAGCACAGGCTCCAGACGCTCAGGCTCAGTAGTTGTGGCTCACGGGCCTAGCTGCTCCGTGGCATGTGGGATCTTCCCAGACCAGGGCTCGAACCCGTGTCCCCTGCATTAGCAGGCAGATTCTCAACAACTGCGCCACCAGGGAAGCCCTCTCCACAGTATTTTTAAAAAATAAATACAGGAGCAAATGAATGAATTGTTGTGGGGACTGAGGGAGACAGTTGACTGAGATTTGGAGCTGGGAGAAGGGGTGACGGCATTAAGAGAAAGCTTGACGTCAGCAGGAAGAGCTGCTTTGGGGCCGGGTGAGGAGTGTACTGTGAGACATGGAGTTTCAGACCCCAGCTGGATGCTTTATTTTGGACTTCAGGGGTGGGAAAGGGGCAGGTAGTGGTTTGCTGTGGTCATGGTTGTCAGGGAAGGCATCCTGGGAAAGGTGATGTAACAGAACCCCTAAGGGTGGGGGGATATGTCTTGATGAAGAGGGACCCAAAGTACCGAGGACTTCAGGAAACTGAAGACTTGTTTGGGAGGATAGGGTGGGTGGGAGTGGAAGGGACACTGGGAAAGGATCTTGCTGAACTGGAGTGGAGGTGGGAGATGAGACAGACCAAGGGGCTCAGGTGTGTCTCCAGCTTAGCATGTGTTATCCTGCCTGCACTGGCGGGAGCTGGGGAGGGAGCACAGGGTTAGGGCAGCTGCACTGCCAGCTCTGAGTTGGAGACCTGAGTCTTGTCCTAGACCAGCCTTGTTCAACTGTCCCCCTGTTTCCACATCAGCTCACTTAGCCCAGTGCCCCATCTGCAGCCTTTGCTTCCGCTTCTCCTTCAGTCTTGACTCCCCCATCTTGGTCAGACTAAAGTCAGGTGTTTGCCTTTCATTTCTGCCCGGGCAAGGGCAGCGGAGGTCACGTGGCAGCCAAAATCATACTGCGTCTGGGGTTTAATTTTATACTTAAATTTAGTTTCTTTTTTTTTTTTCTTTTTTAAATAAAAATCCTCCTTTCTTTGGACGGGGACGTGTTAGTGAGGTTAGTTCTTTTATTTCCAAACCTTAGATTTTGTATTGCTGTTTCAATTTATGAACAGAAATAGGAAACTGTTTTCATTCAAAAAAGGCTAGACCTTTAAAAATTCTAAATTTGGGGATTTCTCTGGTAGTCCAGTGGTTAAGACTCCAAACTTCCACTGCAGGGGGTGCAGGGTCCATCCCTGGTTGGGGAAGTTGCACATGCCATGCAGTGTGGCAAAAAAAAAAAAAAAAAAATCTAAATATGGAGCTATTATAAAACATAATTGAGTGAAATGAAACTTCTCACCATTCTCCACTTATATTAAAAATCAATTTTATGTTATACAAAAAGGTTTACAAACCGCTCCTTGGTAAAATTTTTAAAAAGTTATATTCTTAGCCTTGCTGACTCGTGATGAACGTCACATTTGGTGTAATCCTTCCAAGGTGAAAGTTGGCCAGGAAAAGTTGTCAGACCACTCAAAGTGGGTCAGTTCCATGTGGTAGTGTGACTTTTAAGATTGTTTATTTGTGTTTTTGCTTTTGTTTAGTTTTCTGGGATTGGAATACAGAGCATAAGACGATAATAATACTCAGTTAACATTTATTAAGTGATCTCGTGCGCCAGCACTGCTCTAAGTACCCTATATGTGTTACCTCATTTTATCACCACAGCTGCCCTATTGGGTGGATGCTGTTATTATCCTCACTTTACCAATGGGGAACAAAGAAATTAGATAACTGGCTGGGAGATGGCATGGCCAGGGTTCAAATCCAAGCATTTGGCCCTGGAATCCCTGCCCATGACCACTGTGCCCTCCTGCCCATCTCCTGTGTTGGGAGCAGGAGGAACACCGTGGGATCATTTCATTAGGATGGAGTTTGAGCCTGGCTAGCTGGGATCTATATAGTAGACTGTTGTTTGACTCATACTTGTGGTTGAAGATGAGAATTGAATGATCTTAGTTAAGTTTTCCTTTTATTGTTAATTATAATTTAAAATATTTCCATTTGAATTTCAGCAATATTTTTCATTTCTTCGTTGAGTGAATATTTTATCAAGTGCCCACTATATGCCTGGGTTGTTATACACAGTGGGGATACAGAAGTGAACATGACAAATAAGGTCCCTTTCCTCTCTTTACATTCTAAAGAGAAAGACAGACGGTAAATATATAAGTTTTCATCAAGAACACTGAATGTAATCTCTGACGAGATGGCATCTGTTGAGACAGACATCAATGAGGGAGTGAACTTCAGGACGATCTGAGGAGAGCGTTCCAAGCAGAACGAACAGTTGGAGCAGATGCCGGAAGTGGGAGGGGCAGTGGGAAGGGAGTGAAGGAGTGAGGGGGTCCCGTCCGAGACAAAGGAGGAGACGTGGACAGGGCTGTCAGGCAGGCTTTGTGGGCCACCGTCCAGGTGGGATAGGGAGCAGGTGGGTTTGGAGCCAGGGGCCAACATAACCTTCACAGTGGCTGCTGTGACTTAAGAATAACCTTAGAGTAATCTCGAAGAAAGTGTTGCCCCCTCGGAAAAGTTTCTAACTCAGACTGGCCTAATTTATATTGCAAAGTTAGTTTTCAGGTATATTCAACACCTTTTCTGTATTCTCTCTCCCAAGTTAGTCATTCGGAGGCGAAAATGATAGTGCGAGCCCCCTACAGGCAGAACAGAGCATTGCCTCTTATGATGCCGAGGGGGTCAAGTCCTCAAAGTAGTTAGGGAAACATCGATGCTGAGGAATGGAACTTCAGTTATCTCTCATTTTAAATAGAGGGGACAGACGTGAAATGGCACCATGAAACATTTTCCCTGATATATAATAGTATAGGTTCTTCCAGCTTTGGTTATTATAAATAGTTCTTTTGAATTTCATTTATATATTTAGCCACACACAAGCATTCTTTTAAAATGCATATTGTATCTATTTGACCTATTCCCAGAGTAATTTAAATGAAGAGGAAAGCTTAAAATATCAGAAACTAGATATTTTTCTTATAATTTAAACGTTTTATTTTCATATGATATATCATTAGAGATGACAAATAATTCATATATACATTGTATCTATATTTTTTTCCCCAGTGAAGTTCCAGAAATGATTCTTATTATATTGAAATGCAGACCACCTGGAAACTGCAAATTCAACTAGTGTTCTTAAGATATATGGTGATAAAATTGTGTCACATGTAAAGAAATGCAGCAGTCTCTTCAAGCTGTATGTTTAAATGGGTATCCGTTTAGGGGTACACTCCACATTTATTCAGAAAGTTTGGAGAATTGGAATATTCTAGTTACAGTTGATTTTTTTGGTTAATGAAGGTTATTGCCCAAAGGATCTTTGCATTTACAGTTTATAAAGGACTAGAAATTATATCATTGACTAGCTGTCTTCAGACTGTGTGTATGAGTCTGTTTGAGAGGTTGGTGGCCTCTGTGCTCTTCACACCAGGTCCAATCCCTGTTATTCTTGTGTGTGAGGCCTCCGGGTAAGCTTTGGTTGGAAGATAAGATTTCTAATGCACACTGCCTACCACATAAAAACAACTATAGGAAATAATTCAGTTTTTCTAGATTTAGTCAGAAGTTACTTCCAAGATTGAGATTAAAATCCCCCTTAAAAAAAAAAAAAACTCCATTTTTTGGTTTGCTTTTTACAGATTACTGAATAAAATTTGTTAGTTAAGTATTTGATTATTTGCAATCGAAATGAACAGAGGTGAACCAAGAGCCCTGTCTAGACAGGGTATTTATTTCAGTATAAGTTGACAATGCAGTTTCTTATCAATCAGGTCTTCATGGTTTATAAGAGTTATGCTACCATTAACTCCTCAGAACAGTATAATGAACTCTAATAACCGAAAGTTTTTATGGCCGATGATTTCACTAGACTTGTCTAGACAGCAGTTACTCTCTAAAATCATTGTGTGTCAGGGCTGGAAGGGATCTAACACAGACACTGTAGCTTAGATGGTCTAAATATTCTGTTTGCCATTGTAGCCATGGTTTTGGGGTTTTGAGGGATGGTGAGACCAGTGATTCAGCCTGCGTAGTGGGAAACCGATAGGCATAAATATGCCGAGGGCCTAACTTTGGTTTTGGATGCATGTCTAAATATATAAAAGTATTATTCTCTGGAAACAGCAGCAAATTTGAAAGGAATTTGATGTCTGGTCATGTTTGTCAAAATGGGAGAGACTCCCTAGAGGTTATATCTAGAGAAAGTAATTGCAGTCAGATTTGTAACCTTTTGGATTGACTCTCCTTGGCAAAGTAGTGCTAGCTTAAAAAAATGCTAGTGTTTTAATTTTTGCTAATGAAATCCACGTGCTATCGAATAGTTAATCGTCAGTGGGATTTGGATTGCATGTGCATGGTGCCCCAAACTTCAGCCATTTTAGTCAACAAAATAATTAGTAACATAGAAAAACTGATTGACTAACAAGCTTTTAAACTGGTTGTTCTGCTCTCCTGGTTATTATTATTATTATTATTATTATTATTATTTTTTTTTTTGGTATGCGGGCCTCTCACTGTTGTGGCCTCTCCCGTTGCGGAGCACAGGCTCTGGACGCACAGGCTCAGCGGCCATGGCTCACGGGCCCAGCTGCTCCGCGGCATGTGGGATCTTCCCGGACCGGGGCACGAACCCGCGTCCCCTGCATCGGCAGGCGGACTCTCAACCGCTGCGCCACCAGGGAAGCCCTCCTGGTTATTATTGATATCAAACAGCCAGACGTGACAATGCAGAGCCAGAACTCTGTAATCCCGCTGCTTTACTGGCCTTTAAGCAGCAAAGACCAGAATGTACCTGCTAGTCCAGAGGAGTCCAACTGCTTTGATTGACTTAGATTTGGTCTGAGCACCTGGGGTAAAAATAGTCTTGTCTCTGAGAAAGTGTCTTGAGAGGCCCTTATATGATTTGGGTTTTTTTTGATGGGGGGTGGGTGGGTACACGGGCCTCTCACTGTCGTGGCCTCTCCCGTTGCGGAGCACAGGCTGCGGACGCGCAGGCTCAGCAGCCATGGCTCACGGGCCCAGCCGCTCCGCGGCATGTGGGATCTTCCCGGACCGGGGCACGAACCCATGTCCCCTGCATCGGCAGGCGGACTCTCAACCACTGCGCCACCCGGGAAGCCCTGATTTGGGTATTTTAAGCAATTGGATGGGTTAGATAGTTGCTATGTAAGTGCCTTGAGGGCAAATATTGCATGAGCTTCTCATTAACTTTGTGAATGTGAGAAAGTGACTTATATCTATAAGATTTCTTCAGAGAAAGAACACTAATGATTTCCTGATGATTTTGATGTATGAGGAATAAACGTAAAGCGCTTTTGTGTTTGGTGAAAAGTTTTTATGCGAAGCATCCTTTGCTCCGATCCTTATGACAATGAAAGAATCACTGTTGCCTCTCCCTCGGACTGTCACCTCTCTGTAGGAAGCCGCCCTCTGTAGACAGCTCCCCATGGAAGCCGAGACTCTAGCCACGGTTCAGGCTGCCGTCAACCCACCCGCCATGACCCCAGACATGAGATCCATCACTAATAATAGCTCGGATCCTTTCCTCAATGGGTAAGTCAACATTTTAGGGCCACCTATTTTTGCTTTCTTTATTATGTAGTTTACAGTATAACAGATCTTTGTTTATGTTGGGAAAAGCTGGGGAGCTTGGAGGATGGGGTTAAGATAGAGGGAGGATGTGGAGGGAGGTGGCAGGAAAAAAAAAGTGGAGGAAGAAGTCATCTACCTTTTTTTAAAAAAATCTCAAATTCAAAAATTGGTGCTATAGCATGGAGTAAACCCCTAGTCAATAATTTGAAAATGGGGATGAACTTAACGATTTCAATGGGATGGTGTTGTATAGTAATTATTTAGAAGAATCTTGTGGTTTTATGTAGCCAACAGGGGATAAAAAGCATGTCATATGGCAAATAAGGGAGCAACACAATTAAGAGGTGATGTTTGTGGCGAAATGTGAATAAGGTCTATAGTTTAGTTAATAGTATTATACATTGTCAGTTCCTGGTGTTGATCACTGTACTATGGTTGTGTACCATGTCCTTGGGGAAGTTGGGAACAGGATGCACAGGAACTCTGTACTCTTTTTACATCTTCTGTGTGATTCTAAAATTATTTCACAATTTAAAATTTTCATTAAAACAAAAAGGTGTTGTTTTAAAATATGAAATATATGAGCAGAAGGAAAAGGTGATTGAACCAGAAATATCTTCATGAGTAGAAGTAGTCAACCTTAATTGTAGCCTTTTAAACCCAAATAAAAGGCAGTATTCTATTTCCTGTGTCTTTTCTGCCCTTGCAGAGTCTTCTGGCAAACAAGCAAATACAGTTATGAAAGTTATTAAAAATAGAGAGATGAAAACAAACAGTAAGAGAAATAATGAAAGAAAGGCGTTTTTAAATGATTGATTTAAAACTACTTCAAACGTAGAGAAGAGTATAAAGAATAACTTAAGATTTACCCGCGTACCCAACTCCCACATTTTGCATATTTCCATAGATCTTATTTTTTTTTGAATAAGTATTACAATTAATACTTAAACCCTTCCCCACCACCACTGAAATCCATTTCTTTCCCGTCTTCCCTCCCTAGTGGTAGCCACTATTTGGAAATTGTTGTGTATCCATCACACCCATTTTTTTTTCTTTTTTCATCACACATATTTTTATATTTCTTATTGCCTGTTAATGTCTGTATCCAGAAACAATATTCAACTTCGTTTTCGGTTTTGAAAAAGTGTACATAAATGGTATCATTCTCTGTATGTAGAATGGTGTTCAAATTGTTATTTTGAGATGAAAAGGGAATCAGTGTCAATTTAGTATGAATGGCCAGGTTTTTTTTGCTTACAATTTATTAATTTCACTGACACAGGGATATATGTTTCAAAATTAAAAGGAAGTGCAAAGTCCACCTCCCTTTGTTATCTGAAGATCGGGCAGGTTGACAGAACTACACTAGTTGAGGGTCTTCATGACTGTATTTTAATATTGAAATTTCTTTCCGTCTTTTGCTCTGCAGGGGGCCATATCATTCGAGGGAGCAGAGCACCGACAGCGGCCTGGGGCTAGGGTGCTACAGCGTCCCGACCACTCCGGAGGACTTCCTCAGCAACGTGGATGAGATGGACACAGGTAGGAGCCAAGCCTGCGAGGCCTTGCAGTAGGTTTGCACTTTTAAATTGTCTCTTTAGTCATCTCGATTCGTTTTTTTTTTTTTTTTTTTGGCTACACCGCTCAGCATGCGGGATCTTAGTTCCCTGACCAGGGATGCAACCTGTGCCCCCTGCATTGGAAGAGCGGAGTCTTAACCACTGGACCAACAAGGAAGTTCCCTAGTCCTCTCAATTCTAAAATCCAACGAGAGACACTTAACCTCAGCAACAACATAAACTAACAGCTGAAAAGCCACTGGAACCCAGGCACTATTAATAAACTCTAGCCCCTTCCCCATAGTTTATACAAATATAGTTTTTTTTTTTAATTCCAGGAGTAGCCTTTTATTTTATTTTTTTTTAACATCTTTATTGGAGCAAATATAGTTTTATATATGGGCACAGGATTTTAGTTTCTGCTTTTTTCTTCTCTCTCCCTCCCTCCCTCCCTTCCTTCCTTTTGTTTGTCCTTGCTTCATATAGCCCTTTCCTCACAATTGCATTAACATACCACTGTCTGCTTTGCCATTCTTCCACAGTGGAATATTTATGCTTTTTTCTAGCTTTTGGTTGTAATGTACAGGTCACCAGTATGCAAATTTTTTCATGTCATTAACTGCATTTGGGAAGTAATTGGCAGTGGTCATTTGGAAAGTTAAGCAACTCAGAGGATTCTAAAATGTCAGCTCCAAATCCTAACATGGTAACAGTGTCCTCCCCCGGCAGTTAAATTTAACATAGTTCCTGGCCTGCCCTGCTTTCAGGCTAGGCCTCAGCTGGCTTCCCGGTTACCTCCTTTTCACCATTTCTCTAGGAGCGATGCCTCCAAATTTGGTCAAGGCTTAATTATCAAAGTCCTAAACTCCCAAAAGATATTCTGAAACCAAAATTAAATGACAGCTAACAATAAGGACCTACTGTATAGCAGAGGGAACTATATTCAATATCTTGAAATAACCTATAATAGAAAAAAAATCTTAAAAAGAATATCTATATAAATATCTATATCTATATAAATATCTGTATCTGTATCTATATCTATATCTACATCTATAGATATACAACTGAATCACTTTGCTGCACACCTGAAACCAACTCAACATTGTAAATCAACTATACTTCAATTAAAAAAAAACACCCTGAAAATGGACTTAAAAAATTAAATAATAACCTCTTTGGAGCTGTTCATGCAAGTTTCTCCTCCATCCTCACTGTTGAAAGAAAATCATTCTGTGATGAAATGATTGCTTTCCCCAGTGCCCTTGTCCAGAGCGCCCGTGTTTGTTACCCTCTGCTCCTCGATGACTGCACTTTGTGCTCTAAAACTAAACGACTGGTCAGACAAAAGTCAAACTCGGCCAGAAGGTTGGAGCAGCTGTTCCGGGCTCTCCGTGCAGCCCATCATCTACTTGTTGAGAGAATTGCACAGACTGTCTTGTGAGGAGTCACACAGGAATAGTTTGAACTGTTTGTTTTGTTATTCTTCAATTTATTACTTCAGCCTTCTCCCTCCCTTCCTGCTTCCCTCCCTCCCTCTCTTCATCCCTGTCTTTATTTTTCGGTGTGAGATTTATCTTGCCCTCTTCAGACCTGCCTGATGAAGTGGCTCCTTCCTGTGTTTAATAATTGTTTGCTTTCATCTTTTAAACACTGGGAAGCCAGTAAAGATAAAAAGCAAAGTTAAATAAGAAATGACTCAGGAGATCTAAATCCAAGCTTGACATTTAAAAATAAAAGAAGATGGATTCTATTCTATGGCTTTTTAAAATGACATTGAGTGGAGAAGTAGGGAATGTTTTTGAAGCCAAAATGTAGAATTAAGTGGTGTCCTGAAAAGAGCATAGTCATTGCAGTCAGGCAACCTGAGCTGGATCTTTGCTTCTCTACTTCTTAGTAATGACTTTGGGTAAGTGACATAACCTCCCAGGGGCCTCAGATTTCTCACCTATAAAGTAGGAGTAATGTGCTCATCTTGTAGAGTTGTGAGGGCTCATGAGGTCACAGAGCTTGGCACAAAGTTGTCTTCTCCTCTTCTCCTCCTTCTAAGAAGGATGAAGTAATGTACAAGTTGGTCTTGTTAAATGTTAGGGTTCCAGGTTAACCTGGTGTAGTGAGTGTCAGCCTGTTGGGTTTAGGGTCACATCTGTGAAGCCTTTATAGGGAGTGGGCATAAACCCCCTCAAGGGGAGAAGTATAATTACTTTTTCAGGAACAAGATGAGGAAAAGCTGAGCTCAAGTGTGGCTGGCAAAGATCTAGTAGATGCACTGATCACATGCTGACCACATGCTGAATGGGAACAAGCCAGCTGAACACTCCCTTTGCAAAATACACATGGAAACAACAGCTGGACATGGTGTGAGGATAGAGTAGAGGGAATAACAGGAGCAAAGGCTGGAAGTCATCCACCTTCCAGAATATTCTGCAATAATCACACCCTTTTAAGAATTGCTTGTTTTTTTTGGTCTGTCCCACTTTTCACTCATTCATTCATTCATTTTTATTATCTATGCAGATATGCATCCTTTATATTTTAATTGAGGTATAGTTTCCGTATAATATTATATAAGTTACAGGTGTACCGTACAGTGATTCACAATTTTTAAAGGTTATACTCCATTTATAGTTATTGTAAAATATTGGCTATATTCCCCATGTTGTACACTATGCCCCACTTTTTAAATGGATAAAACTGCAAAGACCCAAAATATTACTACGAGGTTGCAGAGTTGCTCCAAAGAGAGAGATTTTAAGATTGTTAACCTTATTGAAGAACCTTAACTAGTCTCCTCATGCTTTCCATGCCCAAGGAGAAAGGATAAGAGGAATTCTTTTAAACAGAGAGATTTTATTTGGTTAAAAAATGAATTCTTAAAAAAAAAAAAGAATTCTTGACTTATTAAAAAGTTAAAATGGGAAATCAGTAGAGATGAATAATTCTAACTGGAGATGAAGAAAAAAAGACATCCAGCACTTTAGATCGGCTGATTTTTCAGGGCAGATAGTTTTTTTAAGCCTCATTTCCATTTGTTACCCTCTAGTGGGTAGAAAAAAGTTATTTTGGATTTTCTTTTCTAAACTAATGTTTTTCAAGTCAGTAACACAACAGCATTGAGGTCATGTTGAACTCGATTTAACTTTTAAAATACTGCCTTTTGCAATGAAAATCTTATAAAATAGTCCTAAGAGTCATTGATATTTTATGAGTTATAGAAAAGCCATCAAGTTTTACTATCACCAAAATGCAAGTTTGAGTATTTTTCCCTCATCACTCAGAAAAATGTACTCTTTCTCCTTGGAAAATGCATATGGTTAAAATGAGTTTTCTCCTGTTTTGCTCAGAATAGTGAAATTCCTAAGCAGGCTTTTCAGGAAGGCTACCGTACTTGTAGGGCACAAAAGCTAATTTAATACGTTTCTTAAAAGTGATTCCATGGTGAAAGCTGGCCATAGTTTTTAATGCACTGTGAGGTGTGACTGTGAGGTGTATTTTATCCCTTCAGAAAATTGGTTGGGGTTCTTGGAATAAGCCAGTTGCTCTGATATTTTGTCACTAACTGTGATTGAGTTCCCAGGTTTTTCTTCCTCTCAGCACAATCAACAAGCAATGCGTTTTTGTATTCTCCTAAGTGTGTATGTATGAAAGAAGCCCAGAGCCATGGATGTGTGGCAGATATTACATGGCACCTAACTCCAATTTGTGAAGGTGCTATAATCCCAATTTCAGACAGGTGAAGTGTGTCTAAATAAGGTTACACAGCTAAAAAGCTCATTTCCTCCATTGTCCGTACGTCTTCTCCTATACTATCATTCATGAAGAGCATGTATTCCACATGTTATATCCCAGACACTTAACTTTCCTCTGGAACAGCATTCTCTCAACTAGGTTCTATAGACTCTAGTTCTATTAGGATATAAATTCGGCCAAAATTGCATTCGATGATAAAATGGCTTTAGGTCATAGTGGCTTAAGCAAAATATATCAGACTTCCTTATTACAAGACTTCTCAGAACCTTAGTCAGCTCCCATGCATTGTGACTCACATGCATTGGGAGAAGCGTAGATACTTGCGGGCTGTATGTGTGTGTGGAGTGAGGGGGGTGAACTGCAACACCCCCTCTCTAAAATACTTTGAAAATGACCCCTAGAGTCATCAATGAAGATAGCTTTTTAACAACGTGGTTAAAAGAAACTCCTCACTACTCTCTTTGAACATAAAGAGGGATGATACGGGCAAATTTGAGCTTACAGTTAAATCATTGGATTATAGCTCTGTGATAAGGTTTTTATGACAGGCAGGGCCTCTCTACTCAAACCAGCTCTTCACGCCGTTGTCATGGGAAGTCATTGATTGTAGGTCAGGTCCACAGCACCCTCATTTGCTCCTTTCCTGTTTCCCTGGATTTACCCATTCTGGACAGTGTCTACCCAGAGCAATGAAAGGTTCACCTGGCATCTCTGCATCTCTTAGGAGTGAGCATCTCCAATTCAGTTTCAATAATGTGGAAGCTGAACTTTTGCACAGAGATGAAATATTTTAGACCTGCAGCAATAAAATCTTCTGGTGGAATGTAGACACAGTGGAAATGAAGATGAGAGTTATGTTGACACTTGAATCTGTCCCTCTTTCAAGAGCTCTAAAAAAGAATTAAAATGGTTTCATTTCATTCTGTTATAGGAGAAAATGCAGGCCAGGCACCCATGAACATCAACCCTCAGCAGACCCGGTTCCCTGATTTTCTTGACTGTCTTCCGGGAACAAATGTTGATCTAGGAACTTTGGAATCTGAAGATCTGATCCCCCTCTTCAATGATGTAGAATCTGCTCTGAACAAAAGCGAGCCTTTTCTAACCTGGCTGTAAGCAGTACCACTGTAGCTTGGATGCAGCCGTGACCTGACATTTCCTGGGCCTCTTGGAAAAAGCGATGGAGCAGAGCAAGTCTGCAGGTGTGCCGCTTACTGCCTCCGTGACGCATGCTCCCTCCTTTCCTTGTGGCCAGTTTAATCATTGCCTGGAGTTGATTGATAGTAACGTAAGTTAAACATAAATAAACATTCTATTTTCATTTTCTGCAAGCCTGCCTTCCTGTGATGGGTTATGCAGAATTGTTTCAGCAGAATTGATTATGCAGAATTGCTTCTCTGCTTTCCTTTCTGCTGCCCCATGACTAAGCTTTATGGGTGTTAGCTGAAATTTATACGTCAATTGATTATAAACCATGAAAAGCTGACCACAGGCAGTGACTTCTGACAGGCGGCTCGGTCCAGGAAATGTACACAAAATTCAACCTGATTTACAGTTTCAAAAACTGTATTGATGACATTAGTACCAAATGCTTTAAAAAATATTTAACTTGAGCTTTAAAAATCATTGTACAGATAGTAAAATTCTGCTGTTTGGAATACAATGTAGTCTGGGATCCATGCTGGTTCTGTTGGTTCTTATTACCCTGTATTCACAAAGGCACACACAGTCCTATTGTAGTTTATCCTTTAGCATTTTACTGCACAGCATCTAGCCAGCTAGTCCTTCCAGCAGGAGAGTAACAGCAGCGTTAGTCACAGCTCCTACACTAAGATCTTATGAAAGAGACCAGTTTGGTACTAATTATGAACATCTATTAAACAAAGGTTTTTAAAATTACAAGTTGGATTTTTTGTTTTTAAACTGCAGCTTAGAACTCAAATGTTTATTTTATGAAGCACTATCATTTTGTAGCTGATGACAAAGGGCAGTCAAATGTTTTTGATAAATCAGTGACAACTGTATCTCTGTCTTTTGAAACCGTTCTGAAAACATCAGGACCACGTAGCTTTCAACCTGATGGCACACGCAGTAAGCTGTTGCTTTTAAACTTCCAAAGCCTTGTCGGTTTCGCTTCTTTCAAGATTTCAAGGGTTTAAAGTAATCTTATCTATGAAACTGTTTGAAGGATGAAGCAGATCTCTGACTGACATGTAAAAAAATGCCCCCTGAGGGTGTATGGTGGAGACATGTTTCTGAAGTCACTAATGTTGATTCCTAAGTATATTATCCTAACCTTGTTTGCTACAGTTGGTATAAAAAGGCATGAAATATGTACTCAATACCTCTTATGTAACCAAAACCGTTTTTTATTAGCTTTTAAGGACTGAGAGAGAGCATTGGGTTTGCCTGGCATGCACCCTGCCTGCATTGCCAATGAAGTCCTCAACTGTTTAATATTTTGAACGGACATTATTTATAATCTATGAATTTAATATCTTTTTTTGAGAGACATTAATAATGCAGGTCTCTGAGAGGAACCTTTCCATTCCCGAGGGGCTTATTTGCTGGGGATCTGAGATCCTTTTCGATCTACCAAAAGATAGATGGCAGAATACATCTTATCTTGTTGGAAAGAAAGCAAGTGTAAAGGTCAGAGATGAAGTAGTAAAGTTAGGGAATATAGTGGAAAGGCTGTTAGGTGTGAAATGGAAATAGACAAGCTATAGTACCCCAAAAGCAAGACGAGCAGGAGGTATGAGGTGCCCCCAAAGAGCAAAGCAACAATTTTCTCCTACAGTCTTTGTACCAAAAGACTGTTGTAGAAGGAAAGAAGGCTTCGGTGCACTTTATGTGGGAGAAGGAGGGGCAGGGCTAGTCTTGTCCTGTCTACGCTGATGTTAAGTGTGTAGGCGGACAAGACCATAAACCTACCATTGCTTCCAACACAATGAAGTGACTTTTTTCCCCTGAAGGACCCATGGTTTCTGTTCCTCTGATTCCTTCTCTCTCTCTCGAAGCGCTCTGAGAGAGATGGGGGTAGATGTTTCTTTAGCTACTAAATTGGAGGGAGCACTATTTCTTTTCCTCTTGTGTTAGCAATAATTGCAAAAAGCATTGTACATTCTTTCTAAGAAAAAGCAAAAAAAAAAAAAAAGACTCAGAAACAAGGGACCTAGTAAAACTGAGCAGTGTTACTGTATTTTTAAAAAATATTTTTATAGACTCATTTTCAGGTTATTAAACATAAAAGAAACAGATACCCCTCTCTTTTTAAAGCAGTTAAAACATCGATGATTTGTATTATCAATTTCTAGACGTAATTTCCTAGTAAGCTTGTGGCATTAGAAAATACTAGAAGAATTTTTTTAGTGAAATTAGTTGGAACATTTATTAATGAACATAACAATTATTTTTCCAGAATTAAATATGGACCCTGACTATGTGTTTACTAATAAATGAAGCCAGATATAATTTTTGTTGTTATTTTTCAGGCCATAAAATATGGCCTTTGTTAAAGAACACTAAAGCTAGAAATCTAAAGTAAGAACAACTATTTAAAGGCTCTTTCCTATTATTGTAAGTGTTAAAACCCCTGCAGAATTCATGATAAGGTGCTATTTATACTATATTTCTTATTATAAAAGAACTGCCACAATATCTCATCTTTTTAGTCCTAAATCAGTCAATAAATTTCAACATTTCATCCAATAATTTTGCCAGAGAAAAGGCAGATTAAAAATTGAAATTGAAAAATAATTTCAGAGATCTTTCAAGGTTTTTATTCCCCCTGATAAAACACATTTTCTTGAAGTAACTACATTGTCAAAACCTATTTGCAATTCTATGAAATCTTAGTAATTGTTAGCGTTTCACCATAGAATTTAGGATGTGAAATGCCATTTCTTTTCACTGGTTATACAATATACATGAAAACAGAGTAAAACATTTAGCTTGCTGGGATGCTGCTGTCTCCAGCTTGGGAGAAAAGCTCTCTGTAGAAGAAGGTGATCTGGAGTGAGTTCTGTTGGCGACAAGTTGTGTTCTCATGACATAATTGGAAAGTAACTTCCGAAAGTGCCACTTTTATGAAAAATAAAAGCTGTTAAAAGGAAATTGTAGATTAATTTAATTGGGAAAATGGGTGATTGACAGAGACCGTTTCCCTAACACACTACATCATTTATGTGTTAGTATTGTAACTTTTAAAAAAAATATTTCTACATTTTGTAATATGACATATGTGTGTTTATTTTTAATTTAGATTGCTATACATACAGAAAGTATGCAGAAAAATCAGTCAGCTCAAACCATTTTAACTGGAGTTTGGTACTGGTTTTTACTTCTCTGATTCTGTATAAGAAAAATAAATACAGTTGAATTTCCACTTGGAGCCTTTATCTCGTCGTTATTTGTGTGTGTTCCTTTTACTGAGGGCTTTGGGTGGTACTGAAGAAAGGTTTATGTAACCCTCCTGGCAGACAATGAAAGAAATAAATTTTGTAGGCAAACATTTTTTTGGCTCAAATGCCTGGTCTTAAATATTCTAAATGTCCACAGAATTCTGGTTTCTACTTTATTTGAAGTAACTCATTGAGACTTTATTTGAAGTAACTCACTGAGACTTTAAAAACTATATATATATATGTATATATATATATTTTTTCTAAATCACACAGTCCTTCCAACACCCTCACAGATTTGACTGAGACATCAGAACTATAGGATTCTTAGGCGTTCCTCTGTTATTAACAACAAGCTGTGGCTTCTCGTCAAAACTAAAAAACAGCTCATCATTAATTCTGAGTGTAGGCTTGTGACAGTATATTTTCTCTGTCTGTTGAGTCCCCTGATTCTTGCCGTGGTGATACCTTATGAGGTGAGGGCACTCTTAATAGCAGAGTGTTTTTAAGCAGAAGCATTCAGCTAAACAACAGAAAGAAGAGATCCTGGCGGACACAACTTAGCCACAGTCCAGAGTCTGAGTCTCAAGCATCGTTTTAAAAGCTGTATTTCATCATCATTTTCTAAAAATTTACTTTTGGCTGCATTGGGTCTTCGTTGCTGTGTGCGGGCTTTCTCAAGTTGCGGCCAGCGGGGGCTACCCTTCGTTGTGGTGTGCCGGCTTCTCATTGCAGTGGCTTCTCTTGTTGTGGAGCACGGGCTCTAGGCACGCAGGCTTCAGTAGTTGTGGCTCCTGGGTCTAGAGCACAGGCTTAGTAGTTGTTGCTCTGCGGCATGTGGGGTCTTCCTGGACCAGGGATCGAACCCGTGTCCCCTGCATTGGCAGGCAGATTCTTTTTTTTTTTTTTTCTTTCAAAATATAATCTAATTAAATATTGAACAATACAATGTTAAAAAAAGACAATGTATTATAGAAAGAGAATCACACAAAGCATTCATTTTGTATATGTCCTTAACACTGTTGATAGTATTTCTAGCCCAGAGTCACTGAGTTTCAAATATATGTCCTGCTTCCAATACATTTCAGTCAATTCTGAGTTTTCTTTTTTTTTTAACCTCTTTATTGGAGTATAATTGTTTTACAATGGTGTGTTAGTTTCTCCTTTATAGGCAGGCAGATTCTTAACCACTGCCCCACCAGGGAAGTCCCTCATCATCACTTTTAAGGTACCAGGGGCTCATACCCGGTACCAACAAGTATAAAGTAAAAAGTGAAAGTTCTCTATCTTTCAGATCTCACGGGAGATCGATGGATTTGTGTCGTGCACACAAAGACATGCTCTTTTCTTATAGCATTTTCGAGAGTTCAATACTTATAACAGACAGGAAGATGAGAAACTGATATTTTAATATGACTCTAATCCCCATACATAGCACCATTTCAACAAGCATGTTCGTTTCTGCTCAACCAGAGGGCCTGATATTTCCACTATTAAGATTACAGACTGTTTCCAGAAAAAGGGCCCCCTCAAATATCTTACCTGGGTGATGATGATGTGACTAGTTAGGCTATAAATGGAGAAAAGTATGGGATTAGCAGACATTAACAGTCACTAAACACCCGCACTCTAGGAGAATCCATTTATGGAATTATCATAGAGTAAAATAAGAGCTTCAGAGAATGAGAACAAGGGAAAGATTCATGGGGAAAAGTGAGTCCAGCACATTCCATGCAGCACTGAATGTCCTGGAGAAGGGTGGGTGTGAGAGCTGAGGAAGGGCAGGTGTGAGCAGTCTCCTTTACAAATTGGCCCTGGGCTTCACTTCCTACAACCAGTTAAGAAGATCAGTACCATGTCACTATGAGTTAACATCTTGGCCTTAGCCAAGTTTCTAGGGTTGTGCAACTTCAGTTTCTTTACGTGTAAATTGGCTATTACAGTTTAAAAAAGGGGGTTACAATGAGAGAGCGGTGAAGATCAAGAGAAGTGACTTATGTAGAATACTCCGTAATTCAAAAATGGTCAATAAGTGTTCATTTCCTTCTTTTACTGGTGAGCTTTTCCAACTCTCTTCTTCCCAGGCCACATTTTTCTCAACAGCATTTACCGCCATCTAACAGTAAGATGTCGCTGTCTCCCCCCATTAGCCTGTCAGTGCTGTGAGAGCAGAGACTTTTTTTTTTCTTTAGCATGTAGCATCTTGAACCATACCTAGTACACTGTTCAAAAATATTTTCAGAACATCTGTTGCATGAATGAATATGTTTGTGAGAATTTGTCTTTCACACTGCAACCCTTCCTGTGGACGGCGCCATCTTTGATTGACTTGTTTGCGTGCACTTCTATGTCTTGAATTAAAGAGCCTTCTGGAAAGTGTTCCTCAACGGGGAAATATTGGAAAAAAATTGGATTCTTTGGAAAGATGGCCAAACCTGCCTGCCTCAGAAGTTATTTGCTGAGTGATCAGCTGGGCCGAGTTGCCATTAGAGGGCAGCAGATGGCTTTGTCATGTGTGGTGACCAACGCCAGGAGAGGCTGGGGAAGGAGGGGGACATCACGGGAGGAGGAAATAGAAGGACATACAGAATACTGATATTTTTGTTAACCTTCTTTGCATTCGCCTATATATCCCTTGCCAGGAAGAGCTATAGCTTTTGAGTGAGAATAAAGTTATTTTTAAGTGCATAGGAAAAAAAAAAAGGAAAAAATAAGGCATTCTCACAGCAAGGTTTATAGTGGAGTCAATGGATCACCTGCCTCAGATTTTCCTAAGATGTCAGCGTAGAATGTGACTTTCCCTGACTTCCCGAATCTGAACGAGGCTGAGGGCTGGGAATCTGCATTTATTTAGCAAACTTCCAGGTGATTCTGGTGGGCTCTCAAGTTTGAGGACCGCCACACCTGATGAGTAGTCTCTAAACTTTTCTATCATGGAACCCCAAGGTATGTATGTTTGCCTGCTCATTTCTCTATTTGTAAATTATATACATAGATGTCCTAATGTATCTTGTACATTATAAAACATTTCACAAAAATGGAGATTTTGAAAGGTTGAAAGAACATATATGTTAAATTTTATATATGAACTTCCCACGCCACATTTTGGATGAGAGGATAAGGAGAATTCATGCTGATGCAATGTTGTTTATCTGATCTGCAGGCTGATTGTGATGGCACAGTATTCATTTTCTCAACATCAACGGGCATGAGGCAACATGATTATCCATAGAGGTTTTATTTCTGTTCCAAAGAGTCACTGGGAATTCTCTCTCTCTCCTTCTCCTTCTCCCCAGAATTCACATTTGGTGCTGGGGAAAGTTGTCACGTTCACCCTCTTCCCCAACCTGATGCCCTGAGTGCAACTTCTGGGTGGGAAACTGAGTGTGGATTGGTCGTTGTGTCGGCATCATAGAGCCCAGCAATGCCCAGGTACTCACACACACACACACACACACACACACACACACACACACACCCCTCTGGGACTACTTCAAGATGGAACAAGTTGCAAAATCATCTGCTTTCTCAGGTCGAAGGTCTCTTTGAGAATCTAATGAAACCTATGAATTTTCTCTCCAGGATGGGGGGTAAAAATTACTCATCTGACTGCATACACCATTTCAGAGGGTGTGAAAATTTCTGGAATTCTCAAAGCGGGGACTCTGAGCCAGCAGCATCAGTGTTTTCTGGGAACTTACTAGAAATACTTCACCCTCAAAGCCTACTGAATCAGAAACTTTGCGGTGGGAATAAGTCCTCCAGGTATTTTTGGTGAATATTCAAGTTTGGAAACACTCCAGAGCAATGGTTCGCAAAACTGCCTCCTTATTAGAATCACCTGGTGAGTTTAAGGAAAAAAAGCACTGATGCCTGGGCTTCAATCTCCTTTTTTTTTTTTGGGGGGGGGGCGGTATGCGGGCCTCTCACTGCTGTGGCCTCTCCCGTTGTGGAGCACAGGCTCCGGACTCGCAGGCTCAGCGGCCATGGCTCACAGGCCCAGCTGCTCTGCGGCACGTGGGATCTTCCAATCTCCTTTAATTAAATCAGTATCTCTGGAGGTGAGGCCTGGACATTGGGATTTTTTTAAAATTAATTTTTATTGGAGTATAGTTGATTTACAATGCTGTGTTAGTTTCTGCTGTACAGCAAAGTGAATCAGTTATACATATACATATATCCACACGTCTTTAGATTCTTTTCCCATATAGGCCATTTCAGAGTATTGAGTAGCATTCCCTGTGCTATACTGTAGGTCCTTATTAGTTATCTATTTTATATACAGTAGTGTGTACATGTCAATCCAAATCTCCCAATTCATCCCTCCCCCCCCTTCCCTTGGTAACCATAAGTTTGTCTTCTACATTTGTGACTCTTATTTCTCTGTTGTAAATAAGTTCACTGTACCATTTTTTTAGATTCTACGTATAAGTGATGTCATATTTGTCTTTCTCTGATTTACTTCACTCAGTATGACAATCTCTAGGCCCATCCATGTTGCTGCAAATGGCGTTATTTGGTTCTTTTTTATGGCTCAGTAATATTCCATTGTATATATGTACCATTTAAGTTGCTTCCGTGTCCTAGATATTGTAAATAGTGCCGCAGCGAACATTGGGGTGCCTGTATCTTTTCAGATTATGCTTTTCTTGGACATATGCCCAGGAGTGGGAGTGCTGGATCATATGGTGGCTCTGTTTTTAGTTTTTTTAAGGAACCTCCATACTGTTCTCCATAGTGTCTGCACCAACTTACATTCCCACCAACAGTGTAGGAGGGTTCCCTTCTCTCCACACCGACTCCAGCATTTATTGTTTACAAATTTTTTTGGTGATGGCCATTTTGACTGGTGTGAGGGGACACTGGGATTTTAAAAAGCTCTCCAAGGAGTTAAGCTCTGTGGACCCAGATTTTAATAAGCTAGGCTATTCAGAGCAAACTAGTTCCTCCTACAGAGGAACTTTGAATGGCCTGACTCATCGCTCTCATTTACCGGCGAGGAAACTGAGGCCTGGAGCTTTCCCCAAGGCCGCACAGGTACTGACTGTCTCAGGGTACTGACTGTCTCAGGCAGCATCCAGCTCTCCACCGTTCCCTGTTCCAGGAGGGGCCACATACTGAAACAGAGAACGGTCACGTTCCTGAGGAAGCCTGGACGGGGAAGATTGCATGTTCAGCAGTAGCCGAGATCTCTGCATTTGCTGAAGCAGATCACTGACATCAACTCCCAGAAGTTTTTATTCTTTAGTCCACTGTCCGCAGTACCTGCTGCCCATTTGCGCTGAACTCAGCTCCTGGCGCTTGTGGTCTTGGTGTTGACACTTGCGGGTGCCCTGCAGGAGAGCCTGGTGCGGTCAGAGGGAGGCTCAGGCGTGGAGCCAGGTGTCCCGGGTTTAATGCCAGCTCTGCCTCTGCCTTGCTCTGTGACCTTGGGCCTCTTGCTCAACCTCTTCATGCCTCAGTTTCCTAACTTCTCACTTAAGGGTGATAATATTAGCATAATTAACCCCCAGGAGCAGGTTGTGATTAAATGGGCTTGATGGAGGTCAAGACTGATGTCTGCCTCAGAGCGCATGCTCTGCAAGTGTCAGCTTCTCAGCTGGTGGCAGGCATGGGGGCAGATTGCTTAAGAACCTGCTTTTCTTTTCTTTCCTTTCCTTTTCTTTTCTTTCTTTTCTCATTTCTTTTCTTCTCTCTTTTCTTCTCCCCTTTTTCCTTTTCTTTCTGCTTCTTTTCTTTTCTTTCTTCTATTTTAACCCCAAGGGTTATAGAATTCCGCCTCGGCATTCCAGCTTATTCCACACGGAGAGAATAAAATCATTCAATAGAAATAATTGGGAAATAAAAATTATAGGAGTGAGCAACCGGCGGACTCTGTGTGTGGATGTGTTTATATAGGCGCTTTGAAAGATTATATAAAAATAATGATTTTGATTACATGTTTTAAGTGATACTTTTCACTAATTCAGGTTAGCATGAATTAATGAACAGTATAAATTATGAAATTTTAAAAAATAACAAAATTTTGATATTTCAGTTTTACAATGGAACTTTAAGTTAGCATAAGAAAGCATCCCTTCCTAGGTGCTGTTAGAAGAATTAGGGAGGTAGGGAGCACAGGGCTGAGAGTGTGGACTCTCACCCTCAAATAGTCCGACTCTCTGGGTTTATTTTATTCTTTCTTTATTTATTCCTTGGCTGTGCCTCGAGGCATGCGGGATCTTAGTTCCCGAACCGGGGATCAAACTGTGCCCCCTGCAGTGGAAGCGCTGAGTCCTAACCACTGGACCGCCAGGGAAGTCCCTTTTATTTATTTATTTTTCACTTTGCTTTTCGACTCTCTGGGTTTAGATCCTGGACTTCGCACTTGCTTTTTATGAGGTCCTGGGGAATTTATTTTTTCTAAGCTTCACTTTAGTCTTATACAAAATGGGCTAATCGTAGTTTCTTTATCTTAGAGTTGTACCAAATAAAAACAAACGCAGACTTAGAAAGGGGGAAACTTTATTCAAAAGGACTATCGCAACAGGAAAATCACCGATCTCAGGAACCTGCAGGCATCTCAAAAACAGATCAAAAAGGCTTTTCTTTTATGGGAGGGGTAAGCAGACCTTCGCAGCAGTGGGAAGTTGGGTGAGCAAGGGGGCTTGATGGCCGGGAGTCTGACAGGAACGGGGTCTCGCCGTGGTCAGCGCATTCCCCGGGTAAGCTGATAAAGGGACACTTGAGTGCTTGCCCAGGCTTAGAAGCAAGCAGAGTTCAGCGTCCTGTGAGGAGGAGAGGGGATCGCTAAAGCTTGGTCAAGACAAAGAAGCAGGGAAGATATGGGCCGTTGTGGACACTTGGCAGGTTGTTTTGAGGATTAAGTGAAATTCTCCACGTATATCACTTACCAAGATTTCTGGGTATATACAATGAATGCCGAGTTTTTTGATGTTTTTATTACAAATGCTTGATTCTAAAATGCTGGAGAGTAGCTTTTTCTTTCTCTTGAGCGGAATAATTTATTCATGGTGCCACAACAAGGCTAACAGTCTATTCCGTGAGCATTTACTATGTTCCAGGCCCAATGGTGGGAAGAGGTACAAACATTGATGAGACAGAGTTTCCAAGCACAAGGAGTTCTCAGTCCAGAGGGAAAGACGAAGTGTTATGTGATATAACTTGCAAAAGGCAACCGTTCTGACATATACAGGATGTCATGGGAGAATGTGGAGGGGTTGTCAATTAGCTGGGGGTACTGTGATGAAGGAAGAACAAGATGAGAAGTGAGCTGAGTCTTAAAGGAGAAGAAGGGCTTCCCTGGTGGCGCAGTGGTTAAGAACCTGCCTGCTAATGCAGGGGACACGGGTTCGAGCCCTGGTCCGGGAAGATCCCACATGCCACGGAGCATCTCAGCCCGTGCGCCACAACTACTGAGCCTGCGCTCTGGAGTTCATGAGCCGCAATACTGAGCCCACGTGCCTAGAGCTCGTGCTCCGCAACAAGAGAAGCCACCGTAACGAGAAGCCCGCGCACCGCAATGAAGAGTAGCCCCCGCTCGCCGCAACTAGAGAAAGCCTGCGCGCAGCAACAAAGACACCCCCCCCCCCAAAATTTAAAAAATAAAGGAGAAGAAGCAGTTACCCTAATGTATAAGAGGGAAAGAGTGTTCCCAGGCAGACAGAACAGCACATGCAAAGCCAGGATTTCAAAGAGTGTATGGAGTGCCAATGACAATAGGTAGTTACTGGATCCCTGAGTTCCAGGCAGAGCAAGGGCAGAGGCCAGTGGGGGCTGGGTGATGGAAGCCATCGAAAGGACAGGGGCATTCTAAGTTTTGTGTTTAGGACACATCTCGGCTCACTCCTGCATTTCTAGGTCTACCTAATACAGAGGATGACATTCCCTAAGACAAGGATTTGAGGACAAGCATGTATGGAGGGACTGGGAGAGTTCAGCTTAGAAATGTTGCTTTGAGGTGCCAGTGAGGAATTCAAAGACAGACATCGAGCAGGCAAGGCAGTGGTCTGGGCTGGAGATACAGACATGGGGGTCATGAACATAGTCATGAAACCACAGCAGTGACGATCATCTGGGAGTGTATTTAGACCAAGAAAAGCAGTGCTATGAAGTCAGAACATGTAAGGAACAGAGTACCTTCTTTTCAATGTATGTATGTCACTTTGGTGATGGGCAGATACTTGTTTATGCACATATTTGGGCATTCAACCAATTACTGAGCACTTTCTGTGTGTAAACACTGCTGGTTTCCAGGATAAAGAACTATGGCTCTTCTCCTCAAGCAGTACACATTCTAGATGAGTGATTCTCAACAATGGGTGACTTTGCCCCCCAGGGGACATTTGGCAACATCTGGAGATATTTTTGGTTCTCACAACTGAGAAGGAGAGGTTGATACTAGCATCTAATTGGTAGAAGCCAGGGCTGGGGCTAGACATCCCACAGTGCACTGGGCGGCTCTTCTCACACCTGACAAGGGATTACCTCACCCAGATGTCAGCTACAAGAAGCCCTGATCTACACTAAGAAACAGGACGTGCACACAGTCAAGAAAGTAAAGAAACCCATTCCCTTCTCCAAAGTGAGTATGGTGGCTTTGTAACATGTTGACTTGGCTAGGTCAAACTGCATTTCCCAGAGTTATGCTTCCCGTTAGGGTGCACCACAAGGGCGATTCCTGCCAGCTCTGGAGGGCAGACGGGAAGCAGTAGCACCTTGTAACTCCTGCACACTGTCTTCGACATAAGGTAGCAGCTGGATCTACACCTACTCGCCTTCCCCAGGATCTTCAGCTTCTCTGACCCCGGGGTCCACCACACCCAGTGTGTGTTCAGCTCCATGGTAAAGGGTTCTACCTTCTGCAGGACACCCGTACCATTGAAGTCAGAGGCAACGAGAGCTGACACGGGTCTCAGTCCATCCTCCTGGTCTTCAGCTCATGCTGTGGCTTCCAGTTTGTTCATGCTCTCTCACCCTTTACAACCATCTCCCCTTGCCGATTGCCTGCCCTGTGGACTTCAAGCCCCAGCATTAGACACAGAGACAACAGTCTATCAGAGACTGCTTAACGAGCTCCCACAATTAGTAAGGGAAAATCCTTGTGATTTTTACACACATGTATCTTTAATCTCTGACTGAACCATGACTGATATGCTGGGCTGAGGTCAGTGTCAGTCTGTTAGTATTTCTAACACAGGACAAGGTAATTTTGTAGAAAGGCAGATTTTTTCCTCCCTGGGGCCAATCTCAGTGGTCCTCTCCCATGAATTGTTCTAAACCCTGGACCTATTCTTTGCTTTTTTCTCCTTTTCCTCCTCTTCTCTCTTCTCTATTTCTTTATTTGTCCTATTTCCCCTCTTGGATGAATATACTCCATAGATTAGCACCCACAGTTATTCCATAGCTTGTTGGCTAAATAGGAAAGTACGTCATGTACCCTTCCCATGCGACCAACCAAAGTCATCAGTCATAACCTGTTGCTACCTGGGTCTTTGTCGACTGAAGGATTATGATGCCTGTCTGGAGATGTTCCATCTGACCATTTGTTTTTTGTTGTTGTTTTTGTCTCCATCTGGAGATCCTCCAGAGACCTTGTGTCTTCCTGAAGCTGCTCAGAGGAGAGCTGTCCTCAGTTCCTGGGCAGACTTCTCCTAGGGCTCGAACAGTGGGAGGAGAAGCTGGGTGCTACTTACATGTAATTGCTCAGCACTTCATTATAACTTCTTGCCTACTACTGTATTTGTGACTGGTATGTTTGGGTAAAACCTGGAATTTCTTTTTCTCTCTTTTCCTCCATCACCACTAAGAGCTCAGGCTCATCAGCGTGTTATGTGTATGTAGCTGGGTAACATTTTCAGAAAATAATCGAGGCTTTATTTTGCTCTTCCTAGCACCCCACTTTTCCTTTCCCCCATTCAAGTGGGTCTTTGTGCTCATGGGCCCAGTAGAATGCTGACGCAGAAGGGAAAACCCCAAGAACAGCCCAAGTTAAACCCTGGCTCAGCAGCACTCAGAGTCAGAAACCAAACGCAGTTATAGAAAATACAATTTTAACTTTTATACTCATGGATCACTCCAGCCCCTTGTTCAGTTTGTAACACAGACGCCCACTTCCTACTTTTTTTGGCTACTCATTTTTGAAATCTTCCTACAGTTTATTTCAGGATGAGGGGCAATCCTTCACTCAGTCTGAGGCTCTAGGAGAAAGAAAAATGGGCCCTGGGCACCTTCATTGACAAAACAAATTTATCGATTGCCTATTATGTGCCAGGTCCCCCGTTAGGCATGGAGACATAGACTTGAATCCAGATACTGTCCTTGCCTCAAAGAATTTGTAGTCCAAAGTGTAGAGACATGTCATGTACTCCAGAAAGCAACACGAGGTTGGTAACTCCCATAAAAGAAGTTTCTGCAGGGAGATGCCAAGAAGGCAGAGTAGGAAGACCCTGAGCTCACCTCCGCCCACAGCACAGCAAAATTACAACTATTTACAGAGCAACTATCTGTGAGGAGAACTTGAAGACTAGCAAAAAGATTTTCCACAACTAAAGACATAAAGAGGAGTCACAACAAGACCAGTGGGAGGAGTGGAGACACATTATAGTCAGGACCCACACCCCTGGGTTGGCAGTCCACAAACAGGAAGAATATCACAGTCATAGAGGTCCTCTTCAAGGAGTGAGGGGTCTAAGCCCCACATTGGTTTCCCCAGCCTAAGTATCCTATACTAGGAAGATGAACTCCCAGAATGTCTGGCTTTGAAAACCAGCAGGGCTTGTGTTTGGGAGAGCTGGGGAGTTATAGGAAGCAGAGACTCTACTCTTAAAGGGCACATGCAAAATCTCACATGCTCTGAGACCCAGTCCAGAGGTGGTAGTTTTAAAGGAGACCGAATCACACCCACTTGCTGATCTTAGAGCGCATCCTGGAGACTCAGGAGGCAACTGGGACCACCCCCACCCTCCGAGAATGGGGATGGTGGTCCTTTTGGGGAGCTCATTCTTTTTTTAAAAAAAATATTTATTTATTTGGTCGCACCAGATCTTAGTTGTGGCACGCAGGATCTTCGTTGTGGCATGCGAGATCTGGTTCCCTGACCAGGGATCAAACCCAGGTCCCCTGCATTGGGAGCACAGAATCTTAACAGCTGGACCAGCAGGGAAGTCGAGGGAGCTCATTCTATTGGGATAACATCAGCACTGGCAAGTGCCATTTTCAAATCCTCCCTCCAGCCTATTAGCACCGTGGACCTGGGAGAATTAATATTGTTAAAATGTCCATACTACCCAAAGCAATGTACAGATGTAATGCAATCCCTATCAAAATACCCACGACATTTTTCACAGAACTAGAACAAATAATCCTAAAATTTGTATGGAACAACAAAAGACCCCAAATAGCCAAACAATCTTGAGAAAAAAAAGCAAAGCTGGAGGTGTCACGCTCCCTGATTTCAGACTATACTACAAAGCTACAGTAATCAAAACAGTATGGTACTGGCACATAGATCAATGAAATGAGAGCCCAGCAATAAACCCATGTGCTTGTGGTCAATTAATCTATGACAGAGGATCCAAGAATATACAATGGAGAAAAGATAGTCTCTTTAACAAGCAGTGCTGGGAAAACTGGACAGCTACGTGTAAAAGAATGAGATTAGAACATTTTCTCACACCATATACAAAGCTAAACTGAAAATGGATTAAAGACCTAAATGTAAGACTGGAAACCATAAAACTCCTAGAAGAAAACATAAGCAGAACACTTTTTTACATAAATCATAGTAATAATTTTTTTTGGACCTGTCTCCTAAGGCAAAGGAAACAAAAGCAATAATATTGTAATAACTTTGTGTGGGCACAGATGGTTGCTAGACTTATTGTGATGATCATTTCATAATGTATGTAAATGTTGAATCACTATGTAGTACACCTGAACTTGACATAATATTGTAGGTCAACTATATTTCAATAAGAACTAAATTTTCTGGACAGTTGGATGACCAACCTTGAGAGGTGTGTGTATTTATAGGAGGATGTACCAAGGGAGGGGCCCATTCATCTTTACCGTTTGTTTCCTGTCTCTTCTTTTTAAGTCCTCCTATCCATGGTAAGCTATTTTTCCTAACTTCATAACAATTAGATTTGAAACCTTTTGTGTGAAAACGTGTCAAAGACTTGTTTTAGTTCTTTATCTGTAAAATAATAAGACTAGAGTTGATGATGACTACAATCCCTTCATTTCTAAAGTTCTGAGTCAATGAAAACTCCTGAAAAAAGAATTGATGTGTCTTCCCCACATTCTTATTTCCTCATCAAAGAACTTTGGTAGTGAATCAGTCCCTAATGCCGTGACAACTCTGAGTCTCTGGAACACCATTACCTGTGTCACCTTTAGGGGTTAGCATGTACTACATTGATTAATATTAATCAGTAGAGTGTAAGCTCCCAATGGACTGTTATGGGGTCTGACTCGTCACTGTTGGTGCATGCCAGTCTGTGGTCTAAATCAATGGTTGCTCAAAGTGGCTGGATTTTAGCATCACCTGGTGAGCTTTCAACACTACCTAATGGAAAAAAGACAAACTTTCATGCCTCACGCCTAGATTTTCAGATGCAGTAGGTCTAAGCTGGGGCTCAGGAATCATAACTTTAGAACATTTTCTTGGTGATTCTAATGATCAGCCATGTTGGAGAACCAATGGTCTAAACTGAATTGAAACATGCTGTGTGTAAGTGTGTGAGTGTATGTGTATGTGTGTGTTTGTATTTATAGTTCTGCCAATGAGATCTTAATTGCCTATCTGCCTGCCTTTCTTCCTTCCACTTAAGCAACTTCCAGACGCACTCTCTGACCTCAGAGTTCTCATATAGCGAGGGAAGAATTACAGCATGTAACTCTTTGTGTCTTCAGTGCCCGGCCCCCAGTGGCCAGCACTATGATTAGTAATTGCTTTCTTGGTGACTGTGAGAAACCCAGTTTTTGGTATGCCTAGTTTACATAGTGCAGCCAATCAGCTTGGCAGGAGCAGAAGTGAGACTCTAGCTTGTGACACCCTCTAAGGTCCTCCGTATTATACATCAGTCAGATAGACAATCCCATAGGCCTCTTTGTTTCACCCTTGGGGGATTCCAAAATTTCTTGATGATTGACTGCCTTTCAGTAGTCCTTTTACAGATGGGGAAACTGAGACTTAGAAAGCAACTTTCCCAGGATCCCCAAGCTGATATGTGGGTAGTTGGGGTTTGAGCTGAAATCAACAGAATGGATTTGACTCCATATTAGTGCCTGACTCATAAAACCAAAGCTAATGTCTTAACATAACACGTAGAACTGATAACACTTATTATCTTAATCCTGGGTCATACATAGGCTGACAAAATTATTACCCAAATCAGCTTTTTAAAAACATTGTTTTTTGTTTGAGCAAAGGAAGCATTTGTAGAAAAGATGAAAAGAGGGTGTTATTCATTCAATCTTTTGCCCCTACCTCCCCAAAAGCACACAATCTTTATTACCTCTGAATTCTGATTTCAATTTAATATACACAAGGAAATGCTTGCAAATGATGGCAGGCCCAGAAGATTAGTTACAAGTTAATTCAAACATGTTAGCACAAAAGAAAACAAATAAAAATTATTTATGATCCATCAGTCGTTCTTTTTTCCCACAGATCTTAAAAATAAAAATTGGTCTTAGCTTCTCATTTTCAATGTGCTTTCTTCCTTTGACTCCTGTAAAACTTCCAACGATGTTAACACCTCTATATACAAAGAAGCAGTGTGGCAGTACATGTGACCTTATACATTTTTCACTCAAAGAAAAAATTATGAAATATTTGCTTTGAACCTGCTCTTCGATTCTAAGAGGAAGCTAATTTGAAAGATTCATAAGTATTACTTAAGTGGCCAAACTATTTTTTATTTGAAACTAACATGAAACTCTAAGGTGAGCTGACCTGGTTGGAAAGGAGAAGGAATAACTCTGGCCTCCCTAAGTTTTGTCAGTTAGGAAGCAGATAGGAATTGGCAACCCCAAGAGGAGAAGAATAAGTTTAATGTATCTTCTCACACACCATTAAGTTAGGGCAGCTCATCATGGAGGTTTAGACTGGTCCATCTCCCTAGAAGGTAGAAAAGGTTAATTAATTACAACATCATTTTTTTTCTTTGCTTTCTCCTCCCATCCCTTTCCCCTCCTCATCAGCCCTCTTATTCCTGATTACTCCTACCCCTTATTGGTTACCTACTGAATGTTTTCTGTACTTTTCTGACTTTGTTTCAGAGTTTTAATCTGTTACTTAACTTGTGCTTAGGCTATAGGTGTGGAAGCTTCATTTTATTTTCCATCATTTTATTATTAAAATAAATTTTGATATGGGGCTCAAGTGATGTATCTGAAGCCACAGTTAATAAGTAGAGGAGCCAGGACTTCATAAGTAGAGAACCTGGGGAGGTGAAACCCAGAGACTGTGTTCCTTTCCTTGAAGATATGCTGTCACATGGATTTCCATCCTCTTGAGGAAATAACAGTCAGTACAACGTACTGAGCCTTCTGTTATTAACATGGATTGGATGCTTTTTTTTTTTTTTTTTTTTTTTTGCTGTGCTGCTTGGCATGTGGGATCTTAGTTCCCTGGCCAGGGATCAAACCTGTGCCCCTTGCAGTGGAAGCACGGAGTCTTAACCACTGGACCAGCAGGTAAGTCCCCAACTCTCAAGTTCTATTTATTTTTTTTCCTCATACTTCGATCTGTGCTTTAAAATAACTTTATGTGTATGAATAATTGACTGATCTGGCTTGTTCAGTAGTTGAAATAATCACCTTGTCCTACTGTCCATAGGTTTATTTTTATTTTTCATATTGTTGATCATTTACAGTCTTATTTGGAGAGTAAATCCCAAAATGATTTTGTTTTATTTTTTGCACTTAAGAATGAGTTTTCTCTTCTATATCTTTTCCAAGGGAAAGAAAATACCCTTCCATATATTACTTGACGACTTTAACCCACTTCTAGATCTATTTAGGAAATAAAACATTTGGGGACAGACCGTGATGCGTATTCCTGACAATATGTGCCTGTAACAGATGTCCACTTCCTGTGGGGATCTTCATGTAAACATCATCATAAACTTCTACATGTATATGGAGTAGGGGTAAGACTGAAAACTTTGGTCAGCTTCAGCCTGGGGACGTTAGCATCACCGAGAGCAGAACTTCCCTCAGCTGCGTGCCGAGAAGGAAAGACAAAGACCCCAACTCACCCGACAGCAGCCACAGCACTGATAGTCTCCACACAGGGTCCCCAGGAGCCCGTTGATCACCTGGATGGCACAGATAAGTATCTGAACCGCCCCTATGATCAGCAGGATGGAGAAGAGGGTCAGATGCCAGGGAATCACGTTGTCAGGCTTTTCGCACTGGCTCCATAAGTCCCTGTCCCTGAGGTAATCTCTGTCGGGAACATGAGGAAAAAAGGAGATGTTGGTAAAAAGTGTGCAATACCCTAGGCTAGAAAGTCACCATAACGATTTTTCTTCTGCAATACTATCTATCCAAGATATAAGCTCCATGGGAAAAAAAAAAATCCCATAATAACAACACTTTTAAAAACAATACCTAACAATTTTATTGAGTATAGACTAAGGTGCCAGACCCTGTTCTGAACATTTAACACATATTCACTCCTTTATTTCTCATAGAAACTTTATGGTTTTTTTCTTCCATTTCACAAATGAGAACATTGAGGCACAGAGTGGTTAAGTGACTTACCCCAGCTCACACAGCTACTGAGTGACGGAGTGATTTTTATGAGCTGACCAGGAGGATGGGTAAGTTTAATATCTATTAAGGGGCAATGAAGATGAAGACACTCCAGGAGCAGAATCTCACAAATGTTCACGGCCTTTATCCTACTATTGTCCTTAGGGACCTTTTGGACTTCTGGTAAGTTATCTGTCACGTCTAGTGGCCGTGTGAAACCATGTAAAGTACAGTTGTGTCGTATAGTTAAAGGGAAGAGCTCGATTCTTTTAAGGCCTACTTCTAGCCAAATTGTGAACTGACTCAGCTATATTTTTGTGAAGATGTAGGGATTCCACCTGCAAAAAGAGTTAATTAACTAAAAGAAAGAAATAATCTGCTGCCTTAATACACATTTTATGAAAACTTTGAAATAGGAGAAACTGCGATATATTTATACAATATATACATTAGGAGTCCACTGCAATATCAAGGGCATTGTGCCTTGAAGGAGAATTGTGAAGTGTGGTATCTTTAAGACAACAATGAGGGTAGAACGGGTAAAGTCTCTGCATCTTTATATTCCTTCTCACGTTCTTAAAGCCACAAATTGGTCTCTCCCTCTTCCTTTACACGTCCTCTCCTTTCAAGGCCTCAAGAGGAAACTCTCCGTCTGACTACTAAAGTCATCTCCACCTCACTGTTTTTAGATCATTTTGACCATCCGTCTCTGATGATTCCTCCAATGCATCAGCACACATTTATTTGAGATACATTCTGTATTAAGATTTTGAAAAATCTTTGAAATGATGGAAGATGCCCTAGAGTTTAGTCGAGCAGAAGGGATGAAGGAAAGAATGAGACTTTCGCTCTTGATTGAAAAATAAAACATCGTTTATCACATTCATTCACCTTCCCATGAGAATACAGGTTCTAGCAGCTCACTGGCTGTGTGACTTGTGTATCTCTCTGTAAGATGGGAATAACGATATCAAATCATAGGGTTAAATAAGGATTGAATGAGTTAACGCTAGTAAAGCACTTAGAACAGTGCCTAGCATACCGTAAGTTTTCCATAAACCCTGATATTGTTATTATTTTACTTAAGCTGAGCAGTCTGGTCTAAAAGAAAAAGGCTGGGATTTTGGATTCAGATGGACCTGGGTTTGAATCCAAGCATTCCTCTCACTGGCTGTGTATTCCTCACACAAGTCACCTACCACCCCCCACCCCCTGGCCTTCACATCATTTTCTTCATCTATAAAATGGGCTGAGAACAACCTCACAATTGTGAAATTTCACTGAGTTAATATACCTATGTATGGCTGTATAAGACTTCTTTTCATTATGTTACTATTATTTTTAAAATTTATTTTTGGCTGCGTTGGGTCTTCGTTGTTGTGCGTGGGCTTTCTCTAGTTGCGGTGAGCGGGGGCTACTCTTCGTTGTGGTGCGCGGGCTTCTCACTGCAGTGGCTTCTCTTGTTGTGGAGCATGGGCTGTAGGCGTGCAGGCTTCAGTAGTTGTGGCACGTGGGCTCAGTAGTTGTGGTGCACGGGTTTAGTTGCTCTGCGGCATGTGGGATCTTCCCGGACCAGGACTCCAACCCGTGTCCAGGAAGATTGGCAGGTGGATTCTTAACCACTGCACCACCAGGGAAGCCCCCATTATGTTATTTTTAAAACACTCATTTTTCCATTCTGTTTTTTTCCATGTAGCCCTTCCTATCTTTACAATTTTTCAACTTGATGATTATAAGAGGTTACAAGAAGACAATATTTTCCAGGCACATTTTATAAAGAAAAGATCCTAAGGTGAAGTAATTGGCAGTCCCCAGTTTGGACCCTCGGCTGAAGAGTTTGTCCAGCGGTGGGACGACACCACCCCCTGGTGGTGATATTGTTGAACCGCTCACGGGGGAATTTGGAAGCAAGGATTGAGTTTGGGTGGAGAAATCCTCTCAGTTTCACTCCAGCTGCTGCCTCACCCCTTACAAACCCTCACGGATAGCTGTTCCACAGGCCCTTCTTCTTTCCCCCCAAACTCTCAGGTTCTGAGAGTCTCAGATCTCGGGAAATGATTGCTGCGTCCAACCCTCCATCCCCAGGTGAAAGAGGGCCCTAATTTTTTCATGGATCTGGAGGCTAAACCATGCTTCCACATTCTGTGACATGAGGAGTTTAAACCCACTGAATCTCATCATTGTGAAGGGCGGTCCCACATGAGATGCAGTAATTCCATCACTCAGAGTAGAACACCATGGATTTCATACAACTCACTTCTTGCCAGCAGCAAAGGTAGCTGAAGGAAGGAGCAGGGGAGCCCGAGGGCTTTGCCTGGGGAACTCGGGCGCCACCTCCTCCTCTGAGACAGACCCCTTGATGTTCCTGCCCTCAGCTGGCTGTGGTACCCCTTCTGTGCTTCCCAGCCCTCTGGTTCCTTCTGGTACACAGTGCCCAGGACCCTGAGCTGTCCGCATCTGTCCATTTGTCGTCTTCTCTTTGTGGCTATACATCCACAAGGGTGGAGACCATGTCCCCATCTCTGTCCCCAGTTCCAGCACAGGGAGTGTTCAGTAAATGAGCAGCTTTCATGTACGGGGTCCTGCCCGTGTTCTGGGCGCTGGACTAGCTGCGTTCCATCATCCCTCCCAATCCTACGAGGAGGTGCTAGTTTTCTTGAACAATGTCCCAGGAAATATTCACTGAATGAATGAACATATACACAGATTAAGAAGATGAGGGGGGAGGGGCAACATGGGGGAGCGAATTAAGAGCTACAAACAATTAGGTATAAAATAAGCTACAGGATATATTGGACAACACGGGGAATACAGCCAATATTTTATAATAACTATAAATGGAGTTTAACTGTTAAAAATTGTGAATCACTACATTGTACACCTGTAACTTATGTAATATTGTACATCAACTATACCTCAATTACAAGAAATGTACTGCTTAAAAAAAGACATTATTTAGAAAGTGTAAAAAAAGAAAAAGCTGAGCGGCTTCCCTGGTGGCGCAGTGGTTGAGAGTCCGCCTGCCGATGCAGGGGACACGGGTTCTTGCCCCGGTCCGGGAGGATCCCACATGCCGCGGAGCGGCTGGGCCCGTGAGCCATGGCCCATCTGCTCCGCAACGGGAGAGGCCACAACAGTGAGAAGCCCGCGTACCGCACACACACACACACACAAATATATATATATATATGTATATATATTATCCCTAATAGCCGTGTGCAGCTACTGAGTGCTTGAAATATGGCTAGTGTGATTGAGGAATTTTAAACTTTATTTCATTTACGTGAATTTAAGTACACACGTATGGCAACTGTCTACTGCCTTGAGCATTGCGGTCTAGGGGCAGAGGGATGTGTAATATAAAAAGACTAATAATACTCGAAGTTAGAAGACTAGAGTTTGCTCCCTGTCTCTGCTGCCCACTAATTGTGAGACTTGGAGCACATCACACTTATTCAGTCTGCCTCAGTGGGGAGTTACTACCTCTTGACGTTGTTGTGGAGATTAAATTATAAATTTATTTTTAAAAAAGTTCTTTCTAAACTACAAAGTACCGTGAAAGTATTAAGTGTTACTTTAATGAGTTCTATTAACAATAACTCTCATGAAGAACCTACAGTGCTTTCAAGGTCGTTTTCCATAAATCTGCACCTTAAGAGATTGTTTAGTTATCCATCATTTGGGGTATTAGTGGAAGCCTTTGAGCTTAATGAGTAGTCATTCTCGTTTTCTATTATGAGGTTTTCAATGGAAGGCACTGTTCCCTGTTTATTAATATTATTAGTTGCCTCATGTTGATGCTAATAAATTTTTTTTTTTTTAAAGAAGATGTTGGGGGTAGGAGTTTATTAATTAATTAATTAATTTTTGCTGTGTTGGGTCTTCGTTTCTGTGTGAGGGCTTTCTCTAGTTGTGGCAAGCGGGGGCCACTCTTCATTGCGGTACGTGGGCCTCTCACTATCGCGGCTTCTCTTGTTGCGGAGCACAGGCTCCAGACGCGCAGACTCAGTAGTTGTGGCTCACGGGCCTAGTTGCTCCGCAGCATGTGGGATCCTCTCAGACCAGGGCTCGAACCCGTGTCCCCTGCATTGGCAGGCAGATTCTCAACCACTGCACCACCAGGGAAGCCCGCTAATAAATGTCTGAATGCAAGAGGTGACACCACCAACCTCCTTCCCTCAGGCCAACTGACGTGCCCTCTTCCATTACTTCTCCTGGTGTCTGTCAAAAGAGCACCTAGAGGTGAGATCTTGTGTAACTTCACCCCACAACTCCAGCTCTGCCTCACAGGAGCAACATGCCTGAGACTTGTAAACTGAAGATGGCGGACCTTGAACGGTGTCCCCTGTGGGCCTTTACCTGCTGGTGCCCCAAATGGTGACATGTGAGCGTTGAAGGGTGTACCTTACCCGTCCAGGAAGGGGTAGCCCCACGTGCTATTATTGACCATGAGGCATTTTGGACCCTTGTTGATTGAGACAGCTGAGATGATAAATGAGTATCCGGCACCCAAGACTCCAACCACAGCAAATATTGTGGAGGTGAACATCTGAAAGAGAAGGAGAGAGACCGCCAGGTTCTTAAGGTGTCCAGAGATTACACACAGCACACCTAACTGGCCTGTTATTGAGCATGGTGAATATGGGGAAGTTACGGGGTATGCAGCCAGTTTTTACTGGAAATGGGGCCTGTGGAGTCTCCTAGAATGAATTTTGGTGTCTCATGTCCCTTTCTCCAACCCCATCCCCATCTCTTTCACCTATTCATTGGTGACCCAAGTGCTAGTTATGGTTTGATACCTTTGAACCAGGATTTTTAACCTTGCTAAGAACAAATTGTCCTTCACAGGCCTAATATGGAAGACCAGTCTATTACAGAATCAAAGAATCTTAGAATGGGAAGTGATCTTCAGTTCTGTGGTCCAATCATCTCACTGAGGCTAGGTCACAGTGGGACCTCATGTAGCAGGAAGGCTCTGCTTATGAGAAAGGGTAGAAGTCTAGAATTTCTCCTCATCGGTCCTAGTTACATTCCTCGAGTTCAAAAAGATTAAGTCCAACCTCTCTTCCATGTGGTAGCAACATTTAAAATATCTGAAGATATTTTATATCTTACACAAAAATATTTTCTATATGACATCTCTCCACCCCTTCCACCCTCTGTTAGTTTTCTCTTCTTTGGGTTACACAAGCCCAACGATTCCAGTTCTTTTAAATATTTTTATATGACAGATTAGTTAGTGAAAAATAGATTGTACTACATCTTTGTTTTAAATTATAAAATCAAGATAGAATATAGAATATAAAAGGCAGAAACAATCCTGGAGCCTATCCAGGCTAACTCCCTCTTAGAGATGAGAAAAAAAAAAGGGGGGCCTAGAGAGGCAATGTCCATTCTAAACAGTAACTAAAGAGTAATGTGGAAACATTAATAATTCTGTAAATAGAGGTGGAAAATGATCACCTGTATTGCTTTGGGACATGAAGGTGTAGTGCAAAGTACAAGAGTTTAAAAGTCAGCAGAACCCAGTCTCAAATCTCAGTTTTGCTACTTTTCTTTGTGTGATGACTGGCTCTCAGTTTCTCATCTATAAAATGGACATGATAAAGCCTACCTAAGTTAGATGTGATAACCCAAGTTAAATGTCAGATACTTCCTCTTTCCCCTTCCCTGTATTACTATCAATCTTTTTACAGTATATATTTGAGGGTTTGAGGGTGGGGTTAGAGTGTAGAGAGGATCTAACTGTGCCTGGGCAACTGGAATCTGTGTAATCTATTTAGCTGGGGTTCATATTCATATCATATGTCATATCATATATAAATGTATTTTTTTGGAAAATTTATTTATTTATCTATTTATCTTGGGCTACGTTGGGTCCTCGTTGCTGTGTGCGGGCTTTCTCTCTAGTTGCAGCCAGCAGGGGCTACTCTTCATTGAGGTGCACGGGCTTCTCATTGTGGTGGCTTCTCTTTGTTGTCGAGCACGGGCTCTAGGCACATGGACTTCAGTAGTTGTGGCACGCAGGCTCAGTAGTTGTGGCACATGGGTTTAGTTGCTCCGTGGCATGTGGGATCTTCCTGGACCAGGGCTCGAACCCGTGTCCCCTGCATTGGCAGGCGGATTCTTAACCACTGCGCCACCAGGGAAGTCCCTATAAATGTATTTTTGATGCAACTTTCCAAGACTGAGCACTGGCTCCATGCACCGTGTCTGACTTCCCAAGTAGAACTGACCATTCCCTTCTTCATATTGAAAGAGAACAAGACCCTGTGGAGTTCCTGGGCATGGAAGCCTTTCCATGTCCCTGTTTCTTGTTTGTAGGGAACAGACTCTAGCCTCCATGACCTTCCCAGAATCCCAAAGAGCAGATTTGAACAGTTGCTAATCAGGGAATGGAGAGGATGCAGAGACAAGGGAGGAATAGCCAAGAAACAATAATTCAGCCTTGGGGCAAGGTCCTGGTTCCATCTCAAGGGATACACATAATAATATCTTTGAGCTCTTTATAGAACTAAAACCCTCAACAAATGGAAGATGTTAGCTTTCTTCATTCCAGAGAATGTCACAGTTTGATAACCTTGAGAAGCTCATCAGGACACCATTGAGATCAGATTAAAGAAGTTCAGGCCCTGCATACACCCTGATCCTTATCAGCAAAGCTGCCCTTGAACCATTGCTATAAAACTCCTCACCAAATCCTCCTGGGTTGGGACACAGTTTTTCAGGGCATGAGCCTGCTGTGTTCCCCTTTGCCAGGCAAAGCAATAACGCTATTCTTTTCTACTTCACACAAAACTCTGTCTCAGAGATTCAATTTGGCACTGGTGAACAGCGGCCAAGTTTTCAGCATCCATATCTCCCACCTCCAGGGCTCTAGATTGTATCAGCTCCCATCATAGCACAGTATATATAACACATCACTGCATAGCTGTTTATGTCTGTCTTCCCCAGCCAGAGGACAAACTCCTTGAAGCCATGGACAGTGGGTTATTTGAAGATAGTTAGGACATTGCTCCAGCCCTGCCACCAACAGTTTGTTTGTTTTTTTTTTTCCCTCCCCAGCTTATCAAAGGCACTGGATAACTACTTATTGGATATTTTCAATGACTAAAGTTCATATACTCATTATTTAGATTCTTCCTCTTAATTTTTATGCCTAGGGTATCCTAAACCCATTCCCACCATCAAGAACATTGTGAATATAATCTAGGTCAGAAGTAAATTAAAATTTGGGTCATTTTATCATGTTAGAACAGGCAATCTCTTTTCCAAAGGATGTCTTGTTGAATAATTTTGGAAATTGTTGAATTGTATAAAGTTAATTAGGTTTCATTCCTGTTGTACTTCTAAGAATCTTTGTGATATGCTAATATGTACGAAGCTCCAAGGAGGGAATATACTGTGTATACTGGAATGTAAGGAAAATTATTAGCTCTCAAATTATCCCTCAGAAGTGAGGGACCTGCTTTAGAGCTGTGCCCTTATTTCATCCGTCAGGTAATAGGACATTTCCTCAAATTTGAACAAACAAGTATTGTGTGGGAAAGACATTAGTCAGAAACAACCCAATTACTGTTGGATGACAGAATTATTTAAACATTTCCTTCTTAACACAGATTTGCTAATTGTTCTAGGAAAGTTGACCTCACAATTCCTAGTTCCAGATATTATAGTTAACAAGCCCTTTAAAGGGCATTCTAATATAAGTATGTTTAATGTTTACAATTGTGGGGATCATTAATATACACTTGCAAGAGGGATGTCTGAATACTCTCTTCGTCTTATCTGAATTGATACTTATGACTGAGTGAAATTTCCGCTGACAGCATCACACACGGATACAAAAATGTCATTAAATGGAAAAAAAAGATGTGCTGTGGGAAACTTTTGCTGGCTCCAGTGGTGTCTTTAGTGGGAGCAAAGACATTAAGGTCAAAAAACATGAAAACATTTTAAAATAAATGAGAGGAAAGAATTAATATTTCAAAATCAATATATTAAAATTATTTTATATTTTATACATGTACTTTAAAATATGCATATATCACAGAACGCTTATGCGTATATTCACGTTAGTCAAATAACTTTTTTTGAAACTGCTTTCTGGGAAAATAAGAGGTGGTTTTATACAAAGTTTCACCTTATATTTGGGTGTATATTGTAATTTGCAGAGTTTTCTGATCTCATAGGAGCCTATAACTTCTTCCCTTGAGCCCTTGCAACGACACACTTTGGGAGATGCTGCTCCAATTTAACGAGAGCTTATCTAGCTACTTCTCTGCCTCTGAGCAACCTCCATGCTCCAATCAACTTGCTGTTTAGCTAGACACAGCTGGTGTTAATCTAGGAATGGCTAGAACGTTCCAGTAGAGCAATTGAAAGCTTATGCTCAGGTCAGTTTTTCCTAATGTTTTACCTCTTGTCCTTTCAGAGTGAGGCTCTGAGTGGTCTGGAAACATTTTTGACATGTGGTCCTTGGGATGGATTGGATTGTCTCAATGAAAAAAGAAGATTCTGTGAAGGAAGGGTCTCTCATCTTAAAATTGCTTAAAAGTGTTCAAAAGCCAGAATTTCCACTAAATAAATGGTTAAATATTCTTATAGTTATGTTTTCACAAAAATGACGATCTCAAAAACCTTCTAGTGCAATCATCTCACTTTCTAGATAATGCAAAGAGCTTCGTTCTATGACAGCCTTAGACGTATTATCTCATTTAATCTTCTCAACAAACCTGTGAGGTGGGTGTGATTATCTACATTTTCCAGACAGGAAACTGAGACTACTAGAAATTAAGATAATTGCTCTAAGTCAAACAAAGAGTAAAGTGGTGGGAGTAGGATCAGTCCATGGCCACTTGTTTCCAAAGCCCATGCTTTTGTGACCTTCTCAAAGCACACATCTAGAAGGTGGCTGAGCTAGATTAAGAACTGGGGTCTGGGCTTCCCTGGTGGCGCAGTGGTTGAGAGTCCGCTTGCCGATGCAGGGGACACGGGTTCGTGCCCCGGTCCGGGAGGATCCCACATGCTGCGGGGCGGCTGGGCCCGTGAGCCATGGCCGCTGAGCCTACGTGTCCAGAGCCTGTGCTCCGCAACGGGGTAGGCCACAATAGTGAGAGGCCCGTGTACCGTAAAAAAAAAAAAAAAAAAAAAAAAGAACTGGGGTCTCAGGGGAAGGGGCAGCATAGGGTTGGAGGATAAGACATACAAACTATTAGGTATAAAACATGCTACAAGGATATATTGGACAACACGGAGAATATAGCCAAAATTTTATAGTAACTATAAATGGAGTATAACCTTTAAAAATTGTGAATCACTATATGGTACACCTGTAACATATAATATTGTACAGCAACTATACTTCAAAAAAACAAAAAACAAAAAAAAAGAACTGTGTCTCCCTCCCAGTCTAGTATCCTGTACCTACCACCTCTTCAAATACACACACACACAGAAAACACACTGCCACTAGCGCCAGATATTCTATTATTTGCAAATTTCTCTGTGAATGACATTGGTTCTCTCACAGAAATAAAATGACAGATAAGAAAAAAAATATCTTTTTGCTTATTTGACCTTCTGATCTTGAGTTCTAATTATTAGTCAGGAATCATGAAACTATTGATTATTAAGAATGGAAGAGTATCTAAAATTGCTGTCATAGAAAAGAAAGATCACTTTTCCAGGAAGGCAGTTTGGAAGTCTGCGGAAACCAGGGTTCCGGCCTCCTCAGTCACCCAGGCCCCCCCCTCCCTGGCCTCGGTTTCTGGTGGCAAACAGAAGAAAGGGGTGGGTGGTTCCAGATGGCCCCTTTGACTAAAGCAACTCCGGATTTCATCATCCACTGGCTGGTAATGAGAGGAGAAATCTGTCTTGTGCTATTCCTGCTGTGTGAGATGAGTGGAGGATTTTAGATATCATTCCTGGAACGTGTCGCAGGCAAATGTTTACAGACACAAAAAGTGAGTACAGAGGCAAACAGTCCTCATTTTAGGCAAGTCTGAGTAAATGAAAAACCAAGTTAATATAAAATAGCAATGAGATAATTTTCCCCTTTATCGAAGAGTCCCCCTTGTAAGCACCTCTATCCCAACACTGTCCAACTGAAACATAATGCGAGCCACATACATAATTTAAAATTTTCTAGTGACACTTCTTAAAAGGTATAAAAAAATGAGATTAATTTTGATAATATATTTCCTTTAACTCAGCATATCCAACATATTATCATTTCAACAGGTCATCAATATAAAAACTACTAATGAGATATTTTACATTCTTCTTTTTACCAGTTCTTTGAAATCTGGTATGTGTTTTATACTTATGGTACATCTCAATTTTTCTTTTTTTTTTTCTGTGGGCAAGCCTCGCAGCATGCAGGATCTTAGTTCCCCGACCAGAGATTGAACCCACGCCCCCTGCAGTGGAAGCACAGAGTCTTAACCACTGGACCGCGAGGGAAGTCCCAGGTACATCTCAATTTTTTAAAAAAAAATTTATTTATATTTATTTATTTATAACATCTTTATAGCAGTATAATTGCTTCACAATGGTGTGCTAGTTTCTGCTTTACAACATAGTGGATCAGCCACACACACACATATATCCCCACATCTCCCTCTTGCGTCTCCCTCCCACCTTCCCTATCCCACCCCTCTAGGTGGTCACAAAGCACCGGGCTGATCTCCCTATGCTATGCGGCTGCTTCCCACTAGCTATCTACCTTACGTTTGGTAGTGTACGTATGTCCATGCCGCTCTCTCACTTTGTCCCAGCTTACCCTTCCCCCTCCCCATATCCTCAAGTCCATGCTCTAGTAGGTCTGTGCCTTTATTCCCGTCCTGCCTCTAGCTACATGTAAAAGAACGAAATGAGTACATCTCAATTTTGATTGGCCACATTTCATACGCTCAATAGCCACATGTGGATAGTGGCTCCTGTATTGGACAGTACAGCCTAGAACATGTGGAAGATTGATTTTTGGTAGTAAAAGTTAAAAAAAATGGATGGATATGGGCTGTACTGATTCCCTGATTACGGTTACTCGCAGGAGGGAGGGATGTATAACAGAGGAGGGCAAGACAGTGACCCTCAATTGAAGCAATAAGGTTTTATTTCTTTACAAAACTTTCTGAAGAAAATATGGCATCAGGTTACAATTTCATAAAGCTACAGGTAGTATGTTTTGTTTTTGTATTCACATTTGAAATATCTCAACTTGAAATAAAAAAAATACTCTAAATAATTTTTCATAACTTTTCCAGAATGGATGACCTACATGAAGCAAGGTACACTTTATGTCACTTTGTTTTAAGTCATTTCGTGTTCAGAAGTCTTTAAAAAATTGCTAAATTTACTACTCTGAGCTATTATCAATCTTAAAATGAGATGAAGTACATTCCATTTATCATGGGTTTCATGATACAAAACTTTTCATGTTAAAAGAGAAGTTATTGAAATCAAGTTGAATATGTCAGGGAGCAGATGCTTCAAGTTGGTGTTTTTTAAACTAAACAGGCAAAAGGCCTGGAATATTTCTGGAAGGAGACACAATAATTGGAAACACTGGTAACCTCTGGGGAAGGGCGTTGCCAGACTTTGAATTCAGGAATGTGTGGCTTCCGTGGTAGTTTTTGTACTGTGGGCATGTTTTCCCTATTCTAAATGAATAAATAGTAAAGGGGGACACTACTGTGTAGTGTAGTGGTCAAGGACGTGGGATACAGGCAGACAGATCTGGGTTTGAGTCCTGGTTCCTCCCTCATGAATTTGAGAAGGTCATCTTTCTAAGATCTCCATTTCTTCTTCTGTAAAATAAGCCTCGATAATAACTACCCGTCTCCCAGAGATCATAATATGTAAGATAACTAATCAAAAATAGGGAATCAAATGTACACATTGTCTCGCAAGTCAGATAACCCCCAGGTGGGGTAGGTAACGCCTGGCACTTCACTGTGGGGATACCCAGAAATCTCTTTCGCCGATTTCCAAGATTTGGATCATTTCCCATGACATTAACAAGCACTTGATAAGTGTCATTGTTATATTATAATGTTTAATAATCATAGCCTCACATACTTTAACTTTCCAGAAATACAGAGAGTATAGCTCTGGGGAGAAAAATAAAAGTAGACAGGCTGACTGTCCTATGGTTGCTCAGCGCTCATGTTCAGTTTGTATTTCTAAAGAAATATGTGTTAATGTATATGCTGTAAATACTTCCGTTGAAACGGAAGAAGATGCTCCCAAATTCACCGTGTGTCCGCTTTAAGGCCTCCCCCTCTACCGGGCTCTGGAGGCGGACCATGTGGGATGAGATCCCAGCTCTGCCCTGGTCCGTGGTGGTCAGCTGAAGCAAATGGAGGAGGGGCGGGGGGCTGAGAAGGGGGGAAGGGTGGGTGGTTCGGAGACATGGTATTTTGAGGCTTGGGCAGTGGCAACATGTTAGGGGAACATCTCTGGTGGGCATGAAGGTTCCTCTCAGCAAGTTTTCTAAGAGGTACATAGATGTTACTTGAAGTGTTTTCTCGCTTAAACGTGAATGTCCTCCTGTATTTTCTGCCTCAGCCTTGGAAAGCCCGGAAGACAGACAGGGGCGTCGCGGGTGTGGTGGTCGGAAACTCAACTTGCAAGAGCTTCAGTTTCCTTATTTATACAACGAGAAGTTTAATGCCTAACTCATTAGGGGCTATTGTGAGAATTGCGCCTGATCAAGTACGGAAATCACCTGAAATCCTCCCAGAGCGTTCATTTACTTCATTCATCCGACAAGCATTTATCGAGGACCTATGATTCCTCAGTACCCCCAGGCACTTGGTACTACTCTCCCCTGCCCTGCACGCTAAGGCTTGCAACCTCTTCCCCCATTCTTGCAATGTCCTTACGAAAGGTAGCAACTGCCACGGTCCATTTTACAGCAGAGGGTTTTGAAGCAAAGAAAACATTTACTGAAGAAATAGGGTTTCATACGTTATTTCTCCTTTTAAGATAATCTGTTATTTCAAAAGAAGTGTCTTCTTACATCCCCCTCAAACGGGCTGTCCTTCCAAGGAATGCAGAGGCGGCTGTGCTCTTGGCCTCAGGAAGTACTGACGGCAGAAGTACTTACACAGAAGGCATCCCTAAGGGGCACTGGTGAGCCGAGCTGGTCATGGGGAGAAGTGCTGACTCTACAGTGAATAGACTGATTTATGAACTATCCAAGATCTTCCTTCAGAACAGGTCTGTCAATCATCTGACCCTGCCTATGGGTTGGGGGGCGGGGGGGGGGGCTTTATCTGCCTGATATACTTTCAGAATGCTGAAATGCCAGCCTACCCCTAAATATCTCCTTTATCAGGCCCATTATTAGAGACACTCTTCTGAGTCAATGTCAGGGTCTTCTAAAGGCTCTTATTAAAGAATATACTTAACACAAAAGCGTTGATAAAATTAATCAGCTGTCCCATTGGACCCTGAGATGTCAAATTTTTTTCTTTTTTTAAGGATTAGAGGGCAGGAGACCTTGACCAACCACAGATCAGCAGCTAGGGCACCTCCAGTTTTGGAGAACGAGGTTGAGACCTAACTACAAACCCAGGCCAGGGTTTCCAAAGCCCACCTTGGAAGTCACCCTCGTCTCATAGCTTTTGCCCCAGGGCTCCCTTTTCTCAACTCTCATTTACCCTAATTTATTTAAAAGATTGCAGATCCCTGGGACTGGGTTTCAGTCTTGCTCTGCCTCAGAGGAGAGTTTGCCTCTATTTTTTAGTTTCACTATGAAACTATCAATTAGGTGACCTCAAGATTTTTTTTTTTTCCCCAGCTCACTGTCTTGCTTTATCTCTACAGCCATCACATCCTGCTTCCACTATTGATTCATATGTCCTGGTTTTACTACCCAAGGGAAGGGAAGAGAATGATGCAGCTGACTTCTGGGGAATATTCCAGAAAGATGCAGCAAAGAAGAGAGGAGAGAGAGAGACCAGGAAACAAACGATGGAGAGCAAAGCTGTGAAGACAGCCGCAGGATTTAGCTCAGCAGCCCTTGGCCTAGTCTGTTCCTGCCTCACAGACCTTTCTGCCCAACAGGATTTCTTACACCATGTTCCTCAGAAGCCCAGTGTTCCTTAAACACTGGAGGGGAAGGCTGTGAGCCTTTGGAAAACTAATTCAAACCTTTAGCATTATAGTACCATCAAATTATGCTGCAGCTTTTTTTCTTTTTGTCTGACAAAATGTTTGTAAATACATTTCTTTAGAAACTGATGATTGCTCCAGAACCTCAGAACCTTAAGGAAACTTGGCTCTAAAGCAGGGGCATGAACCCAGTGGCCCTTAGGGGTGGGTGAAGAGCTCAGTCACGCCCAGTGCAGGCCGTTTTTGTGTCAAAATGGAGGCCCAGGAGTAACAGGTTATTTTTTTGTTTTTCGAAAAAGAAGTAAGATATCTAGATATTTTTTGTGAGATCTCTCTACTTTTAAAAGTTGGCAGCTAACAAACAAATGAACCCCAAACAAGAAATCCTTCTGCTGGCCACCTAGAGTGCGGTGCGCCTGGCACAGGGCAGCCCTGGCTGTGCCTTTGTTTCCAGCTGGCAGAGCTGGTCCTTTGACGGGCACTACCCTTGTGGACAGCCAGCCAGTGGCCGGGAGGAGTCATCTTCAACCCACACCAAGGGCAGATGGCCCCCGTGGGGTGAGGAAACCCAATCAGACAACTAGAATTGGGCAGATTGTATTGACTCAACGGTGCTTGTAAAAATGTGACTTTTCTGCCTCTTCTTGGACTTCATATAAATCTAATTTAAAATCACTCTTTGCACAATACTTTGAATATTGTTTCGCATCTCACTTTGGTTATGTATAAACCTAAAAACAAAAGAAATAAACAAACAAAAACCCTGGCTTTATACTGGCTAATCTTCAGACTTCTACTCAGCACCAGGGAATGAGCTGTTAGATTTCTAACCAATTCATCCAACTTTCTTAATTGCTAATTTTTTTCAAATTCTTGTTTCCAATTTATTGCCCCCAAATCCACAAGGTATAGTGGGATTACATTTCAAAGAGAAAATGAGTTACATATTTATTCCTTTCCTTTGTAATTAAGTCTAGTAAAATATTATATATAGCACATGTTACATAATTGTAGCAAATGAATTGTGGTTGATTTTTACATCTCTTTGTAAATGATGATTTTAAATGTTGCTATAATAACCAATGCTTGATGGTGTTAAAAAGGTGAGAACATTCTCTTTGAATGATCCTCGATCTCACATGGAAAAGCATCATCGTATTTGCAGTGCACTAGACTCAGCCCTTCATATGTAGTCAATAGATATTTTTTAATTGACTGAACAAATAATAATGAGAAGGAAGTGTTAGAGATGATTCTGTTTCAGGACAAATTGCTACACCTTTCCCTTTAAGAGGTTACGGTAAGAGTGCGTAATTCATCATCGGGGTTCTCTTAGATGGACAATTGAATCTCAGGAAATTAGAGCAGGAGCTGGTCTTACTCATCATCCAGCCAGTTCATCCTTCTTCATTTTTGCCACATCAATGTACCTGAACTCAATATTTTTCTTTAAGTCAACTCTCTATTTTATTCATTTATATCACCTCTATGAATGAAAAACTAGAATCATTAACTCACAAAAACAAAATATTATTGAATTTCTAGTTAACGTTTCTTGCATTCCTGGAGCTGGAGACTTGGTAGAGAGGGAGATTACAAAGGGTTAGAAATAGTAAAGACATTTCCATCAACATTAGAGTTTTCTTGATAGAATTGAGAGGACTGAAGGAGAATCAAAATTAACTTTCTATGTTATTGAAAGATAGAGCACATCTGTGTACTAGCAGAGCTTGTCTGTACTTGGGACATTCTGATCTAGTCCAACTTCCTCATCTTATAGATGAACAGAGGACGTCAGAGAGAATCCTAGTTGCGGAAATGGAACCCAACCCCACTCCCAGCCTTCTTCCCACTCCAGCTCGGAATGGTGAAGCCTAGTTTCTCTAGCTTGCCCACTGAAGATGGATGGCTGCAGGAAACAAGAAAGGAAACAGAAGGCCCGAGGTAAAATCCAGGTAGAGGTAGGGAATTGCTGAGCCTCTGAAGCAGTGAAGCTGGCAGTGGTGTGGATGGAGAGTTTAGGGGACTATCGGGGAGAGGAGGTTACCAACTGTTATCCTGTCCCAGCTCCCCTCTACAGATGAGGCAATGCAGAGCCAGAGAAGGGAAATGACTTGCCCAAGGTCTCAGGGCTTCTAAGTGGCAGAGGGAGAGTCACAGCCCCCATCTCTGCCTTCCGAGCATGCATTCCTTACATGGCATCACTGCAATTTTCCAACTCTGATATCCCTGCCTGTTTGTAACATTTTAAATGGTACTTATACCCTATAAGTAGAAGGGTTTTACATTTTTATGATTATTGTTATTTTGCATCAGCAGGAATCCCACTTTCATCCCTGTACCAGCCGCCCCCAGAGTCCTGCCTGGGGCCAGTAACTCATCCCCACGCCCAGCGCAAGGAGGCAGTGCGCCCCGGAGCAGTTCTGGTGGCTGCGCCTCCCCCCTCCCCCCTCGCCCCCCAACTCACCGCAAAGCGTTTCCCACAGCTCTCGTTGCCACAGCACATGCAGCAGTCATTTTTCTCCAGGCCCAAGAACACCAGCGCAGGGAAGATCATCTACCAGCAAAAGAAGCACCTCAGAGTGGGTCTGGTCTGGCATGTGAAGGGGGGGCCCGAGCCTGCCTGCCTGTATGAGGAACCACATCCGCAACGTGGGACTCGGTGGCCAGAGGACGGCAAGAGCTAACGGAGCCTGGCTGGTGGGTAGACAAGTATTATGGAGTCTTTAGGTTCTATCTGGCCTAACTGCAGCTCCAAGGCAAGATGTCAAGGTATGACACCCCGAGTTTCCATTTACATGGTGGGTTAGGATAGGGATAAGAAACTTGTCCTCAGTTGGCATGAAACATGAATCTCTCTCTCTCTCTCTAAACCAGAGGCCCCCAACTGCTATTGGAAACAAGGGATAAAGAAATCATTAGCACAAGAGTGGAAGAGGAACCCACAGACACCTCCTTCTCTTGGTGGGTTTTAGTCAATCGATTAACTAGAAAATGCATGCTCCTTCCCCAACCTCTTCAACCCGGCACCCACCGCAGCGTTATCTTGTTAAAGATATTATGCGGCTCTCAGTTTGGTTCAGGGAAGTCAACTGACCCATGGGAGCTGCCCGCCTAAGCTTGGGGATTTCATGACTTAGTCAACTTAGTGCACATGCCTCTGGCAAGTCCCAACGGGGAAGGGAAAAGATTAAAGTGCTGACTTTTCATCATGCGATGCTTGGGCTTTCGTTAGCAACTAAATCTCTTCCTGTTCAGTAAGTACACAATTTTAAAAGGATGGAGCGAAAATCTCCTTCGGCGAGATTTTAAGGCTTCCTTACTCACCAAGACCCCGCTTCCTAATATTCCTCCAAAATACCAGACCTCGTCAGAAAGGTGGTCATTGTTGTCTATCACTTTTCCTCCAGGGAAAAACAGCAGGAGGTGAGCCAGGAAGCCAGACACAGCGAGGGGAATGAGGGTGCTGCCCAGGCACTTGGCACACCTCTCAGTGCACATGCCGGGGAGGTAGGATGCAGGTCTCGCTATGAGCCCCCTCGATGCCTCCTTTACAGGCTCTCTTCTGAGTTATCCGCCGCAGAGGCGTAATAATTGTCCCCAGATCAATCCAGACTTTGGAGCTGAGAAGCGAGATCGCCCTGTGAACGGTGTCCTTGGAGTCGCTGCAGCTTCTCAAATATAGCAGAACCTCGATGGCGATGGACATTTATACGTTCTCCCTGACCCGAAGTCTTTTTTTTTTTCTGCACCCTCATAAATAAGATTACGTTCATTGCGATTTTGCCATGGAGACCAATAACCTCTGTTAATAATCCACCAGCACAGACAAGACACTCAACCTTGCTGCAATTGAACCTAGGGCTGGAACAAACAGCATCTGGGACGACTGCACCTTAAACTGACAATGGCCCCGCACAAATCAGGAAATATTTCCCCCAGGCTCTTCAGAAATCACTGTAAAATTGAGTTACATCCTAGCTGAAATCATGTCTCCTGAGGACTTAATTGTCTACAGTGCGTGTCTTTGTCCTTTCTGCTGAAAGCCTAGCGTGCAAAAGAGTTATTTGAAAGAGCTTCTGTTTTCCTCAATAGGAAAATAACAATGTGATGGCCTCGTTGGGTATTGCTGAGCTCAGGCCTACAGGAATTTTTTAAAGGACAAAATCAGAATAACTCTTTATTTTATTGCCTGATTACTCTATTTCTATACTTGCTACTGCATTCAGTTCTATCTCTTTCCCAACCTGGCGTGATAGAAATAGCAAAAACTGTTTTCCCAATCACCTTGTTCACCTATAGCTTCCATGCAGGAATAAAAAGCTCCACCTTTACAAAGGATAAGGGGAAAGGGAGGTCGGCATTGGGTGGAGAAGAAAGATACTGACGACTGGATTGGAGGCAGAGCAATCAGGCAGCGTAAGAGGAGGTAAGATGGGACCGCCACCGGAAATTTTGCCAACTGCCCGGGGCAGGATTCTGTTACTAATTTGCTTTGTGTCACTTTAAGAAAGTCTCTGCCATGCCTAGCCCAAGCCCTGCTTTACGCAATGACCCTGCTCAGTACTGGTGCTATGTAACAGCTGAAGGACTAGGGGGTGGAAACGGAGCCTGCTAGCTCTTTGTTGAGAGCCTAGAGGTTAGAATAAGACAGTAGGTAGAATTTCATAGTCAAACTGTAGCTAAATAAAAAGCAAGTCACATCATTATCATGGTGAGACCTGTCCTACAATGGAATTGGCCACCTGTTTCCAGGGAAGCAGTGGGCAGTGTTCTGCCAGGGCTCAGGGACCCTTGACCAGGGAAGCTGTGGACAGGATTCCAGAGAAGTCAGGTAGGATGGACGCTGAGTTTCCTTCTGAAGATTCTGTGAAATGTGCATTGGTTGCTCTATAAAGATACTTTCTGAGATCTCAGGGTTGGGGCGAGAAGAAAAACAGTAAGTGTTTATTGAGCATGTATAATGTACTAAGCACAGACCACGAGGATGTCATGTCCCTTCTACAGGGGAAGGCACTAGGGCTCAGAGAGGTTAAATACATTTTGCTAGTTCATCCCAGCATAATAAGGCGAGGAGTTAAGATTTTAAAACAAGACCCTTTGTCGCCAAAACCCAGGCTATTGTCTCCCTAATAGATTTTCTCTTTTAGAAATTAACAAAATATTATCTTTTCGATATAAACAATAGAATGACGCCATGTGTGAAGTATATGGGTACAGTGGGATATACTTCCTTCTGAACAACGACAAACAATTGTGATTTTTTTTTTCTTATTACAAAGTAATACGGGGTTTTTTTGTGGGTTGGGGGGTAGAAAAGTCACATAAACAAATAAGCAGAAGGAAGAAAAGGAGCTGTACTCCTACCACCAGCAGGTAAGGACTGCTATCACTTTCCTTGCAGTTGTTTTCCAACACTCTGAGCACATGCAACTGAGCTTTCGTTGTAACCCACCAGCTTTGACAGGGAGTTCTGAGAATAGTGCCAGGAGGAAGACAAAAGTTCTCAGGATGTAAGTGTTGAGTTCATCTTTGTAGATGTCACCTGGGAGCTAGGCAGCTCTCCTTTGGGGACTGGGCAGTTTTTTCTTTCTTCAGAGACTTTTGCCCCTAGAAGTTACCCAAGGCATTTGAATAACACTGGGCAACACAACCCTGATGTCCTAGACTTTTCAGACTAGTAACTGGAGTTACCAATCACTAAGTGAACAGGTGAGAGTAAAAGATACTGTGGACCACAGTTCAGTTTTCTTCCACGAATCTTGAGAAGATGTGGTACATGAGTAACTATGAGGGAGAGGCCTGAGGTCATTTATTTCCTGTGTGGAGAAAGGGAAACACTGACAGTCACCCTTCTGGAATGCCCTGACTTCAGATACTTGGAGGGTGATTAATTCATTTATTGTTCAGCTATTCATTGTGCCTTTAGACCTGCAAGCAGGAAGTGGAACACCTAATCTGGGGGAAGGGGATAGGGAGGGGAGGGAGGCTTGGTGAAATTCGCCCTCAGGAAGGGTGGGGTCATTGTTCTAGGCACTCATGAGATTCAGGCAACTGATCTTGTGACATGCAGGCTTGATGTTTGCTGTTCACTCTGTTTAGCAGTGAAGCCCTTGAACCACAAGGGCTAGAGCCCTCCTTTTCAGAGACAGCAAGGAGGAGGTGGCTGAGGCTGAACCCCACTTTGGATCTTGTCCTGCAGGAAGAAGACCTCAGAAGCGAGAGCAGATGGCAGCTCTGGAAGGGACAGAAAGTGATCCTTGCAGAAAGAAAAGGAGAAGAACATGAGCCTGGCGGCTCTCCTCCTGGACCACACCCTCTGGGAGTTTGATGGCAGAGGATTAAGCAGCAGAAAGTCCGGGGGTTCCTGGCAGTGATGCAGGGACTCCATCCCTAAACCAACGAGCAGTGCACTTGGAGATGTTTTCCAGGTAACTCTGATGACCGGCGGGAGGCATGCACAATACTTGGGTGATGCTTTCTCAGCCTGCTAAACTCTTCGCCTGGCAATAGATGAAGAATCATCAATTCAGTGCAATCAGTAAGTGTGTTTGAAGCACCCACAACGTGTCCACCAGTGTGCCAAGTGCTTTCCTAGTGAACAAAATAAATCTGACTTACTTTCTGCCCTCAACTGTATTACAATCTGTTACTTGGGACAAGAGATAAAAAAAAAAAAAAAAAATTCACGCGCAGAGGTTAAATGAATTAACTGCTCCTGAGCAGAAGAAGTAGATTAGGTTCTTCTGCTCATCTTAAAGTAGATCAGGTAATTCTTCAGCTCTACATATTGTCATTGGGGTTACTCGCTCTTGATCATCTAGGGCTGCATTGCACTGGTTTTTAGGGTCCAAGACGGCTTCACTCACATGCCACGCGGCTTGATGGGAAGGGTGGTAAGATTGGGCTCGGTAGGGTCCCCCTCTCCCCCCTGTAATCTTAGGGGTCCACACATGGTCTCTGCAGTAAGGTAGTGAGATTTTATATGGTGGTTCAAGAGACAAGAAATAGAAGCTGTCAGTTTCCTAAGGCCTGGGTCAGAAACTGGGACAGGACCACTTTTATCGTATCCTCTTGGTCAGAGTCATCTAAGATTCAGGAGAGGGGCATAGACCTCACCTCTGCGTGAAAAGAGTGTCAAAGTATTTGTGGCCATCTTTAACCCGCCACAATGGTAGAGGTAGGATTCGAACCCAGGGAATCTGGCTCCAGAGGCTGAGCTCTGGACTGCCACAGTGTAATGCCTCAATACGCCGTGCTTCGATCAACACGGGGAGGGCTGCCTGTGTGCACTTAGCTTCACATCCAGGGCCCTTCTCAGCTCCAGGCTGACTAATCTGGATAATTCTCTCCATTTTAGATGGGTGGACACAGCTTGATTAGGATCTGGACTTGAGGATTTTGCAAGCACCATCAACACCTGGACGTCAGTATCTCCAGTTGTTTTCAAAATCAGAATGAGCGAGCACACCCTGCCTCATGACTCAGAGGGGTGTGCTGTGGCCCTCCCTAACCCAGGTCTCAGTACAAAAGAGCACAGCTTGACCCCTCAGAGAGGCATGAACTCTGGCTGATGACTCTCTTCTGAGAGATCTGCTCAGATATCGATTGGTTTTAGCGTTCTTTCTTTTTGGCCTTATGCTGCTATGGTTGTAGGTGGTAAGTTAGCTTTCGATAGAAACTCAGCCGCCACCCACTCTCCGTAAAGTGGAACATCACTAATTGAGACTCCTCATCCTCTTTTTAAAATTAAATATACTCACAGGTTCTAAAGTAGACTAAGTTTAGAAATTCATGTCATGGTTTTAAAAGGCGGAGAAATGTGAACACTGCATTTATTTTTTTATGTTTATAAAGCTGACTTTATGAAATTATATATTATTTTTTTGGTCTATGCCTCTGCACAGGTATTTCCCCAGTCATACTTACTTTCTAAAGTTTCACAAATATGCTAGAAAACAGTAAAAGAAAAAAAATAAAACAAGCAAAATTTGGAAAATATTGAGGCTTCTCTGAGAATGTAATGTACTTTTGAAACTTTACTGCCAAGGAAAAAATTTTAACAAAATTGTATAGTTAATATTTATTGTGTGCTTGTTACTTGCTAGGTATTTCTTTAATGCTTTTCATTATTAGCTCACTTAATTGTGACAGTGTCCCTCTGCAGTGGGTACAGTAACTCACTCTTTCCTACATGGGAGGAAACTGAGACTCAGAGTGGGTAAGGAGCTTGCTGAGGACTATGCAGTAGAAAACATCAAGTCAGCATTTGAACCCAAGCCCACACACTGCTTGTCTTAATAAAAGGAGAAGGCAGTGCTCGGGGAGATGGGAGGGCTCACACTGACCCGCTGCCTGAAAATGCTCACATTAACTTTAAGGGCTGATTCTCAGCTGCAAAAGAACTGAGCAGTGCTTCCCTGGTGGCGCAGTGGTTGAGAGTCCACCTGCCGATGCAGGGGACACGGGTTCGTGCCCCGGTCCGGGAAGATCCCACATGCCGCGGAGCGGCTGGGCCCGTGAGCCATGGCTGCTGAGGCTGCATGTCCGGAGCCTGTGCTCCGCAACGGGAGAGGCCACAACAGTGACAGGTCCGCGTACCGCAAAAAAAAAAAAAAAGAACTGAGCAAAGAGAGAAAAAATGATGGGTAAGACTAAAGACTAGGGTGGTGAAAATATTAAAACCAAAATTTTAAAGGCAGGCCTTGTTATAGGGAGCTGGTAAGATAAGGATTTACTTACTCTGTGGCTGACTTGGGCTGCCCTTCCACTGCTGGTGGTGGTGTTCAGAAGCCCGCACTGAACGGTAGACATCACTCACCTGAAATCGAATGACCAGCTCCAAAGCACAGAAAGTCAACGTTAAAATAAACTGCTTTCCTTTGGAGACTGAAGTATAATTGCAAAAAAAAAAAAAAAAAAAATCCTCCCAGTAATAACGATGCTGATTAAACTTAGAGCGTATAAAATGCATCCTAGAGGTCTTTGGTGGTCTTCACAGTACCCTGTACAGCTTGAGGGACATTGCAGAGGCCCAATATTTTCCTTTGTTGAGATTAGCATTACTGTGATTACCTATATGTATATCAAAGCTTTTAACAAAGTTATAGACCACGGTTTCTCAAACTTTAGTGTGTATATGACTCGTCTTGTTAAAGGGTAGATTCTGATTCAGGAGGTCTGGGGTGGGACTTGAGATTTTGCATTTCTAACAAGCTTCCAGGTGATGCTGGTGGTCATGTCATATGACATACCTGTGATCCTAGGACCATACGGTGAATATGTACATATTTATTAGTATATTTATTGTGGGCCAAATGGACACCTTCACTTTGACTTCCCACTGGATCTGCCCTGGGTGGGGTGTTTTGGACAGTTGCTACTTGCTCTAGCAAACTTTGTTCTGGAGATAGTTACTGCCAGCTTGGGGATTTCAGAAGGTTCTGAGATTGCAAGAGGGCTCTCATCACTCTGGCTTACTGATTTCTGTGTGCTTTAAGGCAGTAGTTCTCAAAGTGTGGGTCCATTAAAAATTTTTGCTGATGTCCACTGGAAGGGCCTTACCACTCAGCAGTCTGTCTTCTCCCTCATACTCATTCCCTACTGCATTCCATGACTGTTATTCTAGCCCTTTCCACATTCCCCAAGTCCTCCCTCCTTTCATCCCCACTCCTTTGCATCTTATAACCTCTCGTTCCACTTTGTGGAAAAGGAGGCCCAAGTTCCTTTATTCATCTGCCCTTTTTTTTTTTTTTTTTTGGCTGCACGGCATGCAGGATCTTAACTCCCCAACCAGGGATCAAACCCACGCCCCCTGCAGTGGAAGCGTGGAGTCTTAACCACTGGACTGCCAGGGAAGTCCCTCATCTTCCTTTTAACTTTGTTATATTTTTATACCAACACTTCCTCTTCAACTCAGATTTTGTCCTCATTGTCATTGATTTTTATTATCTTTCCTATAAGAAGGTAAATTCTCTCACCTGGGCTCTTGTTTCTATTCCAACACACCTCCTCTGAGACTGTGTGATCTCATATACTTTTAGTATCCTCCCTTTACTCATTTCTCTACCCTCTTCCCAGATATTAGGTTCTTACCTTTCTTTTCCTAAATTTTTATTAAGGAAGCTAAAAATTATCTGCCAAGTATAACAAATATTTTATAATAACTTTAAATAGAGTATAATCTATAAAAATATCAAACCACTATATTGTACATCTGAAACTAATACAACGTTGTAAATCAACTGTACTTCAAAAAAAAAATTTGCCAAGCAGACAAAATTATATAATGAACTCCTTTTTACCCATTCACTAACTTCAATCATTATCAAAGTTTGCCACTTTTGAATTTTTTCCTTAGAAACGTCTTCCCTCGGCCCTGCTCCTTCCCTCAGCTACCACCCTACTTCTTGGTTTCCTTTAGTGATCAAGCCCCTCTTTCCAGTTCCTGGTCCCTCCTGATTTGTTAACCTCTTGTTGTCTAGTTCCTGCCCTGGGCTCACTATAGAATGAGTCACTGCATGACCGATCCAGTGCTCATTTCTCAGGTCTTACTCTTCTTTGACCTCTGCAGCATTTCATCCTTCCCTTTAAGCCGCTGGAGTCACACTGGTTACCTGTGCAATGACTTTAGAAGTCAACACTCTGCAACATTCTCCCTTCCTGAGACTTTTAAGGCTACATCGACTTTCCAAACTTATCACCACATCAAAAACTTTCATCTTAACCTTTGCCCCAGGAAAGGAGATGAACCACTCCTTAAAGACAGTGACTGTATCTTTTAGAAAGGTAAAGTCCTTGACTGTACCTGGTACAGTACGGTCACTTAACTGAAGCACCATAAACTGTTATCTGATAATGGTGATGATAATGATAATGACGGCCACCCCACACAACTACAAAACCTGACTTGTGGAAACGCAAGATAGGATCATTTATTTACTTCTTGAACCCAGTTTTGATGCCCTTTTAGAATAACCATATAGTTAATTACCTAAAGTTTCCAAGGCTGGGATTTCCATGCTCTTGTGCTTCCTGTGTAATTTTGAATGCACTTTAAAATTCCACTTAACACTTAAGAGTATCCGTTCATTGCTTGTTCACAACTGAACTGAGAGCTACTTAAGAGTGCATGTAACTGGCAAGGTGGGGTGAGGGGGGTGTCTTAGGGGGAGGGCAGAGAGGGAGAGGAGAGATTATCCTACCTGACTGAAGCATGGTATTTTCTCCCATTGGGGGGAACACCTGAAAAATAACATCATGTTGAACACTTTCTGGCAAACAGTTTAGACAGTTGTGGGGTTTTTTTTTTTTTTTTCTTTTTTGCCGTGTTGCATAGCGTGCGGGATCTTAGTTCCCTGACCAGGGTTTGAACCCTGGACCATGGCAGTGAAAGCACCAAATCTTAACCACTGGACTGCCAGGAAACTCCCTAGACAGTTAAGTTTTAGACAGAAGAAACATCAGCCACTTCCCTTCTCCCATGTGCAAACACTCACTGGCTATGAGTCCCCACATGGGCCACAATCTCACAGCTGTCATGATCCACAGAGTCTTACCGCTGCCTGATTGAGGACACCTCTAGTGGTTTCCCTGACCATGAGCTCGGCTCCTGGTGACTTCCAGAGCTGCCCACCAGGCTCATGGTTCATCTACCATCTGCAGAGCGAGGAAAGAAAACCCCGAAGATCCCTCAAAGCTTCCTGGCTGAAGGGATCTGTTCTCAGAATTTTATGCTTCATTCTTGTGAAGACGCCTGACCATCATCCCACAAGAAGGTACCTTCTCAGAGTAACTGGGGTGCATGTGCCTTTGAGGCAGGCCCGCTATCCATTCTTTTTAGAAACCTTGATGGTATGATGGAAAGTTTTTAAGTCTCTACCACTGAATAAATGTGGCCCTTGAGAATGACTTAACCTCTCAGAGCCTTCAGTGTGCATTCGTAGTATCATCTCACTCCATCCTGCCAATGAGGCAGCCACTCAGGTATTGTTATAGCCATTTTCTTTTAATGGATGAGGAGCTGAAGTTTGCTAAAGTTCACACAGTCAGCAAGCAGCAGAACTAGAATTAAACATCCTCTGACTTCAGGCTAAAGATCTGGCTGCTACCATGCAGGCAGAGACAGAGCGTCCACGCCAGAAGGCCTACCAGCCCCTAACCCCAACTACCGGCTGTAAACACACATGGCCAAGCTTCTTGTTCACTCAGCCTCCTTCTTCTCTGTCAGCCCACCCCCAGGTAAAACTAAACTGAAGAAATATGTAAATATGTGTATATATATATATATATATTATATATGTGTGTGTATGTATATATACACACACACACATATATATAATATATATATATTAACAAGCTTAAGTACCTGCAGGAGGATAAGAGGCCACCTGGAAGAGAAACCAGTTGGTCTGGATTATATATATGTGTATATACATATATATGTATATATATATATGTGTGTGTGTGTGTGTGTGTGTGTGTGTATATATATATAAAGGACTTAATTATCATGTGTGTTACATGTTGGTTTTGCTGGGAGTATGTTATCTAATTAGGATTAGCGGTTATCCATTTTCTTCTGTATTGGTTAGTAATTGCTGTGTAACAAACCACACCAAAACCCAATGGTTTAAAGCAATAAGCACTTTTAATTATTTATATATCTACAGTTCTTCTGCTCTTAGTTGGCCTTCCTCATGCGTTTGAGGTCAGCTTGTAGACTAGCTAGGAGCAGGCTGGTCTAGGCCTAGGCTGGGACAACTGGATTCTCCTCCAGGTGGTCTCTTATCCTCCTGTAGGTACTTAGGCTTGTTTACTTGATGACAATGGCAGAGTTTCAAGAGAGACACTGGGTGTGTGCAAGATCTTATTTGCTGTATTGTATTGATCAAAGCAAGTTACAAGGCCTGCCCAGATTCAAAGGGTGGTGAAAGGGACTTCTCTAGATGAGAGGACCTTCAAAGTCAAACTGAAGTCATTAATTAGGGTCATCACTTCAATCAATCTAAGAATGCCTACCTCTGGCTACTGTGAAATGTTGGCCCAGGCTGTTACCCCTCCAGATCTTTCAAAGGTAGTTGGACCTCATACAAATATTCTGATTTGATAGTGATTGGAAACCAAATAAAAATTTCCAAAAACAGTGTGTAGGCAAACAGAGCCTTTGTATGAATCTTGGAATTAGAACCTGAAGTTCTATTGCTTATATATGCTATATTGCCCCTGGTAGCTTACTGTACTTATTTTGACCCAGTGCATAACAACCAAATGTTAAAATCTATATTCATCCAAAACTGAGCAAAAGCCAACTATTAGCTTCATAGGATAAACGTAAGGGATATAAGAATGAACCTGAAATTTTACCAGTAAACTTAATTATCATTGCAATTTTATTATTTGAACTTTTTGTAGAAGTGTGACTAGCATGAGATCAATAATTACTCAGCACTATCTACTGCTTGATACTGTCTACTAATCTAAATAGATGCTCATTTTGACTGAAGCTGGTAGAGAAACAAGATATTTGGGGATACCTCACTATTGTTTAGTACTTTCTCTTTTTCTTCATAGCATTGCTTTTTTTTAAAGTAGAAATTGAATATATTTAAGGTGTACAACATGATGATTTGGTATACATATACATAGTGAAATGATTATTTCGATCAAGCTATTTAACATATCATGTCCTCACATACTTACCTTTTTTTTTTTTTTTTGTCATAAGGGCACTTGAAATCTACTCTCTTAGGAGATTTCCAGTACTGTATTCAATATAATACTATTGACTATAGTCATCATGTTGTACATTAGATCTCTATTCATCCTCCATAACTACAACTTTGTGCCCTTTGACCAAAATCTCCCCATGTCCCCCACCTACCCAGCCCTTGGTAATCACCAGTCTACCCTCTGCTTCTATGTATCTGACTTCTAACATTTTGCATATAAGTGAGGTCATGTAGTTTTTTTCTTTCTGCCTGTGGCTTATTTCACTTAGCATAATGCCCCCCAGATTCATCCATGTTGTTGCAGATGGTAGAATATCCTTTTTAAAGGCTGAATAATATTCCATTGTATATATATTCACAATAGCCTAGATATGGACTCATAGCATTATTCTGTCTAGATCAAAGGTAATTGATCACAGATGTCATATAATTTTGAAATTTCTCCTGCTCATAACGTTTTGAAATGGTTAAAGTTATCTTTATGCTTTAAATTCATCCTGCTAATATGTAAAGAATTTCTAAATAAGACTTTTCGTTGAAAGATATATGACCCAAATAGAGTTTAAATAACCAAAAATGAAATAAAATTTTGAAAGTTTATTTTATTTAATTTTATGAAAGTTAGAACACCAATTCATTCTACAAAGGTTAGAATTATTGCACAAACTGTCAACTGATTTCCCTATTGACCAATTTAGTAGTTCTTAATTGTTTTTGTATATCAAATAGACAGCTCTCACAATCAAAATGAATTATTTTGACATTTTACCCTTACAGATGTAAATAATTAAATTTACATTTTAGCTGTCCGATAGAATGTTAACGGAAAGAGCACATAAGGAAAGTCTTCATTCCAGGTTATATCTGGCAAGTTTATCTATATTTGAAAGTGAATAGTCAGATATAAGATATCTAAATGGCATGACGTGCTGTTGCAGAGTGTATATATCCCATCCCACACACTCTTCTCACTATGTGACGAAGATGGTTCAGTTCAGGTCTATACCCCTTCCCTTTGAGATGGGGTGAAAGTGACCGTGAGGTTAGGTCATAAAAGGCAATATGACCTCCATGTGGTTCTATCTCTAGGAATTCTTGCCCTTGGAAACCAGTTACTATGTTGTAAGGAAGGCCCCACAAGAGCACTACAGCCAACAGCTCTGTGCCGTGCTGACAACCGCATCCACTACCAGACACAGGCATCCTCCATCTTCCAGCTGAGGCCCCAGACATCGCGAAGCAGAAGTGGCAGAAACTGTCCCCATATGCTCTGTCTGAATTCCTGACCCATAGAAAGTATGAAATATAATAAGTGATTGTTGTCACTTTAAGCCCCTAAGTTTCATTACGCAGCCAGAGTAACTGGAACACAGGCCTTGTAATTAAGGCTGCCAGATAAAATATAGAATGCCCAGTTAAATTAGAATTTCAGTTAAACAGTATTTTTTTTTTTTTAGTATCAGTATGTCTCACGCAATATCTGGGACCTCCTCATACTGAAAAATGACTCATTGTTCTTCCAAAATTAGAATGCAACTGGACGTCCTGTGTTTTTATTTGCTAAATTTGGCAACCTATGCGGAATCTACGTCATCCTGTTCACTGATCACCCATAATGTTGGAGAGGCCAGAAATGACCCTGCAGATGCAGGCACTCAGACTTCCAAAAGCTGGGGCCTCAGCAGAAAAGCAGATTGTGGCCGACTGCGGTGGCATTGACCCTCCCTTCCTCCTGTGGCTCACAGATTCTCTCTGATCCCCACATCCATTCATATGGGTTGCTTCAATCAGAGCTGACAAATAACGACAGACTTTTTAAATGCAAAGACTACTCTGGAAAAAAGTTATATCTTTACCTTTTTCTTAAAACTCTGCAACTGGGCATCATGCCTCTTAAAACCACTTCTGATAAAACTGTTGTCCATTTCCTGCCACGCTACTAAATGTAGACTCTTTGTCCTTAAGTTTCTATATATGAGCAAATGTGACATTGTGGGGCTCTAAATTTAAAAATTGTTCTTTTTCTTCTCAAAATTTCCTTTCCAGTAGGGAATGGCAGATGAAACAAATGATGTCTTGGGATTTGGTTCAAAATAGCCATTGGCATGGGTGAGTGTAGAGACATAGCAACATTGGCCGGCGCTGGGAATTTGGTGGCTGGGAAGCTGGTGATGGCCACATGGGGGTCCATTTTACTGTTCTTTCAACTCGTATACATGTTTGAAGTTTTCCATGACAAAAGTTAGGAGGAAGGAAAAAATATATATTAAAAATATAATATAATATATAATATATATAAATATATAATACATTAGGTATATATTTATATATATTAAAATATATAAAGTATAGCGAAGACTATTTTATGCTCTATAATTAGAACACTGAAAAGTCATCCAGCCCAGGCTTCCCTGGTGGCACAGTGGTTAAGAATCCGCCTGCCAATGTAGGGGACACGGGTTCGATCCCTGGTCCGGGAAGATCCCACATACTGTGGAGCAACTAAGCCCGTGCGTCACAACTACTGCACCTGCGCTCTAGAGCCTGCGAGCCGCAACTACTGAAGCCCGCACGCCTGGAGCCCAAGCTCCTCAACAAGAGAAGCTCCCGCAACGAGAAGCCCACGCACAGCAAAGAAGAGTAGCCCCCGCTCGGCACAACTAGAGAAAGCCCACGCGCAGCAATGAAGACCAAAAGCAGCCAAAAATAAATAAATGTATTTTTTAAAATGTCATCTGGCCCAAGCTAGTATATTGTAGCTAAGATAATGGAGTCCTGGTGAGACAGGGACCATATCAAGGCCACACGAATGCAGCACTTGAACTCAAGCCTTCCAGATGTGTGCCAGTGTTTTACACAGCTCACTGTATACTGTTTTCTTTAATCTTTCTGGTCTCATAAATCATAATTTTACAATCATCAAAAGTTTGGAAACTCTTTTGTTTTTTTTTTTTTTTTTTTTTTTTTTTGCGTTACGCGGGCGTCTCACTGTTGTGGCCTCTCCCGTTGCGGAGCACAGGCTCCGGACACGCAGGCTCAGCGGCCATGGCTCACGGGCCCAGCCGCTCAGCGGCATGTGGGATCTTCCCGGACCGGGGCACGAACCCATGTCCCCTGCATCGGCAGGCAGACTCTCAACCACTGCACCACCAGGGAAGCCCTGGAAACTCTTTTTAAACAGCTCTGTTCCCTTGCATCTCAATAGGAATGCAGACCAAGGGAAGAATATTTGATTTATTTAGGTCGTAATAGAAAAACTTATCAACGTTTAAAGTATAACGTTGTGAACAAGAAAGGGCAAAATGTCTAAAAGACGCATATGATTTACATATAAGGTACATATTTAGGGTATATTTTTAGAATGTAATCACTTGTAACTTTCTCTAATTCTCCCCCTGCCAGTCCCCACATTCAGTTGTTTTTCTTGACTCTGAATTCAAACAGCACACATTTTTTTTCTAGCACTTATCACTTCCTACTTTGTATGTGATTTGCTTATACAGCCTATATACCTCCTTATTTATTCAGTCAATGAATATTCTGTTGGGTACCAATTCTGTGCCCAGCAGTGCTGTGTTTACAGTGGTAAATCAAACAGACTTGGTCCATGCTTTCATGGGGCTTAGCTGGGGAGAGAGAAAGTAGGCAAATGTGAAGAAAATACATAAAAATTGAGATGACCCTACAAAGAAACCAAGCAGAATAGGAAGGTAGAGAATAATGAGGTGAGTAGGGAACACTGAGGGGATGAGAAGGAAGGACAAATATCCTTCCTTCTCGTCCAGGGAAGACCTGGCCCCAGTGTTGCTGGGACCGTGAGTTAAGGCAGAGGTGGCACTGTGGTTGGAGAGAGGGCTAGGCCAGGTCTTGTGGGACCTTGAAGCCAGGGTCAGAAGCTGGGAGTTTAGTCCAAGTTCACTGGGAGGCCACTGGGAGGTTTTAAGCAGAAGAGTGACACAGTTCTTTCTATTTTTTTTTTTTTCTTTTAGTTAAGATCACTTTGGGGACTTCCTTGGTGGTCCACTGGGTAAGACTCCTTGCTCCCAATGCAGGGGGCTCAGGTTCGATCCCTGGTCAGGGAACTAGATTCTGCATGCATGCTGCAACTAAGAAGCCCGTGTGCCTCAACTAAGAGGTCAGCATGCTGCAATTAAAAAATCCTGCATGCTGTGACTAAAAAAATAAATAAATAAAAAGATCCCACATGCCACAACGACAACCTTGCATGCCTCAACTAAGATCCGGAACAGCCAAATAAATAAATAAATGTTTTTTTTAAAAAAAGGATCACTTTGGTTCCTGAGTGGGGAATGGATTATAGCAAGACGAAGATATGAGTCAAGAGGCCAGACAGAAGGCCATGGTAGTGGCCCAAGTGAGTCTTACTGAGGTTGATGGTGGCAGAGAAGTGGCAGATTTGGGATACGATTTGGAGGGTAATCGTGACAAAGTTTGGATGAGGGGCCACAGGGAAACAGAAAAGCCAAAACTACTTCCCAGGTTTTTGACCGGAGCAACTGTGTCTATTGTAACTCCATAGATGTAGATAGTTCAGGAAAGAAAAAGCTGTTTTCTTCTTTTTCCCCTCAGGGAACGGGGGTGTAGGCAATGGACAGTCTGGCAGGAGACACCTCCTGCACTAGGTACCTCATATAAATGCAGTCACACGATATTTGTCCTTTTATGTCAGGCTTCTTCCACTTAATGTCTTGAAGGTTCATTCACGTTGTAGCACGTGTCAGAATTTCCTTCGTTTTTAAGGTGCTCAAACTCTTTTGTAGCAGCTAAAACAACTACGCTTAGCAGGAATGATTATTTAAAATTGAAGTGTTTTCCTTAGGTGAATGGCAATGGGTAGTCAAATGTACTGGCTCAACAGTCTGCCACTGTGAAGGACGGAGCTCACTCTGGCAGGGCTGGGCAGCCCCCTGAGGCTTAGTCCACTCTTGTCAGGATTCCTCTCTGGTTACGTGTCCCCAGCAGGACCCCACTCACCTCCAGCCTAGTAATGCCCCCTCCTTTGTTAGTCTCCATCACTCTCAACCCCACGCCCAACCCAGGCTGTCCATCCTGAAGTGTTCAGCCTGGTCCTGCTTCTCTGTTCTTTGGTCTCGAGTCTATTGTTGGTGAATAAATGTCTTGATCTTCAAAGCCAAGTTTATGTCTACTTTTGATGGTGAGTTTACAATTTCCATTCTGAATCTCATTTACGTTGGGGAAATTTGGGTCCTTTCTTCTTTATGGCAAATGAAAGAGCCAGGAGACAAAAAAGAATGATGTTGACAGTGACAAGGGTAGAAATGGGGAGTCAACAAGAAAATCCTAGGTTTGATACATATCTCCAAATGTCATCCCTCTATGGTCATGTCTTCCAGCTAAGCTTTTGGTAGAGCTAGAAGAGAAATCATTCTTCTTGACAAGCACTGGAATGCAGTTCTTCTTTGTTGATAATTAAGGTCGGACTTGGCTTCAAATCCAGTTATGAGAGTCCTGATGTATGATGGAGTTTATCTCTGCATGGGGATAGCCAAAAAGTAGTAAGAGGAAGGGCCAAGATTTCTCTCCACAAATAATTTGTCACAGACTATGCCATTCGGCATGATTGTCATCATTTTAGGCAGGAAAGATTTTTAAATGATTTTTACAGCACCCACCATGATTTTAAAACACAACAGCAACGTCAATATCAATGAAGAACATATAAATATTTTACTTTGTGCAAAGTAAATTCCTAGTGCCAAGTTGGTCTTTCAGACTGCAAGTCGAGATCTATGAGGAGGTCGTGAAATCAATTTAGAAGGTTAGTATTTAATTTTTAATGAAATAAAATGGAAAGTTTTGGGGTATATCACTATAATAAGCATTGCTTTGTAGAATTTCGAGTTTGGTAAGGTATGTGCCTGAGGTGTGTATTTTGTGGTGTACCTTTTACCGAGTACAATGTACTTCTTTCCGAAGGTCCCAGTGAAGGTGAAAAAGTTTGAGAAAATTGCCCAGTTCAATTGAATACATTAATTGTAATGTAGGCCTGCCGACTGCCCTACACACATAAAATGTTATTGAACGTCCACCCAAAATGAGTTTGATTTTGGAGTGTTTGACAATAAATAATAGATAGCTGGGCTAGTTTTACATTTTCAAACATTCATTTGAAAATGAATTCATTTTTCTTCTCCAGAAAAAGATTTAAGAAACTTTATAAACAGCTGAATACAGTATAATAGAACACACACACACGTAAATTATGAGTGACAAAAAATGATCTTTAAGGAGAAATAGGTTCAGAAAGTCATGCAGAACCAGGACTAAAAATAGTAGTATTCAGTGAACTCATATACCCTAAAAAGTGGTAGGATAATGAGAAAGAAAAAAAATTGCCCCTGACATCCAGAATGGATCTGATGTTCACAGCTAGATGTCAACACTGTTACAAGCTGGTCTGGCACTCACAGCCTCACTTTGCTTTCCTGTTGCACAGAAACAATCTTACAGAATATCTATAACAAATGAGGTCCCTCTCAGATCACAATCAAGTGAGACAAAAACAAGGTCGCTGTGCAACACAAAATACCAAACGTTCCCCTCGTTTACTGAGTGGAGAAAGTAATTTCTTTACCAACGTCAGCATTCACCTTTCTCTAATCTGACCTCCCACAGAGGTGACCTATTGAGATATCCATTCATAGAACTGCCTCCACTTTCTGACAACCCCCAACCCACAGTAAGTCCCTGCTTCCTTCAGCTGTCCCCCAAACTACCCCACCAGCGCCCCAATCCTTTACAAGCTTCCTTCTGATGCCCTCTTATTGAGACGCTCCATGGTTCCCCATGGTGTGTGTTCCCACCACTGCCACCCATGAAAAACCAACTACAGGTGTTCCTGGTGGTCTTTGAAGAACAGAAAAAAGTAAAGCCAATAGTCTGTTAGTGCCATGTCTTACATGGAACAATAAGGGACGTCATCAGAAATGGGCCCCGAGAATTTTTAGGTGTGATCATTTTTTAAGCTGTGCTTTTTAAAGTACTTATCTTTTGGAGATGGATACTGAAATCCATCAGGGGAGAGGGGAAGTGGGTGGAGTTGTGGATGGAAAAAGACTGGTCATGAATGGATAATAATTAAAGCTGGGTGATGGGCATATCAAAGTTCATTACAGTATTTTCTTTACTGTTAAAATTTTCATAATAAAAAGCAAGAATAAAAAGATTTCTAGCGTCTAATTCCTCACCTGTGTTTGCAGTTTGAGGAGTTCCAAAGCGGAATGGAGCTGTGTCTGAATACGTTGAGAATCAGCGTATTGGAATTTAATCAAGGATTCCAGAGTTATGTGTGCATGTGGGCGTGAGGCAGGGCAGGCCTTTGAAAGTTACTGAGAGGGTCAGGAAGTTCAGGGTGATTTTAAGCCAAGTGGACACTGCAGCTGTAACATCCATCAGCTGGGGTTAGGTAACCAGGTATGAGGCAACTGGGAAGAAATGTGAGATACAGGAACACAGCAAGACGGTCGGGAATGGTAAGTGGGAGTCGAAACGTAGATATATTCCTGTAGTAGGGCTTAGCGTGCCTGAGGTCCTATCTTCTGCTGTGGAATGGTTCTTAAGGATTACTTCGTTTGTACTACTTGAGTCACAGAATCCAATAATTTCACTTTTCTTAAGTTGGATGTCAAGATTTCGAAGGTCTGACACTTAAACACTATATTTTTGAAATAAATTTCTAAAATTTCTTTCCATTTTAATGGGGTTGATCTTCTTTCAGCCTTAAATAGTTTGGGAAAAAAGAAACAATGCATTCATTCAAAGAATATTATTGACCATCTAGTATGTACTAGGTACAGACCTATATGCTGGAGATAAATAGTACCTGACTATAGAGCTTCGAGTATAGTGAGGCAGATAGAAGTCAATCCAACAATCTCACAAATACAGTTACAAATTAAGGTAAGTGCCTTGAAGTACAAGGAGCTATTAAAGGACGTGGCTTATACTAAGTGGAAGAATTAGCTGAGTAACTAGAACTCGTTGGAAGCTATGATTATTGGGACAATAGAAAGATATAAAGCAGCATCTGACTGATCAGAAGCCTTGGTTTTTACTTTAAAGACAGAACAATGAACTACAAAGTAACACGCTCACATGGAGGACGAAATTTGTGGGGGAAAAGGGTTCCAAGGTGATGAAGCCATCTTAGCCGACAGGAAAATGTCATGATCTGACGCATTCACAGATTTGTCCCTCGCTGTGGCCTCGTTCTCAGTGGTAGGAACTCAAAAGCTTGAGACATGTGGTGAATGGTGTTTACAGCACACTTGGGTGAAAAACTATCAGCTCAAAAAAGTCATACAAGTAAATATCTTGTGTTTATATCCACGTGGAAATCGTATGTTGTATCTAAAGTCAAGACATCCACCATCAATCAGTTCCTTCCCTTTGTGTACATATGCTACTCCCCCATTGAGGGGTAGAGCCTGTCCTTCTTCCTTGAATCTGGGCTGGCCTGTAGTTGCTTTGTCATCAGAATCTGTCAGAAGACACCCTGGGTCCTTCCTAGGCTCAGGTTTTAAGATCATTGGCAGATTCTGCTTCCTCTCTCGTGGAGCTTTAAGCCACCAGGTAAGAAGTCTAGGCTCCTCTGCTGGAGACAGGTGTCATGTGAAGGAACACGGAGACACCAGATAAGTCAGTGAAGAAGCTGTCTTGGATGCCCAGCCCAGACTGGCCTTCAGATGACTCAGCACTAAGTACCATGGCGTGAGAACAAGGCAGCTAGGCTGAGTCAACCCACAGAACCACAAAGGTCAATAATACATTGTTGTTTTAAGACACTACATTTTGGCGTGGTTTTGGCAATAGGTAACCAGTAATCATCTCTAACATCCAGGACCTACAAGGAGGTAGCTTGTGCTCCACAAATCCTTCTTAAGTCAAAATTGAATTGAACTGTCTTTTTTTTGCGGTACGCAGGCCTCTCACTGCTGTGGCCTCTCCCATTGCGGAGCACAGGCTCCGGACGCGCAGTCTCAGCGGCCATGGCTCACGGGCCCAGCCGCTCCGCGGCATGTGGGATCCTCCTGGACCAGGGCACGAACCCGTGTCCCCTGCATCGGCAGGCGGACTCTCAACCACTGCGCCATCAGGGAAGCCTGAACTGCCTTTTGCAGAACAAACCAGATCTCGCCAAAATTCACTGTGGCTTTTTGTAAGGGGCGCTGGGGAAAATGTACAGGATAGAGGGAATTGTCTTGCGTGCTCCTGTTGGAAGTGTGTGACATGACAGTGATTAGGGAAGACTAATATTTATTGAGGCTCTATCGTGAGCCAGGGACAGTACCACGCACTTGATGTATGCTATTCTCCGTCATTCTCATTACCATTAAAAGGAGCTGATATAATCATCCCCAATGTGTTGATGAGAAAACTGAGGCCACAGAGTTGCTGTATGGCAGGGTCCAGTTGGTAGATCTGTTTGATTTCAATGCCATTTACCTTGCCTAGAATGTGCATGTCTATCTGGAGGAGAGTCCACAGAAGTCCCCTATGGAAATTCTTGAAAAGTTCCTATGATGTGGTGGCAGATTCTTAGGAATCTGTGTCACCCAGGTCAGAGCTGAAGGAGACTCCAGCAGCTGTCTGAAAACTAGAACATTCCCAGATCTTGGAGGAGGCCAAGAGAAACATTCATGGGGTATGGAGAGGTGAGGAGGCCAGCAGAGAAGTGACCTGCCACATTCCTTCAGACCTCCAACCTGGCAGGAGGCTGCCTTCCTTGAATGCCACTCCCAAACCTCCCAGGGAGAGCAGGTTCCACCCTCAGCCCAGATGTTTCCCCTAGGGGGAGGTGTAGGAGTTGGGGGAGGGGGGTGAAGGCATCTGTGGTGAAAAGCTCTGGTTCCATCAATCTTCCTCTTAGCTTTAGAAGCTAAGTGCTCAGTTTTGCAACACCATGGCTTAGACTTTAGAAACCTCAGCATTCTTCAGAGCAGAATTGGCAGTTATCATCCTAGTTTAGGGCTTGCCCAGGCGGTATGTGTTGAATATGCTGAAGACATTCTTTAGGGATCTCCTACCTCCCTGGGTGGTGTTTTCCTTTCTGAGGGCTTAGCCTCCTGCTTCCTGCTTTTAGCTGTGTTTTCTCCTCTCTCTCCACAATTAGGTCCAGGAAAGGAAAACACCGAAAAACTCTGTCCCATCCTGTGGAGTTGGGAATCTCCTTGGGAAGAGCCTCAAAAGGAGGAACTCAATGTTTGTTGACTGAATTAAGTAATGTTACATTGTCCATCTGGAAAGAGAAGTAGAGTTATCCTCAAAAGGACTCAAAACACCACTGCAGACCAGGGAAACTAGTATTGAGTGCCTACTGTGTCCCAAGTATTATACTAAGCATATTCGTTCAATTCTTACAAAAATTCTGTGTGGTAAGTATTACTTTATTTCCATTTTACAGATTAAAAAACTGAATATCAAGGAGTTAAATAATTTCTAAGTAGCCTTTGGTAGTTTTTAATCACCTTAAGTTTATTGTATGGTCACTGTATATTTTTCCTATCTTCTTGGGCCAATTTCGATTACTTATATTTGCTGGGAAGCTGTTCATTTCCTACAGACTTTAAAAATTTCCTGCCATTGACTTACACCTTGTATTTGCTTTGGGACTTATTTGTTTAACTTTGCAAATCAATTTAATTGGGGGTATAATTTGCACATGGTAAAATATGCCTATATATCTATTTGAAGTATATAGTTCAATGAATTATGACAAAGGTATACACAAGATATAGAGCCTTTCCATCGCTCCAGAAGTTTCCTTTGCTCCTTTGCAGTCAACCCCACCTCCTGGCCCTGGGCAACCACTGATCAGCTCTCTGTTACTGTAACTGTACTGTAACTGTTACTGCTACTGTAAATACTGTCTTTTCTAGGCTCTCATATAAATGGAATCATACGGTATGTTTTCTTTTGTTTGCAGTTTGCTTTCCTGGGTTTAATGTTTTTGTTTTGTTTTGCTTTGTTTTTGCCTGCATTGGGTCTTCGTTGCTACGCACGGGCTTTCTCTAGTTGTGGTGAGTGGGGTTGCAGTGCACCGGCTTCTCATTGCCGTGGCTTCTCTTGTTGTGGCACACGGGCCTTCGGCGCACGGGCTTCAGTAGCTGTGGCGCACGGGCTTCAGTAGCTGTGGCGCACAGGCTTAGTCGTTCCGTGGCATGTGGGATCTTCCCAGACTGGGGATCAAACCAGTGTCCCCTGGATTGGCAGACAGATTCTTAACCATGTCGCCACCAGGGAAGTCTGAGTTTAGTGGTTTTAGTTTCATCTATATTGTTGCAGATATCAGAAGTTTGTTTCTTTTTATCGCTAAGTAGCATTCCGCTGTATGAATACAGCAGTATGTTTATCATTCTCCTGCTGTTTTCAGTTTTTGACTATAATGAATATGTATTAGTTATCTATTGCTGTGTAACAAATTACCATAAAACTTAGTGACTTAAAAGGGAAACATTTAGGGGACTTCCCTGGTGGCACAGTGGATAAGACTCCCCGCTCCCAATGCAGGGGGCCTGGGTTCGATTCCTGGTCAGGGAACTAGGGCCCACATGCACACCATAACTAAAAGTTTGCATGCCACAACTAAGGAGCCCACCTGCCACAACAAAGGAGCCCATGTGCTGCAACTAAGGAGCCAGCAAGCCGTAACTAAAGGAGCCCTGGAGCCACAACTAAGGAGCCCACCTGCTGCAACTAAGACCTGGTGCAACCAAATAAATATTTTTTTAAAAAAGAAAATAAAAGGGAAAGAATTATTATGTCACAGTTTCAGTGGGTCAGGAATTCGGGTCTAGCTTAGTTGGGTGCTTCTGCCTCAAGGTCTCTCATGAAGTTGTAATCAAGGTGTTGGCCAGACTGCTCGTCCCCATGCTCACAGTTATTTGGAGGATTCAGTTCCTTGTGGGCTGCTGGACCAAGAGCCTTAGTTCCTCCCTGGCTGTTGGCCAGAGGTGTCCTTCAGTTCCGTGACATGTGGCCTCTTCATAGGAAAGCTCATAACATGTCCACTGGCTTCATCAGAGCAAACAGGGAAGAGAGCAAGAGAGAGTAGAGAATGTTTTTGTGGGCTACTCTCATCACTTTTGCCATATTCTCTCTCTTCTTTAAAAATTTTTTTAAATTGAAATACGGTTGATATACAATATCATGTCCATTTCAGGTGTACAGCACAGCAATTCAGTTTTACATATATGTGTATATATATTCCTTTTCAGATTCTTTTCCCTTATAGATTATTACAAAATATTGAGTATAGTTCCCTGTGTGATACAGCAGGTCCTTGTTGGTTATCTATTTTATATGTGGTGGTATGTGTATGTTAATCCCAAACTCCTAATTAATCCCTCCTCCCACCCCCCTTTTCCCCTTTGGTAACCGTAGGTTTGTTCTCTATGTCTGTGAGTCTCCTTCTGTTTTAGAAATAAGTTCATTTGTATCTTTTTTTCTTTAAGATTCCACATATAAGCGATATCATACGATATTTGTCTTTCTCTGTCTGACTTACTTTACTTAGTGTGATAATCTAAGTCCATCCATGTTACTGCAGCCATATTCTCTTTGCTGGAGGTAGGTCATAGGATCAGCCCGCCCTCCAGGAGAGGGTATTAACAAAGGCATGAATTCTAGGAGGTGGGAAGCGTTGGGATCCATGTTAGAGGCTGCCTACCGCAGAACATGACTGCTATGAACTTTTGTGGACATGTTTTCGTGTGGACATGTTTTCATTTCTTTTGGGTAAATACCTAGGAATGGAATTGCTAGGTCATATGGATGCTTCAGCAGAAATTGTCAAGTTATTTTCTCTAGTGGTTGTATCATGTACAATCCCACCAGCAATATATGAGAACCCCAGTGCCTCTCCAAGCTTGGCAGCACCTTGTATTGTGAGTCTTTTTAATTTCAGCCACTCTAATGGATATAAAATGCTATATCCTTGAGGTTTTAATTTATATTTCTCTGATAATTAATGGTGTTGAGCATTTTTAAGGTGCTTATTGGCCACTTGTATATATCTTCTTTTGTGAAGTGTCTGTTCAAATCTTTTACCCATTTTCTATTCAGTTGTCTTCTTATTACTGAATTGCAAGAATTCTTTATATATTCAAGCTCCAAGTCATATATATATATATAGTGTGTATACATATATACATACATATATGTACATACGTACTTGCTTTGGGAAATTTTAAAGGAAAAAGTCACCACCCCCAAGGCTGGAGGACATCTCCAGGCTACGAACATGTGGTTACAGGGCTTGTTCTATAGCTTAGCTCTTGTAGGTCTGAGGGCAGCCCTCTGAGCCACTCGAACATGGAGCAGAAGGTCTCAGTCTAAAGCAAGCCAGCCGAAGGTTACAATCAGGCTGCTAGTCCAGCCAGGGGTCAAGTCTTAGAGGCCTTTCTTTGACTCTACTGCTAACTCATGCGCATCTATCAGGCAAATCACTCCTTTATATAATAACAGCATCAAGCCCAAGGGTCTGAGGCATCCTTAAATTAACATATCTGAAATCATTAATTCTGAGATTGAGTAAGCTAGTTCACAGCAGATAGTTAGGCTTTGTTGGTCTGATTTTTCTTTCTTTTTTTTGCGGTACGCAGGCCTCTCACTGTCGTGGCCTCTCCCATTGCGGAGCACAGGCTCCGGACGCGCAGGCTCAGCGGCCATGGCTCACGGGCCCAGCCGCTCCACGGCATGTGGGATCTTCCCAGACTGGGGCACGAACCCGTGTCCCCTGCATCGGCAGGCGGACTCTCAACCACTGCGCCACCAGGGAAGCCCCTGATTTTTATTTCTTTTTTAGTCATCATTTAACCACAGGGCATTTTCACACAGGCCATTTTATATTTTTACAAAGTGATTGTATGTGTCTCAATCACCCTTCACAAAAACATCATTAGATAGAATAATATGGAAGGGAAGGAGGAGAAGGAAGGGGGAAGGGAGAAGAGAGAATTGAGGAGGGGCCGCTAAGGAGCTATGTGACTTAGGTAAGTCACAGGATAAGTCAGAACTGAAGGGGAGGGCAGACAGACCTTGAAGTTTTCATCTCCTCGACAGGAATACTACAGGTGTCTTTCTGAATCCAGGTAGCATCACCACAAGGTAACTGACAGAGAAATTCAAACCAGGTGCTATTCAAGTCCTGTGCTTCCTTGGATGGGAGGACGGGGAGGTTTGGAAGCTCTTCCACTTTCTTTGTCCTAGAGCTTGGCACCAGTGGTTGTATTGCTTTAAAAAAAATTACATCAGGGCATCCCTGGTGGCGCAGTGGTTGAGAGTCCGCCTGTCGATGCAGGGGACACGGGTTCATGCCCCGGTCCGGGAGGATCCCACATGCCGTGGAGCGGCTGGGCCCGTGAGCCATGGCCACTGAGCCTGCGCGTCTGGAGCCTGTGCTCCCCAACGGGAGAGGCCACAACAGTGAGAGGCCCACGTATCGCAAAAAAAAATAAATAAAAATAATAAATTACATCAAATATTCATTTTAGTCTCCATGTTTTTGAAAACCTAAGTGTCTCTGACTGTTCCACTCGTTTAGCATCCTCCCCCAGCCCACAGGCCTTCTCAGACAGCCTCCTCCTGTGGTTCTCGCTAAGTTAGAACCTCAGTAAAGCCTAGTTAATACCTATTCTGTGGCACTTCTCGGCCTGCTCCAAGTGGCACAGTTATTTATGCATCTCAAATAGTTATTTATGTAGGTATGGCCACCACAATTCTCCTCCCTTCCAAATAATATCAACCAAGATTTATTTGGTTCTTAGTAAGTCTCAAGTATCGTTCTGAGTGCTTGATGTGAATAACATCATTTAGTTACCATAACAACCCTATGAAGTACATGATATTATTAACCCTTTACACAGATGGAGAAAATTAGGCACAAAAACTTGCCCAAGGTCACACTTTTAGGAGGTGGTAGGCTGGGATTCAAGCCCAGGCAGTCTGATTCCAGAGTCTTTAGTCCACTGTAATATTCTACCTTCCTAAAACAGACTGAGCCCCTGTGTCATCATCACTGAGTTAAATAAACATCTATGGGATTGACTTAAATGAAAATTGGTGGAAAAGAATGCAGGCTATTGAGAACCACTGTATATTTTTATCTTACAGTGACTGGAAAATACTTGCAAATGAGACATGTGGGAAAATGACTGAAGATGTGAGAGCCAAGTTAATGGAAAGAACTTTGAGTTGAGAGTCTGAAATCAGCTTAAAGTCCCACCCAGGACACTTAGCAGCTTAAAGTCCTCAGATAAAGCACTTAGGCTGGTCGAGCCTCAGTTTTCTCCTCTGTCAAAGAGGACTAATATTTATACCCACTTCAAAAGGTCGTTGTGAAGATTAAATGAGGTAATATATGAATGTGTGTTTTATGAACGATAAAGTATTATAAATATTTGCTTTAGTTTAAAATAAAATTATAAGATATATATATATATATATATTTAAAACTACTAGAAACATTGAATAGAAAAAGAAAAGCATGTTGTCCTCCTGGTTAAAAATATAATTTCGAGTCCAAGGATAGTGACTTTGCGAACCTTCAGCAAGTCTTATATTTTATACATCAGATGTCTGGCACAGTTTCCAACTTAGCAATTAAGACTCAGAATTCAGATTTCAACAGCAGTTTTATTGCAGTGGGATCATCTGAAGAGGATGAGGTAGAAGCAGTTTTTCTAACTCTTTTCTAAGAAAATATTTTAGTTTTAATTTATTTAATCATCATCATGTTTAAACAAAACTATGCTCATCTAGAAAAGACCCACAAATCTGTTTGCCCATATCTATAAGAAAGTCCCCTTGAAAATACTTCATTTGGCCTCCCTTCTTAGGAAGGGAGCAAAGAATAGAAAAGCCATAACTTTTAAACTGTGATCTCATCTCTATCCAAAGAATTGTTAGGACCAAAATGGCAACCTCTTTACAACAGATAATTTTTTGTGTTTCAATTTGTTTTCTCCACCTGGAAAGTAATCATTTCAGGAACTGTGAAGTCCTAAAGGGAAAGTATATTAGAACCATCATGAAGTAGAGAGACTTATTCATGGCCTGGGACATGCAATCTATATATGTCTGAGGAAGTTAAGAGATATGTAGTCCTGTAGACAGTAAAGAAGAACACGTAGCAATGGATTCCTAAGAAGTGTTCTGAGATGAACAAAATGCAACCTATGTGACATGGTGCCTCCCATTCCAGCCTGGAGTAGTGATCTCCCCTAACCTATCATGGTGAGAGACAATCTACACTTTTGGTTTTACGATTTCTCATGCCTGAAGGTCTTCCCTGGCCACTCCCAGGCCTTACCTCCCTGTCTCTCTCACTCTCTCCCTTCTTGCCAATAACCAAATGCGATCCCACACAAAAGAGCAAAAACATAGTAGAGTATGCCTTTCTCCATCAAGGCTTGAAATTAATGATAGGGACCACAGTAATCCTAACGCAGGCATCTTCCAGCAGGGCATGTACACACATATACAACCACACAAGTTTGGATGTGTACACAGCAAAGTCTCAACATAAATCCCTCTTACTAAAGGGTTTCTCCTGCCTGTGGCAGATCAGAAGCCCTTTAACCTAGTGATTGCCTCAATTACAGTAATTAGGCAAAGGATGAATTCAAGCCCAACACAGTCCATGCCCGCGGGAAAGATCCATGGAGAAAATGTGCAAATGACCTTGGACAAATAAATGACCTGCTCTATTTGTAAGAAACCTCATATCCTCTGTGTAATGGAAGATTTAGATGATTTTCAAGGTAAATTTTGAAAATAAGCAATCTTCGTCTAACATGAGGACTTTAGAAATCAATCTGCACCTTTCCATCTCAAATCTCCATCTATCTTTATGTCCTCCCCCCATGCCCTACTCCACTGTATCTTTATTAAAAAGGGGGGTAAGTATCCAAAGGGTATTTCAGAACGGGAAAAGTAAACATCAAAATGCTTGCGCGCAGAGAGATTTTTGTGTCTTATAAAAATTGAGCCCTTCTGAGAAGGACTGCCACGTGGCTGTGCACTGTGACAAGGTGGACACCAACACCCATGGCAGTGGCTTCCCGGTGGGAAAAAAAGAAATGGCTTTATGCTGGCTATCTTTTCTTCTGTCACATGCAAGGTGAGTTCGTGATTGTTAAAACCAGAGAATCCCCACTTTGTTTCTTTGGGCGGTTACGGCAGCTGCGGGCAAACGCTGTTCCCTACCCACAGGCAAAATGAGGAGGTCGGAGTGACTAGGTCTTCTTTTCCAGCACATCACTAGGCATCTGTTTAAGGAAAAGAAGGAAAGAGAGAGAAGAAAAAGACTGCCTGCCTTGGAGGGGTCACGTGAGAGAAATCTATGCCTGGTTTCATTAGGAAATCCATTCTGTTATTTTTTGGTGCTGTTGGCTACCTTATGAAAAAACCCTTCGGTAGCATCCTTAAGAAAAAAAAAAACAGGAAAAAAGTGACTGAAGCCGTAAGTGCTTCTTTGTCATGGATGTGCGATCTTTCTAACATTCCATCTTCATCTCACTGCTTGCTGTTTCACACCTTCACAGGTCAGCATTCATCTTTCTTATTAAACTTGTTTCGTTGGTGATCACATCTAGGGCCACTAGGAGGTCTGCCTTTTTTTTTTTTTTTTTTTACATCTTTATTGGAGTATAATTGCTTTACAAAGGTGTGTTAATTTCTGCTTTATAACAAAGTGAATCAGTTATACATATACATATGTCCCCTATCTCTATCTCTTCCCTCTTGCGGCTCCCTCCCTCCCACCTTCCCTATCCCACCCCTCTAGGTGGTCACAAAGCACCGAGCTGATCTCCCTGTGCTATGCGGCTGCTTCCGACTAGCTAGCTATTTTACGTTTGGTAGTGTATATATGTCCATGCCACTCTGTCGCTTTATCCCAGCTTACCCTTCCCCCTCCCCATATCCTCAAGTCCATTTTGAATGTGAAAATGCATCTGCGCTCATCTGTTCTATTTTTTCTCTTCATGTTGTAACAAAAACAAAAAAAAAAAGGAAAAATCAATCCTGTCCCTTTTGTACATAAGCCTGTATATTGTTTTAAATATTTGAGCCTTTTTCTGGGTGGGGGAGGGGAAGGGGTGAGAAGACGAGATGAAGAAAAGTCTTATACTTCAGTTTCTTCACCGGTTGGCTGGGATGCTTACAGCGTTTTTCTTGTAACATTTATAAGTGCTGCTTACATCACTGAACAACAGCAAAGAATAATAATGGAGTAGCTGTTGTCCTTCTTCGGTTGTGTTTGGAATAAAAAAGTATGTGTGGAATAAAAAAGGGAAACTCTTTTCAAAATAAAAAAAAAAGAGCCCTCCTAGGCTCTGTGAAGGTCTTTAAAGGATGGGTATCCTAGGAACCTACCTGTTCTTCCACCCGTTTTTCTCTCCTCAGTTCTCTTCCTCAAGCCCACATATACAGCTCTTCTTCCCTTCAAGTCTCTCATTCTAATGATGCTAGAAAAACTCTACTATGTGCCACTGCTCCATCCCTCCAGCAATGCCTCTGCATTTCTCTGAATGCCTGTTGTGTGTCTCCAAAGGATATGGTCCCATGCTATGAATGAGGATGAAAGCTGCTCTTCTTATTACAGTTCAGACTCCCCTCCCATCAAAATGTGTCCCCATGGGGCAAAGCATTACATTTCTGTAAAGGAGTTATTTGCCTTAGTTACATGAGTTTAGTCCTTCAGGAACTATAGGCACCCCCTTCCTCACCAATGGACCGAGAGACATGGCCTTGCCTGGAATTGTCATAGGAGAAGCCACATGAGCTGTCCGTGGTCTCTTTGCCACTCTTTCTAATTGATGCCAGCTCCCATATGTCAGCTTCAATTAGACTGTTTTGATTATAAGTCCCTTAATAGAACGGATGGTGCTGTGTGTGTGTATGTATGTTTGTGTCTTCTCAAAGTGGGAGTGATATTCATCTCACCTTACATGGTGCATAGACTCTGGGACCCAAGTTGGTAGCCCTAGGACCAGCCCCTGGAAGCATCTAGCCAAGCCCTAACCTGGCCCACCAGAGTCCAGTGAGATTCTGGGTGACTCCTTTGCCCACTGCATAGGAAATCACTGCTATCTCTCCCATGGCTGATGCAGGATTCTCTTTCCTCCCTGTGAAATGCCTTAACCCCTGCTATACAAACTCCATCTTTTCTGGGTCTTCCTGGAACTAAAGTTGTGACAATTTGGGGGATGGTGGTCTGGGTGATTTCCCCCATGTAGAGAACCAGCCATCCCATTGCCCTTCTCTACTTCAGAATGTAGGTCCCACCTACTCCTACCCTCCTTGAACCTACAGGCAGTGTCCCTCCTCAAGGCCTAATGACCAAAAAAGGGAGGCCCCTGCCACACCAGGGTTAAACAGGAGAGCTGGTCATGGCTGGAGGTTTACCCCATCATGATAGGGGATGCCTGCTAGCGGGACGTGACACTGCCTGTTCATCACCACCTCTCAATCATGTTTTGGGGCTTAGCATGGTAATTAAGGGCTCCACATCACACTGTGTTTGCCATAACCTTTATTCCATTCTTGCCATTTATATCAGGCTTTCTTTTTTTCAACTCAGATAAGAACCCATGATGCATGGATTTGTAAGCAAAACTCCTTTTGGAAAAAGAGCTTGTGATGTCATCAAGTAAGAACTCAATCCACAGGCAACCAGTTTTAACTACTCAGAAGAACGAGTTACAGTGTAACAATGTTTTCTACCTGTGTTTAAAATTTGAAGTTAGAGATTAGTGACCTTAAGTGGAAGTTTAGGATCGTTGCTGTCACAGTTTGTAGCGCAAGTGGTTATCTTCTTGTAAAGACTCAGCATCAGACAAGGCAGGAGAGACTGCAATGCTGGTCAGTGCTTGTTATTTGCACAGTAAGGTCTAGACCCAGAACTAGAGAAGGCAGTTGGGGAAGCTGGCTTCATCAGACTGTATTTTTTGTTTTTTGGCTGCAAAGGGTCTTCGTTGCTACGCGCGGGCTTTCTCTAGATGCAGTGAGCAGGGGCTACTTTTCATTGCAGTGCACAGGCTTCTCATTGCGGTGGCTTCTCTGGTTGAGGAGCATGGGCTCTGGGCACGTGGGCTTCAATAGCTGCGGCATGCAGGCTCAGTAGTTGTGGCTCGCAGGCTCTAGAGCGCAGGCTCGGTAGTTGTGGTGCACGGGCTTAGTTGCTCTGAGGCATATGGGATCTTCCCAGACCAGGAATTAAACCCACGTCCCCTGCATTGGCAGGTGGATTCTTAACCACTGCACCACCAGGGAGGTCCCAGAGACTGTATCTTATATTCCTATCACGCAGCCTTTTGGAAGGAAAAACAAATGAACAAGCTTCATTTTTCCCCATGTGTTTCAGGTAGCATTGCTGCTCTTTCTCTATACAAATTTCCATGTGGAAATTACTTTAGATACCAGTTAGGCCTGTGAATACATAGACAACAGCAATGTAGGAAGAGATGTATGTTTATTGCTGCTAAAAATAAGAAGAGTGAGCCACACCTCAAGATGACTAGGAACCATGGGTGTAATCATCTCAGTGTTCTCTAATAAAAGTTAATTAGTTCCTTCTGTTTAATGACTTATTTATCTTTGTAGCCTTCACTGATTACTGAAGGTTGGATATAAAGATGTCATGTGGCTTGGGTGGCAGAATGCACCACATGCAATAAGATGGTTTGAACAGAAGAAAAACCTTTCTAATTAACACCTGAGAAAAAAGTGTGTCTAAATCATAGGGAGATACAATTGGCAGCTTTCAGATCCCAAAGAGTCACATAAGCTAACACGTTAGCTTCTTGAGTGATTTCAATGCCATTATAAATGCTAAAATCTTCATTTTTTGAGGGGGATGTGGTACTGTTTTAATAAAATTCTAAATTATCTTTAATCCTCTTACTCCTGGTTGAGAAATGTGAATGTGCTCTTCAACGGAATCAAAGTAGACATATCAAAATGTTGAGATACAAGAACTTTTTTGTTTTTTGGCTTTCTATTTTTCAGTAGTGGAATCTTCTTGTCACATTTATTCTGTGTTACTTCCAAAGAAGCCTCCACAGGAAATTAAAGATTTAGGGAAACCATGGTTACAATCATCAAAACAGGCACACAGTATTATCAACATATATTTTGAATACCTTCCGAAAATTCACCTTGCATGGCAGATTTCAATTATATGTAGCATAAGGCTGCTTACTGTGAGCTAACCGTATAGCTGTGTGCCAACTAATATTAAACTGTAATTTCTAGAGCTGAAAATCTGGTGCCCCAGAGGCTGAACCTTGTGACTACATACTTAGCATTCTTATTTTGGAAGAGCCATGGTTTGGTCTGTAATCATGGGACTATGTATGGCGCGTGCGCTGGAAAGCAGCAGGCCCTCCTATCCAGTGTGGAAAGTTATTACACTTTAAACTATGCATGCAGGACTAGGAAAGAACAAAAGGGAAAAATAAATGAGTAGACAACATCTATAGGAGAAGATGAAAGGAGCTGGGATGCAGTTAGGTTCAGAGCTGAGAAGGCTAAGTTGGAAGTTCTGTTTTATGAAGGTTCTACCATTTTGTTGTTGTCTGTATTGGGGGACCAATTTATCTTTGCAGAACTGTGTGCCTCCTGAAAGTCATGACTCAGGGAGACCTCCATCTTGCTCTGTGGCATTATGGAAGAAGACTGTGAGAGCTGTGCTGTATTGTGACATCAAGAACCAAGAAGGATGGGGCCTTAATGTGCAAGAGTAGATAGAAAGCAATCTACTGGCTTGAGTCATGACTTTGTAGTGACTTAATGGATTTCATGTCTATGTTTGGGCTGTTTCGTGTTCCTTATCATAAGTATTACTGGGTGCCTACTGAGTGCACGGCATCCATGTAAATGAATGTATTAAAGGAGTATACAAGATTCCAACATTTATTGAGTGTCTTTGTTTTGCACTTTTTGTATATTAACCCATGTAAAGTGTGTAATTGCCTTGTGAAGTAGGTACTATTATGATTTGCATTTTAGAGATGAAAACTGTAAAGGCTAAACAGCTAAAATGATTAAATTATTTGAAAAAGCTAAATTACATTCCTAAAGTCACCTAAAGAGTAAATGGCATAATCTGGATTCAAACCCAGGCATTCAATATCTAACGCTTGTGCTCTGGTCAGTTTATATATACATACATATATATATATATACACACACACACACACACATACACACACACACACACACTTAGTTATATATATATTTTTTTAATTAATTAATTTATTTAATTTTGGCTGTGTTGGGTCTTCGTTGTTGCGTGCGGGCTTTTCTCTAGTTGCGGTGAGCTGGGGCTACTCTTCGTTGCGGTGCACGAGCTTCTCATTGCGGTGGCTTCTCTTGTTGCGGAGTGCGGGCTCTAGGAGGGCAGGCTTCAGAAGTTTTGGCTCGCGGGCTCTAGAGCACAGGTTCAGTAGTGGTGGCACACGGGCTCAGCTGTTGTGTGGCATGTGGGATCTTCCCGGACCAGGGCTCGAACCTGTGTCCCCTGCATTGGCACTTAACCACTGCACCATCAAGGAAGTCCTATATATGTATTTTTAATGACGGAGAGAGAGTAATTTAAAAATTTGTGTACACAATTGGATAAAATTTAGGTGAACTGTAGATGACTGTTCTGAGCCGATATTAATAATTGGTATGAGAATAGAATCTGTGAATTATCTCGTTAATAACCAACAATTACCTATTTTTTCCCCAGAACCTTTGTGATTCTTGTTCTACTTGTGAGACATAGTCTTGATGTTTTGAAAAGAAACCCCATACCCTCTCCTCTAGTTATTTTAAAGGGCTGTAATGACTATCATTGTAAATGTCATTGAACTTTGAAGTGTCACTAGCTTGGTGGAGGAAGCTCTGGTTCTAACGTAAAACCAGAGAAGGCACCTGACTTCCGGGGATGATAAGGTCTAGAGATAAAGCCCCAGAAGAACATTCTTATAGATAGGAATTCAAAATAGCTACAGTGAATTGTGAGATAACTCAGTACCATCTGCTTTTAGAGATACTTTTCACTTTTGTACTATCACAGTCTGTGAACTTTACCCATCTTGTCTTCCTTGGGCTGTTAAAGCAGTACTGAGGGAAAAAATATTTCAAACTATATAAAATATAAGCAGATATCCAACAAAAATAAAAGTTCACATTGTGTCATATATGTTTGTTTATTGTTTGTTTTGGAAATGAAATGAAACTTTATTAATGAAATTGCAGTCCCCTTCTTACCTTTCCCCAGTTCTAATTCCCTTCTTCCCTCTCTGGAGTAAATGCTATCACAGATCTGGTGTGTGTCTTTTAAGTTTACATTTTCATATATTTTTCTGTTTGTATATGTTAATGAAACTATATATATAATATTCTTCTTGTGATTTTTAACACTTTTACATAAATATTATATTATGCATATCCTTTTGCACCTTTTTCATTGGATTAGATTAAGATCTAATCATAATGACATAGAGTTCATTCATTTTAACTGTTGTATGAGATTACCATATCAACAAAACACTTATTATTAATGCATTTTCCTGACCATGGACATATAGAATGTTTCTAATTTCTGCCTTGAAAAAAATGTATTAATAAATATCTTTGCCCTGATTTTTTACGCTTATGCACTCACAAGAGAATTTTTCTAGGGTATATACCTAGAAATGGATATGCTGAGGAATAAGATATGTGCATTTTCAGTTTTACTAGAAGTTTACTAATTGTTACAATGGTTGATCTAATTTACACTTTCATCATAAGTATATTAGAAATTTTGTCTCTCCAACAGTATTCAGATTTTTCAGATTTTGTTAATCTGATGGTACCTCTAAACCTAACTTTATTTAAAGAGAATATAAAACCACTACATAATTAGCCTTATTATAACTATAAAGTATTATGAGGTGAGAAATTAGAATTTCAGTTCCTTCTTGCTTAGATTTTCCTCTGCTTTACATTCTGACGATTTTTGGCAAACTACAAGAAAATATATTAATTTCCTGCCAAGAACATCTATAAGTGACTATTCAGCTAGAAGTAGTGCAAGTAAACAACCTAGTACAAAACAAAATTTTGTTTCAGATGCAATAAAGTAAAACATGTTCATTAGAAATTGTAGAAACATTAGAAAATGCAGAATACAATAAAGAAGAAAATGGAAATCACTCAAAACCCTTCCATCCAAGACAAGAACTGAGAGATTTGTCAGGTGTCTTTTTCTATGCATATAAATACATGCAGAGGTTTTCTAATTTTTTCCCCAAAAATAGATTTAACAAGAACATGAACATGAGCAATGTATTGTGAGCATTTCTAAATCATTAAATACTCTTATAAAACATGGTCTTTAATGACTGAGTATTTCTCCGTCAGATGAAGGTAGCATATTCTATGTAATGAATTCCCGAGTGGTGGACATCTCTGATTTTTCTTTCAGAGAAATCACTAGAAGTGGCATTCCTGGGTTAAACAGCAAGAATAGTTTAAAAGAGGAGTCAGCAAACTTTTTCTGTGAAGGGCCAATAAATATTTTAGGCTTTGTGGGACATATGGTCTCTGTTATAGCTATTGTAACATGAAAGCAGACATAGAAAATATGAAAATGAGTGAGCATGGCTGTTTCCGGTGAAACTTTATTATCGTCATTGAAATTTGAAATTTGTGTAATTTTCCTATGTCACAAAAAGTTGTATTCTTTTGATTTTTTTCAACCATTTAAAAATGTAAAAACCATCCTCATGGGCTGTACAGAAACAGCGGTGGCCATGGTTTGCCAGAGAACTTAATGTCAGTTTCTAATAGAATATCAGACTGGTTGAACCCTTACAAATCAATTAGTACAACTTGTTCCTTTTAAATATTGGAAAATGAGGACTAAGTAATTGACCAGTTTGTTTGTACTCTTCATGTATAATACACATAGAGCATCAATGGTACTGACTCAGAAGTCAAGTGTATTGACTTCTTCTGAAGTCAGTTGAAAAGATATGTTTGAACTCTGTAAAGGGTATGCAGAAAAAAAAAAAAGAAAAAAAAGGTATGCAGGTTTTCTGTTATTTCTTACAATTGCATATGAATCTATAATTACCTCAAGAAAAATTTCAATTAAAACAGATATGTTGGGCTTCCCTGGTGGCGCAGTGGTTGAGAGTCTGCCTGCCGATACAGGGGACACGGGTTCGTGTCCCAGTCCGGGAAGATCCCACATGCCGTGGAACGACTGGGCCCGTGAGCCATGGCCGCTGAGCCTGCACGTCCGGAGCCTGTGCTCCGCAACGGGAGAGGCCACAGCAGTGAGGGGCCTGCGTACCGCAAAAAAAAACCAAAAAAAAAACAGATATGTTTAAGCTAAAGAAAACCCAGTTTTTTAGATACCACATCCGGTTGTAGAAAGAAATCAGGAAACAATCTTTTCTTCTAAATAGCATTTGAAAATGTTTCATTAGCAATCACTTAATTTCTTCATATAGAAACAAATGCCTGTAAAAGTTAACCACGTAGATGACAAAATACCAAAGAGCCCCAAACAAATTCACATCCATGTAGAAATGTGCACCATCGAACTTGCGATGACGCAAGTCATCGTCTTTTATAAAGTGTGTTACAGAGAAGTTTTACAGCTAATCTTGTCCTTAAGGATAAACCTGGTTAAGGAGGGCCACTCCCAAGGCTCTTGGCCAGCAGGGAATTCTCTGTGCTGTTTTCAGTGTTAGTAGTCAGGACAGTACTTTGCACTAAAGGAAAATACCCTGTGACCATCTTTATTTTATGTGGCAAAGTTACAGATGGAGAAGACTCCTTAGTCCCCGTAGAAATGCAGCCATATCTATAGTGGGACCTACCCCAATTCCAAAACATCTGTAATGGAAATAAAATACCAGATGCCTCATCACTGTTGCTGAGTCTCTTGTAGAAGACTTAAGCCTATATTGGAGCTCCTAATAGTCCCATATAGTTTGGAGTTTCAAAATAATAGTAGCATGTACAAAAGGAGGATTTTATACATTGGTTAGAGAGTCTCACAGTTAGCTGGAGTCTAAAAATTGATTTAAGAATTGATTGAGCAATTGATTGATATATTCATCAATTGAATGATTGATTTATTCATCATTCAAAATTCGTTGAACATCGTCCATGAACCTCGCCCTGGGCTAAGTAAATATTATACTAGATCAAGTCAGAAAACTTCATTTTAGGAAGATATGAAGTATTTGAAGTTCTGGCTCTACATGTGGCTAGAATATATTCAACAGTGATATGACGGTATAAAGTAACCCAAGTATGTCTTAAAGTTCTCTAAAGCCTTCTAAAACCGTATGCATAATCTTCTCTGTGAGGGTTTCCTGGGTGGATAGGAGGATATTTTGCATCTGTACAGAGATGCAGATTTTTTAATAAACTTAAGCTTTCAACCTTCTCTTAGGTGATCTTATAGAGTGGACGTTCTTTAACATATTTGACACTGGAAGGCAAATTAGACCTAGAGACAATTAGAGACTCGCCTATACCAAGTTAGTGAGGCAATCGGTCATTTAGGCAAGCAGTATAGTAGAGCAGAAGCAAAATGCGGGCTTTGGGTTCAAACTGTCCTGAGTTTGCATTTACAAACAAGGCAGCTTGGGCAAGCTACTCAGCCTTCTTGAGCCTCAGTTTCCTTATCTTTAAATGAGAATAACACCCATCACTCTGAGTTGTTATGAGGATTAAATGAGAAAATATGTGTCAAATGCTTGGCATACAGTAGTGAATCAAGAAAAAGTTAGCTTAAGTGCCTTCACTTTTTCTCCTGCTCTCCTAGAAGGAGAACACTGAAGGTACAGGTTTTCTATTATTGATCCAGAAGGATGAATTTATGCTTTGCATTGTGCCCACGGGGCATGATTTGGTGGGTCAAGTGAAGGAAGAGGGCTGTGGGGTCAGGGGTTTCTTTTTTTTTTTTTTTTTTTTTTAATTAATTTATTTATTTTTGTCTGTGTTGGGTCTTCGTTTCTGCGTGAGGGCTTTCTCTAGTTGTGGCGAGCGGGGGCCAGTCTTCATCGCGGTGCGCGGGCCTCTCACTATCTCGGCCTCTTTTGTTGTGGAGCACAGGCTCCAGACACGCAGGCTCAGTAGTTGTGGCTCAAGGGCCCAGTTGCTCCGCGGCATGTGGGATCTTCCCAGACCAGGGCTCGAACCCGTGTCCCCTGCATTGGCAGGCAGATTCTCAACCACTGCACCACCAGGGAAGCCCGGTCAGGGGTTTCTTAACATCCAGTAGCAAAGGCTTCACTCTGTCCCCTTCTGTCTGGTGTAGGCCTCAGAGCAGCGCTGTCCCGTAGAACTTTCCACAATACTGGAAATGTCCTATATCTGTAGTTTCCAATAAGATAGTCACTAGCCACACGAGGCTTAGGCACTTGAAACGTGGCTAGCGCGACTGAGGAGCTGAATGTTTAACTTTATTTCATTTTAATTAGTTAACATTTCAATGTGATTAGCCACATTTGGCGAGTGGCTACCCTACTGGACAGCTCAGCTCTAGAGAATTAGCCTCCAGTAGGGGTAGGGTAAGTTCAATTTCCTGGCCGCTTACACAGATTTGATACCGTCCTGCTAATGGCAGTCTGGCTCCTTCACCTCCACTTCCAGAGATAGCCGGTGACACCCTGTGGGAATCTGGGAGATTCTGTGGTGTAAATTGCTTTGGGTCTCAGTGTTGTGTTGATTTGTGTCCCCCCAAATTTCATACATTGAAGTCCTATCTCCAGTATCTCAGAATGTGACCTTATTTGGAAACAGGGTCTTTGTTAAGATGAGGTCCTGAGAGTGGGTCCTAATCCAAGATGATTTGTGTCCTTATTAAAAGGGGAGATTTGTACATGGAGACATGCACACAGGGAGAACACCATGTGAAGATGAAAGCAGAGACTGGGTGATGATTCCACAAACCAAGAAACTCCAAAGACGGCCAACAAGCCACCAGAAGCTAGGAGAGGAGCAGGGAACGGATTATCCTTCTCAGCCCTCAGAAAGAACCAAACCTGCCCACACCCTGATCTTGGACTTCTGGCCTCCGGAACTGTGTGAAGATACATTTCTGTTGTTTAAGCCACCCAGTTTATGGTTATTTTGTTACAGCAGCCTTAGGAAACAAACTCACTTGGGATTGAGTTTTCTCCCATCTGCATCCTCAGTTGCCACGTGTCCTGCCTTAGTGCTTTCTTGCTTTTGTGGCTCTTGTCTCCTCTCCTGTTCACATCTTTGTCGCCATATGCCTAAAAACAACAGCAACAACAAAACTCTCTTTATTGTTGTGTAAGTGAGATTGGGGAGGGGTGAGACTAGCTGTGTTCCATTTGGCACCTTTGCTGGAAGTCTGGATTTTAAAATGTTAAAAATTTTTTTTTCCAGTTTTGGATTTTAAAAAGTCTTATTTGCAAATATGAGTCCTTCCTTGTCCCCTCAGTATTTCCTTAGAGAAACAAGATGCTCTTGTTGAGAAAACAAATTAAAATTTCTTCCAAGGGTCTAAGTGCTGCTTGGAAGAAGGAAAGCAAATCTCTTTTAGGGGAGAGATGTCTCCACTATCATCTTTCTTCTGTTTAAAATAGATGAAGGAAGTTAAAACTCCAGATGTTCGGGGGTGGCAGGGAAGTGAGAGAGGGTTGAAACATTTATATATTTGCTTAGAGGAGGTGCTGTTTCTATAAATCTGATAAATGATTACTGCAATGTCTACTTAGACAGCAATTACACAAAGTTGCAAGTCAGGAAGAAAAGCAAAGATATGACAAGACATGTATTTAAAAGCCATCGATGGAGGCAGATTCCAGGTTGAATAAGAAATAAACAATTGGGGGCTTCCCTAGTGGCGCAGTGGTTGGGAGTCCGCCTGCCGATGCGGGGGACGCGGGTTCGTGCCCCGGTCCGGGAGGATCCCGCATGCCGCGGAGCGGCTGGGCCCGTGAGCCATGGCCGCTGAGCCTGCGCGTCCGGAGCCTGTGCTCCGCGGCGGGAGAGGCCGCAACAGTGAGAGGCCCGCGTACCGTAAAAAAAAAAAAAGAAATAAACAATTGAGTGACTCAGATTTCATCTTGGGGATTTCAACCATCATAGCAGGAAGGATTTTCCAGGTTGGAACTGGAGTCCTGAAGTTCTTACTTTACATAATAAAAACGGAAATCTACAAAGGATTAAAGAGAATTTTCTTCATCATCCCATCCTTATTCCCATTTCCCATGCAGTCAAAAGTTTCTTATTGGCAGTTGGGTCTAAATAAATGTCATTATCCTTTTTACAAGACTTCTGAATAATAGTAATAATATACTAAACGATTATATTTATTGAGCATTAATATGTTTCAACATTTCAGTTTTTTCTGCTGAGTAGCAAAACACATCAAAATGTAGTGGCTTAAAAAAACCTAACTTATTATTTTTCACAATAATGCATGTTGAATGGGCAGCTGGTCCTACCTAGAATTCACCACGTGGCTTCATTCAGCTGGCAGACTCCCTGGGACCAGGCCCAGCTGAGGCTCCTGTCCTGGACACCTCTGTTCTTCAGGTGGTTGACTTGTGCATCCTCATAGCATGGCGGTCTCAAGCATTCCAAGAGGGAGTATTTTAACAGCAAAGAAGTAGAAAACTGCCGGTCCTCTTAAGACCTGGGCTTAGAAGTCCCAGAACATCCCCTTCACTGCATTCTGTCCATCGTAAATCACACTTAAAATTTCCTCAGTTGATCTGAATCCTTGCTGACATCATCTTTATAATTAGATTTCAGTAGATTCACCATGTACAACCTTATATGTCAATATCTGTCTTGTTCTCAATAAGGGAAAAAGCATTTTGAGTTCAGTGATTATGGAGATATAGAAGTGTAGTTAATAAGTGTGTCAGTCAAATTAATAATTTCCACAGCAATAACCAAAAGTGCTACTGGCATCTCACCAGAGTTTTAAATCACGTCTTCATGTAAATTTTAGAAACTGGAGAAAAAAGCCACCAGGCCAACCCAGATTCAAGGGGAGGGGAGATAGACAGCATGGCTTGTGAGAGGAGCAGCTGTGTGTTCAGGGATGGGTGGAATTATTTGGAGGCCATATTTACAAACTCTCCCAGACAGGCACTGTGCTTACTGCTGCATATGTATTACATTTAATCGTCACAACAGCCCTATCAGATAATTATTCTTTTTGCCACTTTATGGCAGCCACACCATGAGGCTTGTGGGATCTTAGTTCCCTGACCAGGGATTGTACCTGAGTCCTTGGCACTTGACTGTCAGGGAATTCCCTGCCTCTAAATCTTAACACTCAGCCAAAGCCAAGCCTTCTCCCAGACCCAATAATATCTTGCCCTTTTCATTAACTGAAAGCAGAAAGACTTCCAGATTTAGTTAGAGAGCCGTGGATGTGAATCTGGCTCTATTCCTTTCTGGGAGAGTTTCTTATCTTTCAGTCTAGAGCACTTCATCTGTGAAGTGAGAATTGTAGTGTCTTGTCTAAAAGGTTCTGGCTAGGAGTAAATTTAACAGAATAAACTAAGTATATAGAGTTGGGAAAGAGGGCCAGTGGTTTTAAACACTGGGATTAAGGAGTCAAGAATACTTTTATATGACTTTCACTAGCATTTCTTTTAATAAACCGTACCCACTGGAAAAGAGTTTATAAAAAAGACAACAACTGAGAGTGGTTTAGAAAGCCTGCTGCATAATAAACCACTGTAAATTTTCATGCCTTAAAGCAATAGTGTATTATTCCTCACAGATGTGTGGATTTACTGGGTCAAGAAATCCTTCAGGATTTATTGCTGTGGTTACCTTCAGAAAATACAATCTACCACCTTAGTTATTTTGGCAGATTCCATCACTCGTTATATCTTTGACTAGGAAAACCTTGTGAGAATCAAAAGGGGTCTGGTGTCTTGATGTCAGTGACAAATTTCTTTCAGATGCCCACAAACACTCATAGAAGATATTGGCTGATTGGCTAACTTCTTCAGAAGTCTGCCCCTAACTCCTTGTGTGTCCTTGAGAAAAATCTCTTAACCTCCCTGAACGGCAGCTTGTTTCTCTGGAAAACTGGGCAAGGAGGGTTGGACTACATGATCTCTAAAGTGCCTTCCATAGTCGACATTCTACCATTAAAACAAAAATCACTAGGCACGATCCGAGGGGAAAATGTTTCACAACCTAATTTTTGCAGAATCCTCAAAGGTTAGGAGAATATATATTGACCACCATACTCTAACACAGAAATATGCACAGGATATAATTTGACGTCTTGGGTTTGTAAAGCATCTGAACAACTTTATAATTTGTGCTATTTAAATTTGAGAGAAAATATCAAGTGTTATATGTTAGGAAGTAAGATGATTTATAACGATCTCATTCTAATTCTAAAAGCTCAATTTCATGTTAAAGTTTGGCTTACATCTAGAGACATATTTTAAAGAATTTTTTTTTTTTTTTTTTTAATTTGGATGTGCCAGGTCTTAGCTGCACCACGCAGGATCTTAGTTGCTGCATGCGGGATCTTTTTTTAGTTGCGCATGCGAACCCTTAGTTGCAGCATGTGGGATCTAGTTCCTTGACCAGGGATCGAACTCAGGCCCCCTGCACTGGGAGCACGGAGTCTTAGCCACTGGACCACCAGGGAAGTCCCTAAAGAATTTTTTAAAGTGCTACATTATAATCAACTTCACAGAGCAGGAGGGCAAGAATGATAGTATTACCCCTTTTGTCCTGCAAGCCGTTTTGTAGATGGAGAAATAAGGAGCCAGAGAGAGTCATTTTATTAGGAACGTTGAGTCTGGGTGTGTCCAGGAGAGAATGGTCAAAATCAAGTGGAGCTTAGAAATGACAGTAAATGAGTGGTTGAAGGAACTGGAATGTTGGCTTGGAGAATGTAGGGAACTTTACTGTCATCAAAGATTTGAAAGGATGTCATCTGCTGAGAAAGACATTTTGGGTAGCTCCATCCAAGAGAACTAGGTAGAAGTGACTAAGTTCAATATAAAGGCTTCCAGTTGATGTAAGGCATTTTCTAATCATTATAGCCCACATGTAGGGCTGATGCCCTTGAAATAGTGAAGTTTCTATTACTAGAAATGTTTAAACAGAAGCCAGGTACACCTTGGCAGAGATCTGGCAGGATCGATTCAGGCAAAGTATGGAAGTATGGTGTGGACGTAGGACTGGATGACTCTGGGAGGGGTTTTAACTTCAGAGTTTTTTTTTTCTTTCAGTGACATTCAGTGACAGTGGTAAGAGGCTAAGCAAGCCACAAATGGGAAAAATAGTTGCCACCTCTCTAACAAACTTTCATGCAGATCTCACAGAAAACAACACCAAGATTCAAACTGGTGAATGTTCAAAGGCCAGGAACAGACAGTGTGCTAATGAGGAAATATAAATAATTCATAAGCTTATGAAAAAATGTTCAACCCCACTGATAAAAGAAATGCTAATTCAAATATCAATAACATTTTTCACTTATTAAATTCGTGAAGGAAAGAAAAGTAATATACAATTTTGATAAAAGTGCAACGAACAGTCTCAAACATGGTTGGTGAAAATATAAATTTGTTTAGACGTTCCAAAAAGCAGTTTAATAATGTGTATCCGAAGCTTTAAATATGTTTAAACCACTCTATATGGACATTTAGCCATATTGAAGAATTATTATTATTATTAGATGCAATTACTCTATTGAAGTTAAGGTAAAAAACAAAAAGCATTTTTATATTCTAGAAATACATATTTAAATATTAACAGATGAAATAATGATGTTTAGAATTTTCTTCAAAATTATCCATTGGAGGTTGGATGTGCCTGCATGGGAGTATGGATGAAAAGTGATTGATTATATATTGATCTTTGTTGAAGCTGGGAAATGGCTATACAGGGATCCATTTTGCTATTCTCTTCATTTTTTTTTTTTTTTTTTTTTTGCGGTACGCGGGCCTATCACTGTCGTGGCCTCTCCCGTCGCGGAGCACAGGCTCCGGACGCGCAGGCTCAGCGGCCATGGCTCACGGGGCCAGCCGCTCCGCGGCATGTGGAATCTTCCCGGACCGGGGCACGAATCCGTGTCCCCTGCATTGGCAGGTGGACTCTCAACCACTGCGCCACCAAGGAAGCCCCGCTCTTCTTTTAAAAGTAAATTTCGTGGCAAACTAAAAGATGTTTCCTTTTGAAAATGCATCATTGCTCTTTCTGTACTTATAAACTATGTACATAGGAAGAAAAAAAAACAAACCTCCTGGAGGGGTATGCCAGAATGTTGATGCTAATTTTTTCCCCAGGGGAAGGCAGTGGTTTCAGCGCTCATACTTGTCTGACTGGCATTTTTCTGTGTTTTCCATGTGTTATCATGTTTCTGTGTAACCATGAACAAAACTAATGTTTTGTTACCTGAAAAATGAAAACCCCTGCTCTTGAGAGTTTTGCCCCAGGTAAGGTCTCCAAAGGCCGGGCGTGCTGGCCTGAGGCTGAGTGGTGTGGAATAAAGGAAAAACACCCTATTTATAGGTCGTGGGGAACAAGAGCTGGTTTAGAAGCAAAGGCTTTCTCTGGAGGTCCTGTGAGAGAGGAGAGATAAGGAAAGGTGCAGAGAGAGAGAAGTATTCTTAGGCTCAAGTCCTGGTGAATACCACAAAGACGCCACTTACATTTTTATTTCAATTTGTCAACGAGCTGTTATGGTTAGCCTTATCTTTGTTGACTAACCAAAGACATGGAGGCAGCCTAGTTTAGCTCTGCATTGACTCTGAGCAAATTCTATTGTAGACTAAGGAGCGAGGATTCAACCACATTCCTCCATGGGCTTCCATTTACCACCCCCTGGGAACCCCGTGAGAGAGAGTCATAGACTAAAGGAGAGCTGATAAGGGCCTGAGCTGAACATGCCTAGAGAAATTTCAAATATGTGTTCTCGTCAAGTGCAAAGGAAGCCAGCATGAAAGGAGGGAAGTCAGTACAGAGGTACAGAGATGGCTGATTTGAACTGTTAGCTCACCTTTGAAGTTGTCTCAATCAACAGGTGTGCCTGGAAGAGATACACAGAGTTCTTGCATCATGCCTGGCCCGAGCTGAATGCTGAGGCCTGGCTCCTGTCCTCATGGAACTTCCATCCCAGGAAAGGGGACAGACGATGCATGTGCAACACAAATAATCAGTTAAGAATGTGTTAAACATTGGAACCAAGCAGAAAGTGAAAGAAAACGATGGGCAAGGAACTGAACAGTCCAGAACGCCTCTGAGATAAGACCGTTGAGGTGACATGACGGGTGAGAATAGCCAGCACTTGTACGGGAACCACCAGGAACTGCTGTAGAGTTTAGAGATGACTTTTGTTTCTTCACGAAGATCCAGACTTTACCTCCTATTTTTGTTTTCTAGATGTGAGCTGGCCACGAAGTAATCTCTTTTACTTTAGAAATTTGACAAGTTGAGAAAGAGGAGAATAAATATTGTTTGAAACTCTGTACCATTTTAATTTGTACCATTTTAATTCATTGAAAGAATTCAAGTCAAGCCACTACTCAGACTCTGGTGACTAATAGCTGTATTTTAAGCACTCACAGTGTGCCGTGAGACATCTAATGTTGGGTTTTTACATAGGAACAAGCGCTTCTCCACCCATCAGCAGTTGTTATGAGGATCCCAGACTTATTTCTTCTTGTAATATTTTATCACAGTTCCATAAAAGGATCAAAGGTAAGTCTACACAGAACAGAACTTAAGAGGACTCGTGGTTGTAAAGATTTTCTAAAGATGCTTGAAAAACCAAATCACATTGAAATAGCACATCATAGCATGAGGAGATAATCTCTGCAATGGCATTGCAGCCAACGAACCTGAGAACGGCACCATTTATGGGGTACTTTGCCATGTGCCAGGCCTGGAACTAAACACTTTGCGTGTGTCCTTCATGTAACCTCACAACCCCCTCCAAACTGCATTCCCATTTTACAGAGGAAGAAACAACAACCCAGTGAGGAAATATGGGCCACGGATACATTCCTGGCTAGTAATCAGGGCTTTCTGACTCTGAAGACTGCAGCCACATTTAATCATTACGAAATGCTGCTTTTCCTCTCATTTCAATTCATTGAAAAAATTAGACGTTTCGCAGAAAAGCTATATAGATCATCTGCTGTTCCCGTCTCAACCCTTCACATTCCATGAAGAAATCCACTGGCAGTGAAATGCCACCGAATAATCATAGTTGGAACTCTTTAACTCAAGTGGAGAATAAGAAAAAGAATACCTGGAGTAAATATTGAAGCATGAAGTAAAAATAATAATGAAAATGATGATAATGCTTGCAGACACTTAAATCATACAGTCAGCGAAGGAGACGTATATAAATATTTGCAAATATTTATCACTTTTCAATATCTGCAACATTCTATTAAGAGGTTTGCTATTCTCCCTCTAAACTTTTTTAAAATTAAAAACATGTGACTGGGACCTCCCTGGTCCAGTGGTAAAGAATCTGCCTTACAATTCAGGGGACGAGGGTTTGATCCCTGGTCAGGGAAATGAGATCCCACATGCTGCGGGGCAACTAAGCCCTAATGTCACAACTACTGAGCTCGTGTGCCTCAACTAGAGCTTGCGTGCTGCAAACTATGGAGGTCACGTGCCCTGGAGCCTGCACGCCACAACTAGAGAAGAGAAAACCCGCACACCACAACAAAGAGCCTGTGCACTGCAACTAAGACCTGATGCAGTGAAAAATAAATTAAATAAATCTTTAAAAGACAAAACAAAACATGTGACCAAGACGGCAGGTAAATATTAATGTGTTTGATATTTCTAAAACTATTTCAAATTAATAAAAGCATGATTATCATATTAAACAAAAGAACAAAGGATGTGAATATTTCAGAGTGGAAATATATATGATTAATAATGCCACCAAAATAACTAACCTTGAAGATACTAAAGGAAATGCAAATTAAAACAAACAACTCTATACCCTATTTTCCCTATCAAATAGACAATGATGGAAAAAATTGATAACATCACAGCTTGTGAGAGTGTGGTGAAGCGGGACTGATCTAGTTCTGCTGGGAAAGAAATTGATATAATTTTTCTAGAAAGTAATCTGAAAATGTTTCACTAGCCCTAAAAATGTCACGTCGATATAAGGAATTATTAGGTATTAAAATATTATTTTAAAATAATATTTAATGTCATGTAAAAGGCTATACTAAGTGAAAAAGATCACATTACAAAGTGACGATCCGTTTTGTAGCAAAAATGCTTTACATAAATACATGGAAACCAGACTAGAAGTAGAAGCTGAAAACGCTAGAGGGATTATCCACAGGACGACAAAGAGATATTTTTTGTTTCCCGTAATCTGGCTTCCTCTCTCTGCCAGGCCCCAGTTTTCTCAGCCCTATTGCATCGGAGACATCCTGATCCAACCAATTCTCCCTCCACCAGGCTCTTTCCCTTGTCCTGTGAACAGGCACCTGCAATTGGAAACCTCTCCTACCAGCCCTTCTGCCATGACTCTGTCCTTTCTGTTGTTGAGCCCCAAATGCCTTTATTTTCTCCTTAAATAATTTTCCTATTATTGTCAATACATGTTTACTTTTTAAAGTTGAAGTTGAAAAAAAAAATTTTTTTTAAGACACTGAATGTATCTTTTTCATTTCCACGGTTCACCTGCCCCTACATGAGGGTTAGACCACAGTTTATCTTTTTCTTATGTCCATCCCAGGCTACTGGAGGCAAACCTGCTCCCCATACTTTCCCCAGAACGATGCTTTCTAAAGTGCATTTTTCACCCTGAGAGAAGAAAACAAAATCAGGAAATAAAAGTGACTTAGAATCCTTCTACTCCAAGATGAGTGCAGCGAACACCATTTCGGTGGGTATCTTTCCTGTTTATTTTGTCATGGCTTAGCCTCTCCGAAAAACAAGCCTTCACTCACCATCTCCGTCTCATCTCTTTACTCTTCAATCTGCGGAGCCTGGCCTTCCCCCAACTCCGCACCTTCCTGGGCAAGGTCAAAAATTACCCGCTTTGGGCTTCCCTGGTGGCGCAGTGGTTGAGAGTCCGTCTGCCGATGCAGGGGACACGGGTTCGTGCTGCGGTCCGGCAAGATCCCACATGCCGCTGAGTGGCTGCGCCCGTGAGCCATGGCCGCTAAGCCTGCGCGTCCGGAGCCTGTGCTCCGCAGCGGGAGAGGCCGCAACAGTGAGAGACCCGTGTACCGCAAAAAAAAAAAAAAATTACCCCCTTTGCAAAATTCAATGGATAATTTATCTTCCTGGAGCTCTCTGCTGCTCTTAAATTTACTCCGTCTGGCAATTCAACTTGCTTAGTTTATAAAATGCTTGTCTCTCCTGGTTCTCCTTGAATCCCTCTGCCCATCTTTCAAAATAGAAACACAGCTCCATCTCTAGCCAAATACTCTTCTGTCTCTGCAGCCTCTCTCTGGGCAATCTAAAGCAAATTTTCATTTCAAATCATTATCTCCAGCCGTGACCTGTGATTCAACTCAGGTGTTAACTGCCCATAGTTACGTGTCCACTCAGCAGACAGGAGAACATTATTGGAAAGAACAAAGACTTTGGGGTAATGTGTGCCTGGGTTTAAGAGCCAGATCTGCCCTTTACTAGCTGTGTAATTAATGGAAAATGATTTATTGTCCCTACCACTCAGTTTACTCATTTACAAAATGAGTATGGCCATAGTAATTCCCTTATACGGATGTTGTACGGATTAAATTAAATAGTGCATGTAAAGCACCAGTATAGAGTAAATGCTCAACAGATTTAGTCACCATTGTTGTAATGTTCCAAACTCAACATGCCTAAAACTGAAATCAGTGAATGCCATTACCCTTATCCATTACCTCAAGCCAGGGACCCGGAAGTCATCTTCCTACCAGTAAGAATGACGTATAAACTGAATCACTTTGCTGTGTACCTGAAACTAACACAATATTGTAAATCAACTGTACTTCAATAAAAAAATTAAAAATACTAACTATATACACACAGAAAAGAATAACATGTAGATTCCTGGATCCCACCCCAGACTTGTTAAGCCAGAACCTTCAGAAAAGAGGCTGGGAAGTGTCTTTATCAGGCTTTCCAGTCGATTCTTAGCAGAGAAGATTGGGAAACTTCTTTATACTCCTCCCTTCCTTCCCCACCCATCACCATCTCATACCAGTTATTACTTAAGATTAATTCTTGAATCTACCCCATCCTCTTCATCGCCACCACTACTGTTCTAATTCAAGCCTTCAGCGTCCCCAGCCTGGAGCTAGTCTAGGGCTAACCTTATCCCTAATAGATGTGTCAGTGAGAGTGGTTATCAAGGGTTCTCTCCCTTTCTCACTCTCACTCTCAACACAGCCACCCTTTCCAGGAATTAGTACCACTTTGAACCTCAAGCCCAGGTTGGTACCTTTCTCCCTTTCTGAGCCGGGCCCCAGTCCCCAAAACCTGTGGCGCATCAACTGGGGTTCTATAAAATAAGGATGGACATGTTAGTATCAGGCCAACTCACCCACTGACTTTCAGGTAGATTCTACACAGTTTGCTCAGGGCTGCCTGCCTGTTCAGAGAGTCTCAGATCCAACCCACATCCCAGGCTGCCTTCAAGATCAGTCTCCGCAGTTTTGTGACACCCCGCCATGCCCTCTTCCCCACCAACTAGTGGACTAGACAACCAACTGCCTCCGCCTCATTGGAAAAATTCTTTAGATATACTGTTAGTGAGAAAAATATAGACACAAATTTACATACAATAGAATTAATGTTGAGAAAAGAAAAACACCATATTTATACATATAAAAATATTAAATAGGGCTTCCCTGGTGGCGCAGTGGTTGAGAGTCTGCCTGCCGATGCAGGGGACACGGGTTCGTGCCCCGGTCCGGGAAGATCCCACATGCCGCAGAGCGGCTGGACCCGTGAGCCATGGCCGCTGAGCCTGCGTGTCCGGAGACTGTGCTCCGCAGCGGGGGAGGCCACAGCAATGAGAGGCCCGCATACTGCAAAAAATAATAATAATAATAATTAAATAAAATCCCATTGCCCTCAGTGATACATAAATATGTAATGTGATTACCTATGGGTAATGGGATTTCACAAATTTTATATATTGGGAATTTATTTATTTTGTAGTTAAAAATAAGGCATGAATAATAAAGGAAATCAGGTGATGGATTGAAGTGTTGTCTACATGCTCCCCCCTTGGTTTTTCCTGTCTCCCATCCCTCACCCCATTTCCAGCTGAGAACTAGGCTTTGTAATTCCTGACTCAGGAGTTTGGGACAAAGATATCCACCTCTATTAACTAAAAACCCAGATTATGTCAGGTCAGTGCTTCTCAAACTTCTGTGCACAATGGGTTACACGGACAGCCTGTTAAAACATGGGGGGGAGGGAAGAATATACATATATGTAGTTTTTTTCTATGTCTGGAAACACCACAAAACTCTGTTAACATGGGTTACCATCAGGGAATAGCCAGGAATGGCGAGAAACGGCTGGGGCAGCTCTCAGGCTATGCCTCATGTACCTTTTCGTATTCACACATGCCAGATGAATGTATTACTTCAAAAATAAAACATTTTATAATGTATGCATATAAATATATAAATAATTGAGCAGCTTGAATCTTTAGAAAGACTGACTCCAGCCAATTTTGTCATTCAACTTAGTCATATAATCTTTCCCAGAAACTAGGTCTGTGACTTTGGCCAACAGCAGATTGCACAAGTAATTCCTGAACTCATGTGAAAGGTGGGCAGGGTCATGAGAAGGGAATTTTTAGCCACGAATTTAAAACAACGAACGCACACTACAAGCTTCTGGTGAGTACTTGAGTGTTTAAAACGGGATCCTTATGACCCTCTGTCATGAAAATTGATCTCATGGGACATGATAAGGGCACAAACTGTTAGAAAACTGCATTTCCTTTGTAGTGGGAAAGGATTGCTAATGAAACTGATTTATAACTATGAGCATCCTCTTGAATGACAAGATTCATTATAAATTCAGATTCATGGAGAAAGCACTGCTTCTTGGTCTCTCCTTTTTTTTTAAAATCTTACTGAGGTATAATGGCAAACAATAAGTTGCATATATTGAAAGTGTACAATTCAATAAGTCTTGACACGTGTATATGCCCATGGAGCCATCACCACAATCAAGATAACAAACATTTCCTTTACCTCCGAAAATCTCCTTGGGCTCCTTTGTAATTCTACCCTCTCACTCTTTCTCTACAACTCTCACCAGCAAATACTGATCTGTTTTTGGTTCCCATATTAATTTGCATTTTCTAGAATTTTATAAAAATGATTCATACTGTATGTACACTTTTTTATCTAGTTCTTTAACTCAGGCAATGATTTTGAGATTTATCCACGTTGTACATACTAAGAGTTAGTTCCTTTCTGCTGCTGAATGGTATTCCACCAGAGAGTAAACCACGATGTGTCTAACCGTTCATCTGCTATGGACATTGGGTTGTTTCTGAAAAACCACTGATAGTAGTTTATTTCCTTGTGACCATCTCACAAGTCATTCATTCTCCCAATTTTACAGATGAAGACTCAGAGAGGACAAGAAACGTATCCAAGGTGCACGCGCAGTAGTTGGAGCACAGAACCTTAAATTGTTAGAATGTTCAAGCTGAAAGGGACATTAGGACTCCCCTCTCTCTCTCTTTTTTTGAAGACTATTTGGTGTCAAGATTTGAACTGTAATCGACAAGAATTAGGTTATTTCTCTTTATTCAGGATAACGTCGGCAGATCTTACTCTGACAGCTAAATACCGATATCCCTTTATTGAAATTCATTCTTAACATGCTTCTGCCACAGGGAATGACTCTGTGATGTTCTATCAACCTAAGGTGACCTTCTTTTCCCACAGAAGCAGCAGTGTGCTGGGCTGACTTGTACAGGCTCACGAGACCTGAGTGTTAAATTTTCAGAAGTTAAACACTGTTATTATAAAAATTAAATAATAAAAAATTGCCTCTACCTGAGATGCATCACTGTCATAGCCCCTGCTACCCTCAGCTCCCAGCTTTCCTGACCTCCCAAGTCCGGATCAGGTGCCCTTCCCACGGGCATCCTGAATGTCCCCATCATAGCACTGCCATTGCCGGGTCATGGGAGAGGAGACTGTTTATATTTGGTTCACAGCTGTATCTCAAGCCCTTAATACATGTTTAGGGAATGAGTGAATGAATGAATTTCCTCTGAGGAAATAAGGTGAAAAAACAACCAAACTGAGTGTACCAGAGCCAGGAGGATCCTTACCTACCTTCTCTTCTTTGGTCTTCATCACAGCTCTATGAAATAGGAACTATTATTCCCATTTTACAAACTCAGGGGATTAAATGATGTTGGAAACCAATGCTGGCAGAACCAAAAAACTCTCTCCACAATATCAATCTATTCCTCCATAATATCACTCTTTTCCAATGCAGTGGCAATCACTGACTGATAATTATATACTGGGGCCAGAAACAGGTGTCTGTATCATCTTATTCAGTCTTCACTAACTGCACTAAGAAGTAGACAGTGTCACTCATTTGCGGGTAAGGAAATGAGGATGACCAGAGGGGAAATGACTTGTTACAAAGTGCTGTAGATTTGCAAAAATGAAAAATCACTGCGAGCAGAGTAGGCTGCGAAGGCTTTATGGTGAAATAGAGATTAGAGTAGATACTTGAAAGAAGGATAGCATTTAGATAGAATTAAAGTCATCAAAAACAGGGCTTCCAGTTGGGCAAAGAGGGGTAGGGCGTGAGTGTTTGACAGTGAGGATACCAGATGACAAGAGCGAAAGTCCACGATTAAGAGTTAGGAGAACATAAAGATGGAGAAGTTGGCTGGGCCATTAACATGGAGAGCCTGGAAAAATAGTGTTTCAGAAGTTGTATTTTAAAGGAAATAGGAACAATTTTGTAGAAGTGACATTATGAAGGGTGTTTTTGATTTTTTCTTTCCTTTTAAAATAGAATTTATTTTTAAAAATTCTAACTTCTTTGAGTATTTATCTTTAGCTATTTTTTTTTCCTTGAAATCATAACCCATCTAACCTAGAGTTCCCACTTTCTGAGAGATAGAAACCTTGAGAAATGGAAAGTGCTGAGAACTTGAACTCTGCTATTTCAGGGTAGAGCAGGACATACCATTCCTCCCTGTGAAGAAGACTTTCTGCCTTTTTGTACTTGAGAAAACACTGGAGTCCTATGTGATTAGTAGAGCAGGACCTTTGAGTAAATCAAATGGCTTATGAGGGAAATGCTGGCTCCCTTACGCCCCCTTAATCACTCTCAAACTCAGCTCGGAACTCTCAGGAAGGATCAGCAGCAAGTTCCCATGGTTACTTTTTTTCCTTATATTTGGGCCTTTCTTGCCAATGTTCTTGAAGTAGGGTTTCTGTGGGATTTTTGCCTGTTTTTCATTGGCATGCTTCCTCCCACTCTCTTTACTTTCCACAGGAGACTGGACCCAGGAAGGGCAGACCTGCCCACCACCTCCTCTTTATTAAAGAGGGACTCGGGGGCGTGTGACCTACATCTACTGTAGACATCTCCAGCCTCGGAGAGACAGAGGTTGGTCAGTATTTCTCAGGCTCCTCTTGCGATAGAGCCAAGTACCAAGGCAAGATTTCAAAGGGAGGAGTTTTAAATGCAGAAGGCCTGAGAGCAAATGGGAGCTGAGCATTTGTGCTCCTGAGGCCTGACGTCCCTGGAGGGGCTCCCAGCTAGCTTGGGCATCCAGAAATTTCAGTCCCTGTGCTTAGACTTTTTCCTGCAAGGAGACACTGCGCTAACTAGGTACTATACAATTTATCATACAGACTGGGACATTTTTAAGAATAAAAGAAATTAACAAAAATAATTAAAGCAATATAGCTCTAAAAATATTTTTGAATGACAAATTATTGAATTTATAAGGTAGTGCTATTCAAAAACTATTTTCAAAAATAAAATTGCTTCCAAAAATAAAAATATCATGTTCAGGGCTTCCCTGGTGGCGCAATGGTTGAGAGACCACCTGCCGATGCAGGGGACACGGGTTCGTGCCCACAGAGCGGCTGGGCCCATGAGCCATGGCTGCTAAGCCTGCGCGTCTAGAGCCTGTGCTGCACAATGGGAGAGGCCACAACAGTGAGAGGCCCGCGTACCGAAAAAAAAAAAAAAAAGCATGTTCATATGTATTAAAATAAAATAAAAAACTTTATAATCATTACTTGAACATAAAAAGTAACATAAGAAGAATTATTTTTGGTACATAGTAGCATATACTTGAAAGGTTTCTTAGGTATGCTCTGTCTCTAATAACACTTCATAAGTGTTTTTTTCCTGAAGACTATATTCTTTTCCAATAGGGTCCTTTTATTTTTAATTTTTCACAAAATTTCCTGAAACCTTCAAATTTGCACTTTATAGTTAATTAATTTGAATTGTTAACACCTTTTTTTGTATAGTTATAATCTAAATTAAAATATTAAAAATTTTAAGGTCTGCATAATACCTGATAAGCTCAGAGCAAAGTGAGTTTCGATTCTAATTTTATTTTATTTTTTTGCATTAAAATGTATAAATACTTAAATCAAAAATTTTTCATAGGTACTCTTTTTTGCCTCTTTGACTATCAATTTTGCACCTTTGACAAATACTTTTCAAAGAAAAATATCATAAAAAATTCTCTATAGGGCTTCCCTAGTGGCGCAGTGGTTGAGAGTCCGCCTGCCGATGCAGGGGACACGGGTTTGTGCCCCAGTCCGGGAAGATCCCACATGCCGCGGAGCGGCTGGGCCCGTGAGCCATGGCCGCTGAGACTGCGCGTCCGGAGCCTGTGCTCCGCAACGGGAAAGGCCACAACAGTGAGAGGCCCGCATACCTCACAAAAAAAAAAAAAAAAAAAATCTCTATATTATGATTTTTTGAGTGTTTCAACAAATACACATGCTGCAAAAATATAGGCCTTTCAATTTCATTCTATTGTGGTATAGAATACAAGTTTAGGAAATTAAAAATAAAAGGTTTATCAAACATTTCTTCATATAAGTCAAAATAGTCAAAAGCACAATTTTGGAATTTTAAAATTAAATCTTGTAAACCACTTAAACTCTCATTGTTTATTTTGTTCAGTTCCTCCCTTGCTTTTATATGGCTTAATTTCAATATCTTCCTGTTTGCAAACTTTAGTTTCAATAATTGCAATTTGCCAAAATGTAAAATGTGAAGTTCTGGGGAACTCCACTTATTGAATACTTTGAATAAACATTTCCAACTGATTTTGTACAAAATGCAGCAAAATTTAAATAACATATTTACAAAAAATGTTCAATGCCATTACAGGACACTTACGTTGAGTTAGAAATTTGTTCTTGAAAGATTCAAATGTTTTTAAAATCTGATTAATATTGGACGGCAAAAAGTGAATTTATACACTGCCATACCCAAGTATTTTCTTGCTTCAACAACAGTATTGTCATGAAAATTATGTAATTCAGTTATTTTATCTGTATATTTATAAAAATATTTGTAAATGTTGATAACACAGCTTCTATTACAATTGGTAGAGTATCACAGCCTGTTTGAACACAATTATGAATTATGTGCATGGCAATCATTTCCAGTACATTTTTGTTCCATAGCTTTAATTTAGTAAGAGCAGTTCTTTCCCATAATTCTGCACACCACCAAAGTTTGTAAACATATTACGGCTGCAAAAACAAATAATTTAATCCTTAGTGTTGAACTTTGTAACTGAATTTACAATAGCATTCACAATTCAGGTGTTTTGCTTTCAACAAAATAAAATCCTAAAAGTTTTACTCTGATTCCAAGAAAAAAATTTTGGAGGGCTTCAACTGTTGTTATAATTCACTGGATTTTTTATGACACCAGATGACAAAGATATAAAATTGGCATCATTTAGTAGTTTGGCAAGTTCTTCTTATGTTAATGGAGTCAAAACATTATTGGCTATCACTTTACAAGTGTATGTACATGAAGGAGCTTGGAGTTAAAACAGGACAAAATTAAAATAGAAAAATGTCATTGGAGCCACATCAAAAGGCATGATTCAAGAGGGGTTGTACAAATACACCTTCTGAAGCTGCACCCGCTCAACTCTTGTATTCAATCCCAATCTTCTTAAGTGAACTATTAACTTTTGAAGTAGACTCTGGTGTTTTTCAGAAGATTGGTAGCTCCTCATTTTCAAGTGGTCAGTGATTTCACTGTGGGTCCCATTGTGGGTCATAATGTATACATTTTGTGCAAGTTTTGCTTTCATAATTAACTTTCTTGAAAAGTGGAAGTTCTGTGCTTAAGTTTTCATTAAACTCATACTTTCATTTCCTTGAGATCATTGCTCTTGAAACGGTTTATTGAAAAATCAAAAAGCATTGTCAAACAATAAAATATTTGTGGCTTTACACCATTCAAAAATGGCAAAGCCACCATAGCTTCAGACTACACAGTGAGCTCTATGGTAGGACGGGTTGTGTTTTATTTCCTGGACATATATATATATATATATATATATATTTACCTAACCCATAACTCTACATGTTTTCCATTGACCTGGTGCTTGGTGGCTTTGTGCATTTCAGAGAAAGTCACAAGCTGATACAACAAGTGGCTGGCGGGGTCAGCCCCATGGACTATTTCTCTCACCACGACCTGAAACCAAAAGTAGTTATTTGCCTCTAGTAGCTCATGACTGAGGGTACCTCATTTTATCAGGGAGGGCCCTGCATGATGGCAAGGAAGTATTAGCTATATTGCTTCTGGAAAGAGCTGGGAAAAGAAGAATGGGATATTGCTGGTTTCTTTCAGATTTTCCATATGATAAAGTGAAAAAACATTGCACAGTCATCTCACATACTATTCAATGAGACTGTGGCAGAAGCTGGTAGTATAAAGTGGCTGTCTACCCAACCCATTCTGGCTTGTTTTGACACAATTATTAATAAAAACACTTCTGGGACAAGTGTTACACCAAAAAGATGCTGAGAATATAGGTGTAAACTGGGACTCTTCTGAGCAAACTGAGAAATACAATCACCCTGCCCTGACCAATTTTTTTCTGGTTGCATTTGGCTACATGACACTATCTGCTTCCTGAGTTGTCATTACATAAACCTTATCATGTCTTTATTCTTAAAGTAAAACAATTCACTGATATTGAGTTTATTCAACTTCTGGAACTGGACCTTTAGTAAAGCATATTACAAACATTGTACTTGGCCTCATGCTATGAAAAAAATCCTGGTTCTGGTCTGGGCCACAGGGCTTGTGGAAGAGGGTCCCCTACCCCTATCTCTTCAGCCTCGTCTTGTTCCATTTCTCCTACTTCATGATGCTCTGCTGAGCTTGTCTCGGTTCAGTTCTTCAGACACGCCAAGTCTTATCGGTACTCATAGCCCTTGGAGGCTGCTCCCTCTGCTAGGAATGCCCTTCTTCCCACGCCCCCAAGCTCCATCTCTTCCTGGGGATGATCTCAGCTCAAGCTTCATTTCCTTAGAGAGTTCCTCCCTGGCTGCTTACCTAGGGGAGGTTTCCCTTGGTTTTGCTCAATCTCAGCCCATATTTGTTTCCTTCATAGAACTTATTGCTTTTTGTTGTAAATAGTTTTTTTTTTTTTGCGGTATGCGGGCCTCTCACTGTTGTGGCCTCTCCCGTTGCGGAGCACAGGCTCCGGACGCGCAGGCCCAGCGGCCATGGCTCACGGGCCCAGCCGCTCCGCGGCATGTGGGATCCTCCCGGACCGGGGCACGAAGCCGTGTCCCCTGCATCGGCAGGCGGACTCTCAACCACTGCGCCACCAGGGAAGCCCAATAGTTTATTTTTTGGCTTATTTATTATATTAAAAAAATAACAGTCCCTACCATGAGAATGTAAGACCCTTTTCATCCTCATATCCCCAGAACTGAAAAGGGTAGCTGGCACCAAGCACAAATAAATATTTGTTGAATGAATGAATAACATACATTAATATTTTGATTAAGGTGCCAAATACATATCAAAAGATTTATAAACAGTTGGGTCAAATTTAGTGTATATGAAAATGTTGATTATAATACCAAGTATCTAAAAAATGTCTTATTTTAATAATGATTTCTATTTTATATTTAGTAAGTTATTCCCAAGGGCACCGCTCTGCTCATTACAGAAGCACTTCCCAGATCCTTTAAGTCCGCAAAAAAAAACAAAGGGCAGCTGCCCAGGTCCACTTGCTGAGATAGTGCTGTGAGCGCCGGCATCCCTCCAAGCACATGGGGCTTAGACACTGTGGGGAACTGGGAATTTAAGCCAAGAGCTTCCTTTCAGCTATTTACCTTTATAAACCTGCCCTTGTATGGAACTGTGGTTTTTGAACAGATGGTTGAAATGGCTTTGTTAAATGCAAGAGTTTGTTATGTTGTTTTCGTAAGCTACAAACCATTGATAACTTTCTTTGCATTATTTGATTTGCATTATTTGATAAACATGCTCCATGCTTCCCTGCATTTCTGCTCTGCAAATGTTCTGATTTCTGGAAAAACGTTACTCCATTAGACAGTCTGTAAAACAAAATGAACATCTCCTCATATTTTAACGTTTAAAAAGATAATCCCTTGAGTTTGGTTTTAAAGCATGCTCATTCTTTTAGTTCCAATTAATGTCATAATCACGAGCAAACAATTTGTGAAATAGTTTTAATATGCACATTTTTAAGTTATTCATTGGTAATAAAAGGCTGCTTTATAATTACATATTCCATGTGTGATTTTGGCTAAGGGAGATACCTGAGGTTGTGAGAAATTAGAGAGAACTATGTTAACTGTCCATGAATAAGGGAAAGGAACTAGTACCTCAAGTCACACACAAAAACCAGTCTCATTACTATAGTCTCTTTATGTTTTCAACTCTCAACAAAAACTGCATGGCTAAATATCTAATATTAAAGCATTAATTGGATAAATTATATTACATCTATGCTCCGGAGTACAATAAGGCATTAAACATCATGTTGTAGAAGAATATTAAATGATACAATAAGCTGTGATATAAGTGAAAAAAGTAGGAGATATAAGCATATGTATAACATGATACCATTTTTTAACTATAAAAAGGCAGAGAAATATTCATGCAGAGAAAAAAAGACTACCTGGTAATATCAATACACGAAAATATTAATGATGATTTTCCCTGAGTGGTGGGAATAGGAATGATCCTTCCTCCCTCCCCCCTTCCCTCCCTCCTTCCTCCCTCCCCCCTTCCCTCCGTCCCCCCTTCCCTCCCACCCTCCCTCCTTCCTCCCTCCCCCCTTCCCTCCCTCCCTCCCTCCCTTCTTTCCTTCTAACCTTCCTTTCTCATTAAGATTAATGAAGAAAAGAAAGTAGGATAGGAAACAGTTAGAATGAGCAAAGAGTTAATTTTCTTCATTTAAAAATATACATAGGGCTTCCCTGGTGGCGCAGTGGTTAAGAGTCCGCCTGCCGATGCAGGGGACACAGGTTCATGCCCCAGTCTGGGAAGATCCCACATGCCGCGGAGCGGCTGGGCCCGTGCGCCATGGCCGCTGAGCCTGCGCGTCCGGAGCCTGTGCTCCGCAACGGGAGAGGCCACAACAGTGAGAGGCCCGCATACCGCAAAAAAAAAAAAAAAAAAAAAAACATAAACATAGTTTAAAAAATTGAAAAAGTGCCAGAAGAGATATGAGAAGGAGAAATAAATACACATTCCACTCACACCTCCCTGTCTTTCAATTTTCTTTCCCAGAAACCACCTCCGTTAACACGTTTTTGTATTTAACTATACAATTTGTTTGAATAAATATACATGTGCATTTGTGTGTATATATATTTCCTTCTCTTTTTTACACAAATGCTAGCATAATAAATCATTTTGCACCTTTTTAAACAACTTATCATGAAGAGTTTCCACATACGTCACTGTGTAGACTATCTTCATTACTCTTCACAGTTGCTTAGTGTTCCATTGTCTGAATGTGCTGTAATTTATGAGCCTCCCCCAGTGATGAGTATTTAAGTTGCTTCCAATCTTTGCTGCTACTAACATTTTTGTAATGAGCATACCTCAACATGTATTTGTGTGCTCATGTGAGTATACTTGTGGGTCAAATGCTTAGAACTGGTGAATCAAAGGGCATGTACACTTAAACTCTGAAATGTTCCAGTTTATAACCCACCAAAACATATGTGAGGACCTCTTTCCCCAGAAGCTCATCCATGCTTTGAATACATGCCAATCTGTAGGTTAAGTGATCCTGTGGTTTTAATTAATTTTTCTTATTATAAACTAATCATAATATTCTAGCTGAAATTTATTTATTTATTTTTGGCTGCGTTGGGTCTTCGTTGATGCGCATGGGCTTTCTCTAATTGCGGCAAGCAGGGGCTACTCTTTGTTGCGGTGTGCGGGCTTCTCACTGCAGTGGCTTCTCTTGTTGCAGAGCACGGGCTCTAGGCATGTGGGCTTCAGTAGTTGTGGCACATGGGCTTCAGCAATTGTGGCACATGGGCTTCAGTAGTTGTGGCTCACGGGCTCTAGAGCGCAGGTTCAGTAGTTGTGGTACACGGGCTTAGTTGTTCTGCAGCATGTGGGATCTTCCCAGACCAGGGCTCAAACCAGTGTCCCCTGCATTGGCAGGCAGACTCCTAACCACTGAGCCACGAGGGAAGTCCCTAGCTGTAATGTTTTAAAAGATATCTAGGTTATTGTTTTCAAGTCCTCACAGTAAAGGAAGTTATTACAATGATGAGGTTTTGGGCCTGGGTAAATGAATAACCAGTGTGTGGATGATAACTGAGTTAAGGGTGGCAGACACAAAGCCTGGGTACTGTTCTCCCTCTTCATGTTAACAATCCATTATGTTTTGTTTTGTTTCTGAGCATGGACGGACCCTCAGAATCCTTCTAGACAAAACTCTAGGATGTGCTATCATTCAGTCAGAACTGACATATTAGCTTATATTCTTTGCCCTACTTGTTTTAGATAGTTTATAAATAAATAAAGTAAAGGGACAAACCCCTGAGCATTGGAATCCCACATGACAACCAATTTAAAAAAGAGAACTCCTCTGCCATGAATCTCTGTAGGATTCACACAGTGTCATACAGCCAGTTTGACTGTCTTTTCCTTTTTTTCTTTTTTCACAGAATTATTGGAGGTATAGCAAGCCCCAATAACGGGCAGCGACAGCTGGCTTGCTAATGCACCTTTCACCGGCCGTTTTCTTTCCTGACTTTACTCTCCTCCTCTTTGAATACTCCCTTCACCTTCCAAATGAGCTACTTGAATCCAAATCCCCGTTTCAGGTCTCTTCTGGGAACCCAAACTTAAGACACAAACTATCTTATTTAATTTTCATAATGCTCTGCGAGGTTGGTGTCAAAACTCCATTTTATAGGCAAGAAAACTGAGCTAAGGAACTGAGTCAAGATAGGGAATGGCAGCAAATATTCTTATTTAGGTAGATATTTGGGTTCTTTGGTGTTTTGTTTTTAATCCCTTGTTGTAGTTCTTGCTAGGAGTAAAAACAGGCATCTAACTTGAGAGGGTGCAAACCTGGGGTCCAGGCTGACTGAAAAGCAAGGCCTGATATCAGTTGCTGGGGGGCAAACACATAAATCACGTAGGGACATCACCCGTTCCCAGGGTCTCAGGCTCCTGAGTTCACATTCCCTCCTGTTTTATCTTTTCATCATGACCTTCACAAATGTACCATTGAAGTAATTCCTTAAAGACATTAAACCTTTTAAGATGTGCAACTTCTGTTTTAAAAAATGTGCAACTTTGGGAAACTCCATGCAGGGGGCAGATACAGATCCCTTCCCACCATGCATACATTTAATCCCCCTCCAAATAAAATGCCCACAACTCTCCTGCTGACTGGCTCGTGCCTTTTCAGTTCCTCTGTGTGACCCGTCATCTACCTTCTCCCATCACGCAGGGTTTTGAAATCTGGGAAAAGAGATGCATCAGCTGAATAATGGGGACCCAGAGCAAAGCATAGAGAAGCAAACTTGCCTCCAATATATTTTCCCTTCTTCCTCCTTACACATCCAAGGAACTTCTCTGAAAATCTTGCCATGGGTGAATGTAGGAGTTTGCTGGGCAGATTCTGTGGAGATGTCTCACCAGCCTCTTACACGCTCGCCTCTGAATCCAGCCTCACGCCCACATTACACAGAGCAGAGTAACTTCTTCAGACCTAGTCAATAGATATTAGAAATAGTATTTTATTACTTATTTTTAAGTAACAAATTTTAAGTAAAAAATATTACTTATTTTTATCTAAGATAATTCAAATTTCATGACTTTTATAATCTGTTCTTCTTAAGAACCCCAGAACATTGGACGTATCTAAATAGGGAGATACTAAGATTCCCTCGCAGTCCTTTCCCCACCAGCAAATTACATTGGAGGAAATATTCATTAAAAAAAGTGCCAGAGACCTTGGGAAACTGAACAACTTTCTACAATTTCTTAAGTGTTAAATGATTCAAATATTTTGGAATGATAAACTAATTTGGGGATAATCCCACCATCATAATTAAATGGATTTAAATAATCTGAACATATATTAGGTTTCCATGCACTTAGGCCTTTGTTATCCAATATTATTCTACTATGTCTCAAAAACATTATAAATATACACACACACATATAAAGCACATACATTATATGTATATATATATATAGGAAATACTTCTGAGATCAATACTTCTGAGATCAAAGAATTACAGACATGACCATATAAAATGATTTGGATATTGTTGTTATTGTAGGTTGTCCAAGAATACTCAAGTGTAGGAAATGGTGTTGTGTACTAAAGACTATAGCTAGATCTTCAGCAAGTTCTTAATTTTAAATTTTATGGAAAAGTCAAAGGAAAAGGACAAATAAAATCATTAGTACATTGAGAAGATGTCAAGGGAGGAAAGCTAGTTGATTGATCCTTCAGAGTCTTTCAGATAAGTGTATTCATCTGTGGGGTCCCAGGATGAGTCCACTGATGAACATAAGTATTTCTTTTCTTTTTTATTGGAGTATAATTGCTTTACAATATTGTGTTAGTTCTGCTTGACGGTGTGTTTGAATTTTCAAAAACTCAGTTATTTTTATGTTAGGGGAAATCGGAGTCTTACAGAACTGCCTTGTACTAACCAAATTTACAAGAGCCTCATTGATAACCAGGTTGCTGATTAAGGAATTTGAAGTAGAAAAAAAATAGAGCTATTAAGGGGTCTGGAATATTTACGTTCTCAGGTCAATATTTTCTCTCACTTGTGGGAAAGTCTGCCTTGGAAGTTGAGTACTATGGAAAGATGCTTTCTCTCACTTGTGGGAAAGTCTGCCTTGGAAGTTGAGTACTATGGAAAGATGCTTGGTAAAAACAAAGTCAGAATAAAGGAAGCTGGATCACCTTAATGAGAATTGTCATTATAAAGAATCAACTGAAGCTGAAATGATTTGGATAAAATGTCTGTATTTTTTTCAGAGGCTCAGACTGTATATTCTCAGTGAAATTTAAAACTTCTCTTTTTGATACATTCTGGTGATAATGCTCAAGTCTCCACAGAAAAATTCACCTCTAAAATATGTTTTAAAGGTCTTTTGTCACTGTTTCATTTTCTAGAGCCAACTATTTCGGTGTGAATTCTGGTGTGGCTTGACTTATTTCTTTTATAGCAAAGTCCTATCAGTACAATTAAGAGAGGTTTCCCTCATAATATTTTTCTATCAGTTTCCACTTCTTTCTTTAAACACTGTTATCTACTTCCCCTGCCAATGACCTTTACCTTTATGGCATTGGGATCATTATGCCACAAACTGGATACTTTGGAAATGTTGAAATATTGCACTTTCATGAAATTGCAATGTGTTAGCTCCATTTTGCCGGCACTTATCACTTTAACACTTCAGTAGCAAACATGTTGGGACTCAAAGGATAGGATTTCTGCTTTGTGGAACACCCCACCAATTTTCTTGATTATAAGAATCAAGTTAGGGAGCAATACTGAACAAACTGTACTTCCCACATTTTCTGTGGACAGAATTTAAGAGTTCAGTGTCATTGTTGAAGCTATTAGCACTATTAGATTTATCAGGAACAAGATAGCATGTTCTTTCTTTTTTCTTTTTCTTTTTTTTTTTTGCAGTACGTGGGCCTCTCACTGTTGTGGCCTCTCCCATTGCGGAGCACAGGCTCCGGACGCGCAGGCTCAGCAGCCATGGCTCACGGGCCCAGCCGCTCCGCGGTATGTGGGATTTTCCCAGACCGGGGCACGAACCCGTGTCCCCTGCATCGGCAGGGGGACCCTCAACCACTGTGCTAGCAGGGAAACCCCAGCATGTTCTTTCTTTTAATCTTCATATCTTTAGCATCTATCACAGTGTCTGGTGGAGAAGAGGTGTCAGGAGACAATTCTCCATAGATCTCTCACATTTCTACACATCTTCCATGTAGAGGCATTGAATGCCTCTGCTATGCAATATTTTTCAAGGATGTTGGTGTAGCAAACTGCCTTAGAAGAGGGAGGGAGTCTCCTTCAATAGCAATAAGCCGGCACGCCTACTGTTCAGTATAAGAGACCTGGTCTCCCTAAGCTCAGAGTTCTCTCAAATGCTGATACTGGCTACTCCTACAGCTCCAAGTGATAAAGTCCTTTGTCTCTGACCCAGGAATCTCACCACTTGTGTCAGCATCTATGAAACTGTGGCAAGCTAACTTGTGAACTTGAAAGTAGGGCAAAATCTCATACAGTTCCTGAGAGTAAGTGCTCAAAAAACAAATAAAAACAACGACAACACAAGACAAACAAACAAAACTCTGTTGAATGAATGAATTAAAAAAGTATATTTTAGGGGGCTTACCATTCTTCTGAATAATCAACAGTTAACCAGAGAAAGAGCCCAAGAGCTTCTCTTTGTAGGGAGCTATTGCACAATACATTTTCATCAAAGTACCAGTGTGTGATAGTCAGCCTGTGTTTATTTTAGATATCAGTGTTGACTTTAAAATGTTGGCAGCCGTATGTTTGGACTTGGCTAAACACTGAGTTGTACGATGGGAACCGAATATTTATTTAAGCACTACCTAGTCATATAGGAACTCCAGACCTTCAATAGTTTTTACTTGCTTCTGCATCAGTGACCCTAATGGATGAGGCCATAGTTTTGGTACACCGAACTGAAATTTTGTTCTCTCTTTCTAGAAATAACAATTATTTACCTTTAGAATGACGCTTTCATCTGGAACACAAAATACCGACTTAGGTGTTTATTTTTCCATCTGCTTCAGAGGTGGATTTGTTTTTCTCTCCATTTTAGAATGCCTGACAAATCTGAGGTTGGAAGCCCTTTACGATGAGGAAGTGACCTAGTCTTTCCATGTGGCAGGTGGCCAAGCTGCCACCTGTTCCCCTCCTGTTAATCATGATTCCAAGAGCCTGAGGAGAGTGCTGGTGCCAGGCAGCTGGGGATCCAGGGAGAAAAAACGTTTTCCAAAGATAGACAAATAATTTAAGGTCAATCATCATTTATAACTATCTTAGAAACGGTATGGCATGTCAGGAGGGAAAAAGTGCTAGGATCCAGAAGACATAGGTTTACTTCTAGGCTTGCCACATTTTCTGTGATCCTGGGCAAGTCATTTGAGCTCTCTGGGTCTTAGTTTTCCCAGTTGTAAAATGGTAACAATACCTGCTCTGCCTGTACTAACACTGTTTCGTGCATCAAATGAAATAGCTCAAGTCTAGTTAATAAATATAATAATCATACAACCTTTTTCTCCACATTTTGGTTATGAATTTAGAAGGGCTTTGAAGACCATAAAGTTCTACATAAATGGAGGTATTATTAGTAAGGACTGTATCTACTGCATTCCTTTTGAGTTTTTACTTCGCTTTTTTTTTTTTGCACTGAGCGAAATATCACTCTAAGTAATAAAGCAAATACAGTTGCGAATACCATGCACACGTGATTGAAAGTTTTAGATCATGGCCAAACCAACTTGTTTTTTTGGACTCTTTTTACGTGACAAGCTGGATCAAAGCAATCAAAACCGAAACAGTATCAAATCAGCATTTGATAAAGATATAGAAGTTATGATTTCTTTCTTATTCATTAGATGTTCTTAAAGGATTTAAAACTTGGTCAACTACCCTTGACCCAATTTGCCCCATTAAGACCCTGAATGGGATATAGAATGCTATCTAACAGCTTGTTGATTTCTGTCGTGAATCAGCTTCCTGGGTGGTGCAGAAATACTTCTTTTTTTTTTTTTTTTTGATGTGGACCATTTTTAAAGTCTTTAGTGAATTTGTTATGATATTGCTTCTGTTTTATGTTTTGGCTTTTTGGCTCCCGACCAGAGATCAGACCGGCACCCCTGCATTGGAAGGAGAAGTCTTAACCACTGGACCACCAGGGAAGTCCCAGAAAGATTTTTCTTGATTCTTGGAGAAGAGGAACCGATTACATAGGGAGCTGGTCTTTGTGGTAGCAAGTCACTATTGCTATAATCAAAAGTTGTATGTTTTGACATGGAATGGGAGAAAAGAGTTACTATTCATATTTTAGATTTTCATGGAAATATGGAATTCATAAATATCAATATATATTCATAGTGATATTCATAAAAGTGACAGAAGGGATCAATATTCCTTTTTTATAACCTAAATAACATGCAGAAACTAATACATTTCATTGGGATTTTAGCAAACACTCCTAAATGTGCTGTATTTGTCCTAATATAAAAATTTAATGAGACTGAGGAAAATAGAGATGAAACAACCTGCAGAAGAGCATTTTTTAAACTTCTTCAAATTTCATCTCTAGGATCATCTGTAAAATGGGCTAATGCCATTTTACGCGTTGCCTGAATAAACTGCAATCACCAGTTTCATGTTCTTAGGAGATAATCCTTTTAATAATGCATCTATGGCTTGGCTATAAGGTAAAGTGGTGAATTATTTACATAAAGATATATTATCTCAAATTGTGGTTCACTTGTAACTTGCTGTTAAAAGATATCTTTATAGTACTGAGGCTGCCATATGTGTTTCATGTACTAAAGATATGACAATTACCTAAAATACTCAGTAAATAACAGTATCTCCATTATGAATTTTAATTCTACTTTAAATATATACTATATATTTCGGACACAGGTCCCTCAAATTGATCACTTTGTTGATCGCTCAATGTGTTTTCAGAAAAAATAGCTATTCTAAGTTTTACTATAAAAGACCAGCACATATTTGAACAGATACAACTGGTGGATATCGTCATTGGCAATCAGATCAGTCTAGCTGAAAAAGGTGCAGACAGAGCAAAAAAAATCATGTTTTATGTGCTTTCCTGCCTAAAGTAATGTTCATTGTTATTATCTGTAAAATAATAGTGCCAATATTGCTAAAACAAATTTTAGGACAAGCTAGGGTGCATAGCAACCATCTCTCCAGATGAACCTGATAGAGTCTAAATTTTCACTAATTCACTTTATTTTCACTTATTTAACATGAATGTGGAATACCTTGTTTTTCCTTATGTACAGGTAAAGCTTCTAAATATCTTTATAATGGAAAAATACAAACATATACAATGGCAGAAAAAATAGTATAATTACACCCCACACGCCCATCATGCAACGTCAACAAATATTAACACATGGTCAATCTCACTCATCTATACTTCATATCATTTCATCCAAAAATACTTCAGTGTGTTTCTCTAAAATACATGTACAAATCTTAAAAGAATAACTGCTCACATAAAATGGAATATGGTCTCTGTATTACTGGCATTTGGCAGAGTATAGGCTGAAGAGTTAGCCATGTGTACAGGGGCTTAACAAAATGCCCACAAATATTTGCACATTTAAATATTTATTTCAAAACAGAAGAGCCATTGTATTCCCTGGTGGCTCTACAGTTCCAATTGGTTGGCACCTGCAAAGCCATTTCTAATATCTTTCATAACTATTTGTGGGTGTATGGATGAATACTTCGGTGTTTAAAGCAAACTTGGGAAACTTTATGTGTTCTTCTTGTGGGAGCTGGTGGAGCAGGATGGTTTTATCCAGCCAGAAAGCAGCAGGGAAAGAAGCTCTGAGACGCACCAGGTGCAGAGGAAACTCTTTACCTTTCTGACACTCTGTACCAGTCCCTAGCCAGGGACACTTCTTCCTTAATGTGCTGTTATTGACTTTAACTTTCTCTGGGGCCATGGTCTGTACACACAGTGAGAAAAAGACATATAGAGGAGACCCAGTCCTCTGTAAATATACAGTGAACTTCTGTAGTGTTTGCACAGCTCTTCAGAGCTTACAAATTTCATAGATGTTGCCACCTTTAAACTTCACCGTAATGCTGCTAGGTAGCTATCATTGTGCCTGATTTATGGTGACTGAGCCAAGGATCAAAGTCCGGGGACTTACCAAGGTGGTGCAGGAGCTGAAGCTGGGGCACAAGGGTTCTCTGGCAGGCTCATGTTTGTTTTACTCTACTGTGCTGTCTCTGGGCTAAAGCTTTTTTTTTTTTTTTTTAATAAATTTTAAAATTGTAAAGGATTAGGGAAGGTGTATGGAATGAGTTTACAGTGTTTAACAGGTTGAATACAGAGTTTAGGCATACAGGCTTTAAAAGAACAACGCAAGAGTAGACCTTCCTCTTCCTTATCCCATCTCCTGAGGGAATGAATATACCTCTTGCCTTCTCATGGGGAGATGGGTCTCATTAAGGTGCTCTCCACATTAACAGTAGAAATGGAGTCAACGTATTGATCCCAGACCCCTGTAAAACAAGAGTCCTTTGTCTGGGTGCAGGGACAGAATTCAGTAGTCCATGGGATTGGATGAAGAAAACATTCCTTTAAAATTTTTTCCTGAGGAGGACCTTCAAGATGGCAGAGGAGTAAGATGTGGAGAACACCTTCCTCCCCACAAATACAACAAAAATACATCTACATGTGGGACAACTCCTACAGAACACTTACTGAACACTGGCAGAAGACCTTAGACTTCCCAAAAGGCAAGAAACTCCCCACGTACCTGGATAGGGCAAAAGAGAAAAGGAAAAACAGAGACAAAAGAATAGGGACAGGACCTGCACCAATAGGAGGGAGCTGTGAAGGAGGAAAGGTTTCCACACACTAGGAAGCCCCTTCGTGGGCGGAGACTGCAGGTGGTGGAGGGGGGAAGCTTCTGAGCCACAGAGGAGAGTGCAGCAACAGGGGTGCGGAGGGAAAAGTGGGCAGATTCCCACACAGAGGATCGGTGCCGACCAGCACTCACCAGCCTGGGAGGCTTGTCTGCTCACCCGCCGTGGCAGGCGGGGCTGGGAGCTGAGGCTCGGGCTTCGGAGGTCAGATCCCAAGGAGAGGACTGGGGTTGGCTGTGTGAACACAGCCTGAAGGGGGCTAGTGCGCCATGGCTAGCCGGGAGGGAGTCCAAGAAAAAGTCTGGAACTGCTGAAGAGGCAAGAGACCATTGTTTGGAGGTGCATGAGGAGAGGGGATTCAGAGCACCACCTAAACGACCTTTAGAGACGGGCATGAGCCGCGGCTACCAGTGCGGACACCAGAGACAGGCATGAAATGCTAAGGCTGCTACTGCAGCCACCAAGACAGCTGTGTGCAAGCACAGGTCACTATCCACACCTCCCCCCTGGGTGTCTGTGCAGCCCACCACTGCCAGGGTCTCGTGATCCAGGGACAACTTCCCCGGGAGAATGCACAGCGTGCCTCAGGCTGTTGCAACATCATGCTGGCCTCTACCGCCACAGGCTCACCCCACATTCTGTACCCCTCCCTCCACCCAGTCTGAGTGAGCCAGAGCCCCCTAATCAGCACTCCTTTAATCCCCTCCTGTCTGAACAAAGAACAGATGCCCTCAGGTGACCTACACACAGAGGTGGGGCCAAATCCGAAGCTGAACCCCAGGAGCTGTGCGAACAAAGAAGAGAAAGGGAAATCTCTCCCAGCAGCCTCAGGAGCAGCAGATTAAATCTCCACGATCAACTTGATGTACCCTGCACCTGTGGAATACCTGAATAGACAATGAATCATCCCAAAATTGATGTGGTGGACTTTGGGAGCAGCTGCAGACTTGCGGGTTGCTGTATGCAACTGACCTGTTTCTGATTTTTATGTTTATCTTAGTATAGTTTTTAGCACTTGTTATCATTGGTGAATTTGTTTATTGGTTTTGTTGCTCTCTTCTTTTCTTTTTTAATTACGTTTTTATTTTAATAAATTTATTTTATTTATTTATTTATTTATTTTTTCATTATTTTTTTCTCCCTTTTCTTCTGAGCCGTGTGGCTGACAGGGTCTTGGTGCTTCAGCCGGGTGTCACGCCTGAGCCTCTGAGGCAGGAGAGCTGAGTTCAGAACATTGGACCACCAGAGACCTCCCAGCCCCATGTAATATCAATCAAAAAGAGCTCGCCCAGAGATCTCCGTCTCAACGCTAAGACCCAGCTCCACTCAACAACCAACAAGCTCCAGTTCTGGACACCCCATGCCAAACAACTAGGAAGACAGGAACACAATCCCACCCATTAGCAGAGAGGCTGCCTAAAATCATAATAAGTTCGCAGGCACCACTGGATGTGGTCCTGCCCACGAGAAAGACGAGATCCAGCCTCATCCACCAGAATGCAGGCACCAGTCCCCTCCACCAGGAAGACTACACAAGCTACTGAACCAACCTTAACCACTGGGGGAAGACACCAAAAACAACAGGAACTACAAACCTGCAGCCTACGAAAAAGAGATTCCAAACACAGTAAGTTAAGCAAAATGAGAAGACAGAGAAATGTACAGCAGATGAAGGAGCAAGGTAAAAATCCACCAGACCAAAAAAATGAAGAGGAAGTAGACAGTCTACCTGAAAAAGAACTCAGAGTAATGATAGTAAAGATGATAAAAAATCTTGGAACTAGAATGGAGAAAATACAAGAAATGTTAACAAGGACCTAGAAGAACTAAAGAGCAAAACACAATGATGAACAATACAATAAATGAAATTAAAAATTCTCTAGAAGGAATAAATAGCAGAATACAATCATGGCAGAAGAACGAATAAGTGACCTGGAAGATAAAATAGTGGAAATAACTACTGCAGAGCAGAATAAAGAAAAAAGAATAAAAAAACTTGAGGACAGTCTCAGGGACCTCTGGGACAACATTAAATGCACCAACATTCGAATTATAGGGGTCCCAGAAGAAGAAGAGATAAAGAAAGGGACTGAGAAAATATTTGAAGTGATTATAGTTGAAAACTTCCCTAACATGGGAAAGGAAATACTCAATCAAGTCTGGGAAGTGCAGAGAGTCCCATAGAGGATAAATCCAAGGAAAAACATGCCAAGACACATATTAAGCAAACTATCAAAAACTAAATACAAAGAAAAAATATTAAAAGCACAAGGGAAAAACAACAAATAACACACAAGGGAATCCCCGTAAGGTTAACAGCTGATCTTTCAGCAGAAACCCTGCAAGCCAGAAGAGAGTGGCAGGACATATTTAAAGTGATGAAAGGGAAAAACCTACAACCAAGATTACTCTACCCAGCAAGGATATCATTCAGATTCGATGGAGAAATTAAAACCTTTACAATCAAAAGCTAAGAGAATTCAGCACCACCAAACCAGCTTTACAACAAATGCTAAAGGAACTTCTCTAGGCAGGAGACACAAGAGAAGGAAAAGACCTACAATAACAAACCCCAAACAATTAAGAAAATGGTAATAGGGACATACATATCGATAATTACCTTAAACGTGAATGGATTAAATGCTCCAACCAAAAGACACAGGCTGGCTGAATGGATACAAAAACAAGTCCCATGTATATGCTGTCTACAAGAGACCCACTTCAGACCTAGGGACACATACAGACTGAAAGTGAGGGAATGGAAAAAGATATTCCATGCAAATGGAAATCAAAAGAAAGCTGGAGTAACAATTCTCATATCAGACAAAATAGACTTTAAAATAAAGACTATTACAAGAGACAAAGAACACTACATAATGGTCAAGGGATCACTCCAAGAAGAAGATATAACAATTGTAAATATTTATGTACCCAACGATAGGAGCACCTCAGTACATAAGGCAAATGCTAACAGCCATAAAAGGGGAAATCGACAGTAACACATTCATAATAGGGGACTTTAACACCCCACTTTCACCAATGGACAGATCATCGAAAATGAAAATAAATAAGAAAACACAAGCTTTAAATGACATATTAAAAAAGATAGACTTAATTGATATTTATAGGACATTCCATCCAAAAACAACAGAATACACTTTCTTCTCAAGTGCTCATGGGATATTCTCCAGGATAGATCATATCTTGGGTCACAAATCAAGCCTTGGTAAATTTAAGAAAATTGAAATGGTGTCAAGTACCTTTTCCAACAACAGTGCTATGAGACTAGATATCAATTACAGGGAAAAAAACTGTAAAAAACACAAACACATGTAGGTTAAATAATACGCTACTAAATAACCAAGAGATCACTGAAGAAATCAAAGAGGAAATCAAAAAATACCTAGAAACAGATGACAATGAAAACACGACAACCAAAACCTATGGGAGGCAGCAAAAGCAGTTCTAAGAGGGAAGTTTATAGCAATATAATCCTACCTCAAGAAACAACAAACATCTCAAGTCAACAACCTAACCTTACACCTAAAGCAATTAGAGAAAGGAGAATAAAAAAACCCCAAAGTTAGCAGAAAGAAAGAAATCATAATGATCAGAGCAGAAATAAATGAAAAAGAAATGAAGAAAATGATAGCAAAGATCAATAAAACTAAAAGGTGGTTCTTTGATAAGATAAACAAAATTGATAAACCATTAGCCAGACTCATCAAGAAAAAAAGGGAGAAGACTCAAATCAATAGAATTAGAAATGAAAAAGGAGAAGTAACAACTGACACTGCAGAAATACAAAGCATCATGAGAGAGTACTACAAGCAACTATATGCCAATAAAATGGACAACCTGGAAGAAATGGACAAATTCTTAGAAAAGCACAACCTTCTGAGACTGAACCAGGAAGAAATAGAAAATATAAACAAATCAATCACAAGCACTGAAATTGAAACCATAATTAAAAATCTTCCAACACACAAAAGCCCAGGACCAGATGGCTTCACAGGCAAATTCTATCAAACATTTAGAGAAGAGCTAACACCTATCCTTCTCAAACTCTTCCAAAATATAGCAGAGGGAGGAACACTCCCAAACTCATTCTATGAGGCCACCATCACCCTGATACCAAAACCAGACAAAGATGTCACAAAGAAAGAAAACTACAGGCCAATATCATTGATGAACATAGATGCAAAAATCCCCAACAAAATACTAGCAAACAGAATCCAACAGCACATTAAAAGGATCATACACCATGATCAAGTGGGGTTTATTCCAGGAATGCAAGGATTATTCAATATACGCAAATCAATCAATGTGATACACCATATTAACAAATTTAAGGAGAAAAACCATATGACCATCTCAATAGATGCAGAAAAACTTTTGACAAAATTCAACACCCATTTATGATAAAAACTCTCCAGAAAGTAGGCATAGAGGGAACTTACCTCAACATAATAAAGGCCATATATGACAAACCCACAGCAAACATCATTCTCAATGGTGAAAAACTGAAACCATTTCCACTAAGATCAGGAAGAAGACAAGGTTGCCCACCCTCACCACTATTATTCAACATAGTTTTGGAAATGTTAGCCACAGCAATCAGAGAAGAAAAAGAAATAAAAGGAATACAAATTGGAAAAGAAGAAATAAAACTGTCACTGTTTGCAGATGACATGATATTATACATAAAGAATCCTAAAGATGCTACCAGAAAACTACTAGAGCTTATCAATGAATTTGGTAGAGTAGTAGGATACAAAATTAATGCACAGAAATCTCTTGCATTCCTATACACTAAAGATGAAAAATCTGAAAGAGAAATTAAGGAAACACTCCATTTACCTTTGCAACAAAAAGAATAAAATACCTAGGAATAAACCTACCTAAAGAGACAAAAGACCTATATGCAGAAAACTATAAGACACTAATGAAAGAAATTAAAGATGATACAAACAGATGGAGAGATATACCATGTTCTTAGATTGGAAGAATCAACATTGTGAAAATGATTATTCTACCCAAAGCAATCTACAGATTCAACGCATGCCCTATCAAACTACCAATGGCATTTTTCACAGAACCAGAACAAAAAATTTCACAATTTTTATGGAAACACAAAAGACCCCGAATAGCCAAAGCAATCTTGAGAAAGAAAAATGGAGTTGGAGAAATCAGGCTCCCAGTCTTCAGACTATACCACAAAGCTACAGTAATCCAGACAGTTTGGTACTGGCACAAAAACAGCAATATACATCAGTGGAACAGTATAGAAAGCCCAGAGATAAACCCATGCACATATGGTCACCTTATTTTTGATAAAGGAGGCAAGATTATACAATGGAGAAAAGACAGCCTCTTCAATAAGTGGTGCTGGGATAACTGTACAGCTACATGTAAAAGAATGAAATTAGAACACTCCCTAACACCATACAGAAAAATAAACTCAAAATGGATTCAAGACCTAAGTGTAAGGTCAGACACTCTAAAACTCTTAGAGGAAAACATAGGCAGAACACTCTATGACATAAATCACAGAAAGATCCTTTTTGAACCACTCCTAGAGAAATGGAAATAAAAACAAAAATAAACAAATGAGACCTAATGAAACTTAAAATCTTTTGCACAGCAAAGGAAACCATAAACAAGATGAAAAGACAACCCTCAGAATGGGAGAAAATATTTGCAAATGAAGCAACCTACAATAGATTAATTTCCAAAATATACAAGCAGCTCATGCAGCTCAATATCAAAAAAACAAACAACTCAGTCCAAAAATGGGCAGAAGAGCTAAATAGACATTTCTCCAAAAAAGATATACAGATTGCCTACAAACACATGAAAGAATGCTCAACATCATTAATCATTAGAGAAATGCAAATCAAAACTACAATGAGGTATCACCTCACACAAGTCAGAAAGGCCATCATCAAAAAACCTACAAACAGGGCTTCCCTGGTAGCGCAGTGGTTGAGAGTCCGCCTGCCGATGCAGGGGACATGGGTTTGTGCTGCGGTCCGGGAAGATCCCACATGCCGCGGAGCTGCTGGGCCCGTGAGCCATGGCTGCTGAGCCTGCGCGTCTGGAGCCTGTGCTCTGCAATGGGAGAGGCCACAACAGTGAGAGGCCCGTGTACCAAAAAAAAGAAAAAAAAAAAAAAAGAAAAGAAAAAATCTACAAACAATAAATGCTAGAGAGAGTGTGGAGAAAAGAGAACCATCTTGCACTGTTGGTCGGAATGTAAATTGATTCAGCCACTATGGAGAACATTATGGAGGTTCCAAAAAAACCAAAAATAGAACTAACATATGACCCAACAATCCCACTGCTGGGCATATACCCTGAGAAAACCATAATTCAAAAAGAGTCATGTACCACAATGTTCATTGCAGCACTATTTACAATAGCCAGGACATGGAAGCAACCTAAGTGTCCATCCACAGATGAATGGGTAAAGAAGATGTGGCACATATATACAATAGAATATTACTCAGCCATAAAAAATGTGAAATTGAATTATTTGTAGTGAGGTGGATGGACCTAGAATCTGTCATACAGAGTGAAGTAAGTCAGAAAGAGAAAAACAAATATCATATGCTAACACATATATATGGAATCTTACAAAAAAAAAGTTTCTGAAGAAGCTAAGGGTAGCACAGGAATAAAGACAGAGATGTAAAGAATGGACTTGAGGGTACAGGGAGGGAGAAGTGAGAGAGTAGCATCGACGTATATACACTACCAAATGTAAAGCAGTTAGCTAGTGGGAAGCAGCAGCATAGCACAGGGAGATCAGCTTGGTGCTTTGTGACCACCTAGAGGGGTGGGATAGGGTGGGTGGGAGGGAGATGCAAGAGGGAGGGGATATGGGGATATATGTATACGTATAGCTGATTCACTTTGTTATACAGCAGAAACTAACACAACATTGTAAAGCAATTATACTCCACTAAAGATGTTAAGAAAAAATTTTTTTCCTGAACCTCTAACATTTCCTTCAGTTATGAATATAGATTTCAAACCATAGTAATTATTCACTGTTCCTGTAAGTCTGTCACCAAGAGAAATAATTCCCATTACATTACAATTGTTGTAGATACCTTGAAAATACCCGTTACATTCATCACTACCTCAAAATATTGTAGCTACTAGATTTGGAGCTGGATTTTATTATTTAATGTGTTAATAAAGACACACATGTTATCATGAAGTTTTAAAACCAATTTTCATCATTGTATTTTTGTATAATTATTTATTTTAATTGTAATCATATGTATTTTATTTTATGCATTTAAAAGCGTTACTCTTAGAAGGGGTATAAACATCAGTATGCTGTTACAGGGTCTATGGTTCAAATAAAGTTTTAAAAACTTACTCTAAAGGAAAACTCACTGAAAATCTTAAATTATTCCTAAGGAACAAAAGTTTCAATACTTTATTTTTGTTTAAGGAAAAAGCAAGGTTGAGGCAATAATTCCTTAATTTCATCAACTCTTCCATCTTTTTACTTGGTCCATTGAACTGACAAACAGCTCAAGGGCAATAACCTTTCATTGAAAATGATTCCCCTTTTTCTTCTTGGAAAAATGACCAAGCTGCTAAAATCACTGAGTTTGGTTAATGGGACACTTCCAAAAAGAAGAGATGGCTTAAGTAAAGTGGAAAGGGAAGGAATATTTGTGTAGAGGAATTAGCCAAGGACAAGACCTTACCTTGAAGAGGACATTCTGCATTGAGTCTGAAAACAGCATATGTCTTTATGTGGAAAACCATGCCCTTTACTCAGCTTTCTGTGTCCTCTCGACCATAGGTAATCAAATTATACAGGAAATAATTTAATAATTTTAATTTCAGTTGACAAGCACTAAATTATATGTTAAATCTGTTCACATAAGCGAAGATATTTGTTGCAGTAACATCTGCTAATATGTGCTTTTCTCAGAATACCATTATATTACAATTTTTAATCTACAAATAGAAATGAAAGGCTCTAAGTATTTGACTAATATATTTTGATTATCTATATACATCAAGAGGAATTCAGAATTTCCATGTGATAGGTCTAATAAAATGCTCCCAATAGTACAGGCTTCTACTTTGCTGATAGAAATCCTTTTGCTTAGCTTGCTATTTCTTCTTACATGTATCCACACTGGGCAGAATCTTTGAGAAGTTAGTACGATGACTGCCAAGGGAAGTATATAGAGCATAATGTTCAGAAACAGCAATAGGTAGAAAGAATATGTGGTTGTTCCTCTTACAGCTTGTATTCTTAGTGTCAAACTCTGTGGTTCATTGAGCAGATGATATTCTTCATGTCCCCATGCATGTGCCCTGCCTAATCCATCTCCCTGCAATGTTCTCCCTGTTCCCATTTACTCCCTACAACCTCAAGATCTGCTAAGGCCTCATTTTCTTGCAAAAATTTAGCATGACCCCTCCTCTCATTCCAGATGGGATTAACTGTCCCTCTGTACTGCTAAAGTCTTCTGTCCTGCTCCTTCTTCTTCTTTTTTTAATATTTATTTATTTATTTGGCCGCACTGGGTCTTAGTTGCAGCACGCAGGATCTGTAATTGCGGCATGCGAACTCTTAGTTGTGGTATGTGGGATCTAGTTCTCCAACCAGGGATCAAACCCGGGCCGCCTGCACTGGGACCACCTTAGCCACTGGACCTTAGCCACTGGACACCAGGGAAGTCCCCTGTCCTCCTTCTAGGGTCATGAACTGTTCTCGCTGCCCATCCACCCAGACCCTCTCACTCTCTACTCAACGTCATGCTCTAGACTGTGAACATCTCATGACTAGAACTATGCCTTTGAGTTATAAGCCAATATTAGGCCCTCAAGATTTTCTGTAGAATTAAATGAATAAGTGAATGAAGCCAGCAAATGAAAGACTAATGTGACAGGCAACATGAAGACTGAAGCATGTGTAAGGACAGGAGGGGAAGCAAATTGATTCCAAGCAGTCTCAGTTCCAAGATGTTGACAGAAATGTGTGCGTGCGTGTGCGTGTGCGTGTGTGTGTGTGTGTGTGTGTGTGAAGTAATACAGGGGAGGTGAGCTTTATGCCTGGTTGTATATAAATATTTTCAATGTGACAAGTATGAAAGTTACTCTGCCACTTACTTGTGTCTAAATGCTACATTTCTCTACATCAGAGAAATTGGTTCTGTACTTTCACCTACAGGACTGGCAGAAAATTCAACCTCTGTCATGCTTGGGGGATTCTCTCTTATCCTCCAGGGGTTCATTCAAGAATTTCCTGGTATCTGGTTTGGCATAGCCTGCAGAGTCCTTATCAGCTACTCCATCCGCTGTGGCTCAGCAGTTTTCCAAAGCACTGGTCAGGCAGTATGTTCCAGGCAGACCAGAGATGTCCCTCATGGTGGTCTACTCCTCTACCACACACAGGCCCACAGAGCCCCCCAGGGCCTCAGGGTCTCCTATGAGCTTGGAGGTAAGTGTTGAGTCTCTAATAGGCATCCTGAAATAATTCCTGTTAGGCACTTACATGCAAGGGAGCCCCAGTCCCAGGTTCCTCCAAAGATCTGCCTGGTTCCTATGCACATGTCCACTCCCAGCCTGAAGAAAACTAACCTTCCACCTCAATTAGTTAGCTTCTGTGGCTTCAACTTCAAAGCCCCAATTTCCATGTGCTCCTCTGGGGAACACAATCCAGGGAAATCTTTGTACTGTGTGTCATGGGTGGGAAAAGGAACTGGAAATACCAGTTATTCCTTTCTTAACAGCTCACCTCGTTACACAGGTTTGCAGAAGTAACGGGAAATTATCTCCCTCCTCCCAAAGCATGTCCCCACCCCTCTTCCACTGGCAGCCCTGAATGTCCCCACAGTTCCAGTCACTATTTCACTTTGCAGCATGGAAGGGCTCAAAGCATGGGGTCTGGGCAGCTGTCCCAGTTTTCTTCATCCTGTTCATGACTCCAAAGAAAACACATTTCTGACTCGAAAACAAGCTGGAAGTTTCTGTTGAGACCTCAAATATTTTCCCAGAGTCCACCATAAAAACAATAAGGTTATGTTTTAATTTAAAATGATTTGTTCAAGTTTTTGTGGCAAAACCCTGCTATAGTTTTGTTTATCGTACAAAGAACCTCAAGTCTACTTCTAAGCAATATATTTTCCAAAAAATAAGTCTTTTCTCTGCTGACCCAGATCTCAAGAATTAACATTTGTTACCATAAAGTGCCAAACAAATATTTATAAACACAATTCTTGTGTCACTTGCATAATTTTGGCAATCATTATTCATGCTAGCATTGCTCTTCAAAACGCAGCATTAATGTTTCCCTCAAAATATTTTACTTTGGTAGTATGAATGTACCCTGTATTACCAAAGACCTATGGACAAATGTGGTCATCAGTTATTACGCTGAAACTTGGCTTCCTTTTTGGAAACAGTAGGAAATTCATGAGAGAAGTTTTGGAAAGAAGAAATATTTTAGTGATCTAATACCATAATATTTATGTTCTCTTACAAATAGTAGCAACTAGACCCTCCTTGTAAATAACACAACTAAAACTCTGCCCCATTCTATGAGCAACACTTCACCTTAAAATAAATATATTATGAAAAGGTGAACAAACAATATTGGAGACAAAAAATGATTAACTTGTGAATATTCACATACTTCCCTTCACTGTCCACTAAGATTAATTCCACTGATGCCAGCTAGGTTTGTGAGACAAGATGGGAATATTTTGTCTCTTTGCAATGGAATAGGCTAAATTTTACTTCTGGAAGATAAAAAACTAAAGGTGGAAGGAAAGGTGAGAACCAAGGAAGTCTTAGAAAACATTTATTGGGGGTTTGGGCTGAGTAGGGGGTTGAAATGACAGAACCTTCTGGGCTCACTGCAGGACAGGCTGAGGTTCACAGACCAGGCGGGGACTGGACTTTAAGATGTGCTGCTGTGTATCAATCCCCTCGACAGACTCTGGTAAGGAGTTTTTAAATGTTACATTTTATTTATTTGAATTCTTTGAATAGATCGTACATTCACAGTTTCAAATTTTTAAATGTACTCTGAGGTGTATCAGGAAGAAGCCTCCCTAACAATCCAGGTCCCAGCCACCCAGTTCTTATCCTTGGAGGCCACCAGTACTACCAGTTGTTTGTCTATCTTCCAGAGGTATTTCATGCACATTACAAGCAGACAGACGTTTGTATTACATATTCTCCCCCCACCTCATTTTTTATATGAGTAGTTGCATATTACACGAGGCCTTCTGCACACTGTTTTATTGTCTTTACAATATCTGGGATATTGTTTCATTTTATTAGATAAAGAGATTCCTCTTTTTTTTTTGCAGCTGCAGAGTATTTCATGGTAGCAATGTACTTTTGGGGCTACGTCCAATCATTTGCCATGATATACATGATGCTATGAATTATCTTATTCCTAACTTATTTTTGTGCCCAGGCACCCCTTTGACAGTCTGGTGAAGCCTATAAACGTTCTTCTCACCACGATGTTTTCAAGTATATAAAATAAAATCCTTAGTATCAAAAGTATGAAAGTATGAAAAAGTATCAAAGTATCAAAAGTATGAAAATATTTTTTATTTAAAAATATATGTGTTTATTAATGAATTAGATAATGAGATCTAGCAATGGGTCTAATAACTACTCTAATTTCAAAGTACGGATGAGCATAAATGATATTTCAAAATATCTACAACTGTAATATGACAGAAAATATGACTTTTATTGGTAACAGAGGCACAGACTGATACTATTATGGTTTCCTGCCTAGTTTCATAATTAAAGGAAATGATAAATTTCAGTCAGAGTTTAGTGAGAACAAAAACAATTTTTTTACCATTCAAGTTGATAAATTCCCTAAATTTTTCTGTGGAGCTCTTGTTAAGAAGTTCTGCCTTGCACATACACCATTTCCTAAACAGTCAAGGATATTTGTATATATTTGTAAATACCTAGAAGTGTTTTGAATTAGCAAGTGTTGATAAATTTGTAAATGAATGCATATTGTCAAACAGCCAGAAATACCGTCATTCCACCAGCATTGAATGGTGATGGGCTAGTAAGCATTTTAATCTTTGCCAATCTGAGAGGTGAAAAATGGTACTTTGTTGTAGTTGTATTTTGCATATTTCTTATTAAAAGCCAACTTGAGCATTTTTTCATATATTCAAGAGCCATTTTCTCTATGTTCTGTCCTTTGCTTACCCTCCTATTGGTTTGTTGGTAGGTGTATTTTGTGCTGCAAATTCCAGGAGGAATCAGTCACAGAGTCTGTGATGTAAACAGCACCCCCTGGAGTTGGCAACACAGAAGCCCTAGTTATTGGTCCCAATAAAGATTTAAATTGCTATCCATTGCATTTTTACCTTAGATAACCCTTTGAATCATCTGAATAGAGTAAAATAGAATCTGGAATCCTTAGGACAGAAGTCTTATTTAAGTAACAATGCTGTCTAAGACAAAATCTGGAAGAATTCACAACATATTGGTAATTGAAGTTATCTCTGGCAGGAAAGTGGTACCAGAAGGGTGTGAAAGAATTTTTACTTTTTGTAAAAAATGTATTTATGTATTATTGTAGGCCATAAATAAATTAAAAGAATGAATACACATGATGAAAATTCAAATAATACAGAGGGGTATAAAAAGAATCCCTTCATCCAACTTCCTCCAATATAGGAATTAAAAAAAAAAAAGACTGTGAATGTTTTCCTGAGCCCATATTGTGGTTTTGAAATACCTTTCCCACTACAAAGAACCAGAGCTTCTTGGAGAAATAACTGATTCCAGGCCTAGGGCAGGAAATGTACAAGATGAGCCTGGTATATCTTGTTATACCAAATAGCAGGGAACTTACCAAAGACGACTAGGGCCATATAGCAAAAGACCCAGGATTCCACTAGAAGAGGTTCCCACTGACCAGAGAGTGAACATCTTGAGTAACGGTAAAGATAATAACGCAATGGCCTGAAGTACATCATGACCTCCAGGAGTTCATCATGATATTAGACAAAATTAAATTAATTGGTCATACTCTGAGTATGATGAGGAACCCACTTACTTTGAACGCTCGTATGCTGAATTTCTTATTGAAACTCTGTCACTGAGTCACCAAATAATGGACAAGGGGAAAATTCTCTACTTTCAAAGTAAGCCAGCTAATAAATGAAGATGTAACAATAGAATATACCATTTTATAACTCCTAATGAGTATTTATCTGGGCATTGATCATTAACAGCAGTGAGCATCACTAAATGGGAAACAACCAGACCTTAGGTGGCTCCTAATGAAAGAATATAATCCCACCTAAAAGGCTGTCTTGCCAAAAAAGGAAAAAAATAAAAGATCCCACATGTGATGGAGCCCCCAGATCCAACTACCAATTTGCAGGAATTGCAGGTGAGCACGTTAAACAATACAGGTTTACAGACTGTGGGGAATTCTACAGCTTCTTCAAGAAAGACGCGGAAAGGAAGAAAAGAAAATAGGTGGAGGGGAACCTTCAGAGACAGATCAACCCATCATAATATGCAGACCTTATCTGGATCTCGGTTCAAATATACTAACTGTACAAATGAAGCAAAACAACTAAATCTGAACACTGAAAGGACATTTGATGATATTAAGGAATTAGTGTTACTAATTTATAATATTTTACATAATGCTTTGGTGGTTATGTTTTTTAAAGATCCACTCTCTTTTAAAGATACATACTGAAAAACTTACAGATGAAATAATTTGATGTCTGGAATATGCTTCACATAATATGGAAAAGAGGAAGTATTTGAGTTATCGACGCAGCAAGATTGGCTGTGTCTAATTATTGGAGCTGGCTGAGGGAATCCGCGGGGGCCTCATTTTATATTATTCTGCCTAATTTTGTTATGTTTAAAAGTTTTAAAGTCAACAAAATCATCAGAGATCAATTTTTCCTGAATGAGGATATTGTGGCACAGAAGGTTGAGAAATACGTCATTTCTGTTAGGTTTTATTGCCACATTGTTTAAAAAAAGAACCTGAATTTTAAAATTCACATTTGTTATGGATCAGAAATATTCCATAGGAAGGAGCAGCGTGTAGTCAGGCAGCCTGGCTATGTGGTCATGAGGCAGGTCGATGGGTTTGAAGAAGGCCGGTGCTGAAGGTCAGCCTACCTGGAAAACAGACTTGGGGTGGAGATTGCCTTGAAGAAGGTTTCTTAGGGAGGGCTCTCCGGATCGTCACCTGTGAGGGGAGTGGAGGAAACGGGACTGGGCAGCTATGATGCGGCTCCTGCAGGGACTTGAGCTGCTCCCACAGAGAGCCCTGGAACTAAGGTGGCCCTTCCACATTGTCCCAGTTGACGCAAGGAGGTTGGGCCTATTCTTCCTCATCAGTCATTAGAACTGGGTTGCCCTCAGGAGGGGCTTTATCTCAGGCGAGGCAGCTTCCTTAGGCTGGGAGCAATTCCCACAGAGAGCCTCAGCTGCGGATGGCTGACGCGCCCAGCACGCTCTCAGCAGCCAGGGAACAAGGGCCTCAGGCCCAAAGGGGATCTGGGCAGTGCCCCAGAGGGTTCACTACATAGCACCACACCAACTTTCCTGCACGCCAACCCAAGGACCATCGCTCCTAGGCGAATAACGAGTAAGGCTTAGTCCCAAAGGGCAAGTCTCTACGTCAAATTCCTGACAGCACACACCAGACCCATACAAGGTGACCAAAGGTTTTGTACTAGTCACATTGTTTATATCTATGTGACTCTGGTAGTGAATATCTTATATGACAGTGGTCCCCAAGTCCCTTGAATTTCCCAAAGTGACAATAGGGCTTTTTGAATTGTTTCCAGTACAATTTTGAAGTGAAATCTAACATTAAATTTTTTAAAATTATTTTTATTTTGAAATAATTTCAAGTTTATGGAAAAGTTGCAAGAATAGTGCCAAACACTACTAGGTAGGCTTTATCCAGATTCACCAATTGTTTTTTGGCTATCTTCACTTTATCATTTTCTTATATAATCACCGTACAATGCTTAAAATCAAGAAATTCAACGTTCATAAGATGCTATTATCTAACCCACAGTCCATATGCAAATTTCACCAATTGTCACAATAATGTCCTTAATAACAAGGTTTTGCCCTCTGGTCCAAGATCCAATCCAAGATTATCCCTTGTATTTAGTTGCTATGTGTCCTTAGTCTCCTTCAGTCCAGCTTATTTCATCCCTCTGACACATTTGAAGATTGCAGGCATCTTTGGCAGGAATATTGTAGAAGTGACTGTACTCACTTTCTATACAGCACAATAAATTACCACAAATTTAGCAGATTAAAACAATACACATGGGACTTTCCTGGTGGCACAGTGGTTAAGAATCTGCCTGCCAATGCAGGGGACACAGGTTTGAGCTCTGGTCCGGGAAGATCCCACATGCTGTGGAGCAACCAAGCTGGTGCACCACAACTACTGAGCCTGCGCTCTAGAGCCCGCGTGCCACAACTACTGAGCCCACATGCCACAACTACTGAAGCCTGTGCACCTAGAGTCCATGCTCTGCAGCAAGAGAAGCCACCACAGTGAGAAGCCTGTGCACCGCAATGAAGAGTAGCTCCTGCTTGCTGCAACTAGAGAATGCCCGTGCACAGCAATGAAGATCCAATGCAGGCTAAAATAAATAAATAAATAAATACATTTATAAAAGCAAAACAAAACAATACACATTTATTATCTCGCAGTTTCTGTGGGTCAGGACTTTGGGCTCAGTGTAGCTGAGTGCTCTGTGAGGCTATATCAAGGTGCAGTCCAGGGCTGAGTTCTCATCTTGTGGCTCTACTGGGGAACGACCTGCTTCCAAACTCACCCAGGTTGTTGGCAGGATTTACTTCCTTTTGGTTGTAGAGCTCATGCTTCTTCAAAGTCAGCAAGAAAAGCAAGACTCTAAGATGACTCTGCTGGCAAGATGGAGGCTGATATGATGTAAGATAACCGCAGGATGACTCCCATCACCTTTGCCATATTCTATCCATTAGAAGGACGTTGCAGATCCCACCTACACTCATGATGAGGAGGTTCTACAAGGACATGAACACCAGGAGATGGGATTATGGGGGCCACACTAAAGTCCACCACAGTGATGTTGCATCCTCCTTGCATCCTACCCAGTGGTTCACGATATCCATTAGTCTCACTACTGGTGCTGTTAACTTGGAGCACTTGATTAAGGTTGTGTCCATCAGGCTTCTCCAGTTACTCTTTTCCCCTTTCTAAGTCGTAAGCATTTTGTAGGGAGATACTTTGATACAATGTCAATATTACATTTTCATCAAACTTTTAATGAATTAATGTCTCTATAAACTTGTGAATTCCTATTTTATTCAACAAGTCATAATCTATTGCTAATGCTCAAGCTGTCCCAGATTTGGCCTGGGAAAGCTGTTTAAAACTGGCCCCTGTGTCCTTTTGACAGGGACCCATCATCCCTTAAGCACTTCCTTACTTTCTGGCTGTATTGCTTATATTTTTATTTTCTCTATATCATGATGTTTCAGTATCTTAAGAACATTTCTGGCTGGGGAGATACCACGCCTCCTGGGGCCAGTCAGCTCTTAGAGATAGCAAAGGTCCAGCATGCCTTTGACGTACAAACTCATCAGTCCAGAGCCAGAGAGCCCCTATCTGGCCCATGACTCCAGGAGGAAATACTCCTCTGCCTTCACCATCCCAGGGCCAAGTGCCAGGCAACTAGGGACCATCCCTAGAGCTTAGAGCCTGCTGAAATTATTCAAACTAGCCAATTCTAATTGTCTACCCTGCCTGCCTTGCATTGCCCTTGAAATGCCACCAATGGTGGCTTAAGCTCTCCCCTCACATCTGCCCCTTCGGCCTCCTGACCACCCTAGTGTCTTTTCCATGTGGCCCTGGGTGGCATCCTGTTTCCAGGGCTGTGAGTATAATACATTTTGTTTTCCAGGCTTCCACTGTGTCTCCTCTTGTGGCCACATCTAACTGACTATTACATAAAAGAACACAGAGCACAAGATATTCCAGAATCATCTTGTATTTTGCTGATTCAGCCCTAGAATCAGCCATTTCTCCAAAGGGTCTTGGTTCCTTTTATTGGAGAATGGTATTGGGTTAGCCAAAAAGTTCATTCAGGGATTTCCATAACATCTTAAAACCCACACGAACTTTTTGGCCAACCCAATATTTAGAAACCGGTACCTGGGTGCTAGGTGCATTTTACTTATAATGGTATTAACATCTGTGACGATACCTGTTCTCACCTGACCAAGCCTCCTGGATTGGAGGCAATATGGTGTAGTGGTTAAGAGGGTCAGCTCTGGATCCAGACTGCCTGAACTCAAATCATGCCCACCGTGGACAAATTGCAAGGCCTTGGGAGAGTCTCTTATAATCGATCACTCGTGTGATGGTGTTTATAGCAGTGCCTACCTCAAAAGGTTGCTATGAGGTGTGCATGTAAAGTTCTCAGGCTCAGGCCTGGCATACAGTAGTTATTCAGTAAATATTTATTGAATGAAGGATCTTCATATTGACCAGAAGCTCTGAAGGAAGAATGAAAATGAGGGGAAAACCTTAATCTACATCTTTTTTAGAAAATAAATAAAAAGTGAATTTGTCAGGGATCTTCATTCTTCTTATGGAAATTTTTTTCTTTAAGAACTCCCCACAATAACTTTTAAATTGTCTTTAATATACTGTGAGAAGATAGAAGACCTCCTGTGAAATGTCACATATGTGATTCAAGAAAAAAAATGCTTTGCACTCATTTATGTTCATGTTCTTCCTTCTTCATTAAAAAGAAAGAAAGAAAGAAAGAAAGAAACTCACACAAGCCTCATGCCAAACCTGTGTCTGGGACTCTGATTTCTAAAAACATCAAGTCATCTCAGAAGACACCAAGACTATTGAGAAGACAGTCAGGAAGTTGGGGGAGGAGGTAGTCAAGAAGGACAAGGTCCTGTAATCATTCTCCCTTTTGTTCTCATGAAGGGGAGAGAGAGCAACCAGAACCTGCATCTGCAAAGGAAGCTGCAAGGCAGAGCAGGGTTTCTACATCCTGAACCTGCTTTTAATAATATCTTCTTGACAACTGGTATCTCTAGCCCAAATTCCTGATTTAATTACTCGAAGGGACAGCTATCCTGAAGGCTCTTACTAAAGAAGCTTATTTTCTTCCTATTGGGCAAGGAATAAATGCATTAGAAATATTCTAGATGATTTTTATGCTTCAAATTGGTATTTCAGGCCCTTTGCAATTCTTGCCCAAGTATTCCTCACCTTTTAAATCTGAAAAAGTAATTTCTGAATCATTGTGAAGGCATTGTTGAGAAACCATGACTCTAAAGAATCTTCCAGTCTTTTGAAACAGGCCAGGCTAACTGTTTAACTTGAAAATGGAATACATTTCCCATCAGGGTTCCCAGAGTACGTGATTGTGTTTTTGTAGCCTACGACAATGAAGGGAGTTGTCATGAGATGATTCGGCTAATTAGAATCTCAACTCCCTTTCTGGGGAGGAAATCTGAGGCATGGTGTTTGTACTAGATGCTGGGGTAGTGCTCACTTGGACTTCGGTTCTCCTGCGTTGGTGCCAGGTAGAGACTATGAACAGGGAGATAGAAAGTAAGGTCAGCGTCCACCTTGGCCAGAACTGAGCCCTTGAGCCAACCCAAGTCTGCCATGTTTCCTTGATGTCTGTCTGTCTGTCTGTCTCTCTCACATACACACACACACACACACACACACACACACACACACACATACCCCAAGTCTCAACTACTCCACTGCTGTAATGCTGTTCTGAGTAAAATTCCCTAGGGCAAAATCTACAGTAACCCAAGTTTTCAGCTCATTCAGTATCAGCGGGAATGGTGCCACGCTGGAGTTTGACTGACAGCCACGAAACCAGTTTGGCTAGAGTGGCAAGGCCATGAGGTCTAGGTAGAGGATTAACTCACCACCTTGGAATGGTTACTTGGAGAATGTTCACATTGCCTCTTATTTATGCTTCCATCTAAATCTTGGAGAGTGTTGAAGTCATAGAAACAACTAAAAACTGTACAGCAGGAAGATTCTTTTTATTCAGAACACACACACACACACACACACACACACACAATCCCCTGTCACCAGGGATTCCTGGAAAGTGGTACCTAAAAATCACCTCTGAGCCAACCACTCTCACTTCCTTATGTGATCTTCAACTGCTGGCTGGCAGAAGCTCCACTGGGCTGAATTTTAAATGACAGGAAAGCAGCAGGGGAGGGAATTCCACACTAACCTTTCTGACAAAAAAAAAAAAAAAAAGGCAAGCATATTTTTTATATAAGCTCAAAGGGCAAGTGGGGAAATCCTTTTACACATTAGACTAGGGTAAAGGAATTGAAAATAGGTTTTATTATTTCTCTCCTATACCGAATCTAGAAAAATAATAAATTACTCTTTTTTTAAACTTTGAGTGGTACACATATCTTGATTTTTGACAGTTCTATTATGCTACAATAAAGCCAAGTTCATAGAATACCCTCCATAGGCTTAGCCCTGTGCTGTCCACCAGGGTTCTGACCATTCAACCCACATTGGTGGAAAGTCTCATTTGAAAACACCAGGCTAACTTTATTTTTAAATTTTCATTTATTTTTTTAAATTGAAGTATGATTGATTTACAATAGTGTGTTAGTTTCAGGTGTACAGCAAGGTGATTTGGTTATAGGTGTATATGTATACAACTATACTATTTTAAAAAATTCTTTTCCATTATAGGTTATTACAAAATATTAACTATAGTTCCCTCTGCTAATACAGTAAATCCTTGCTGTTTATCTATTTTATACATGGTAGTGTGTATCTCTTAATCCCATACTCCTAATTTTTCCCCCTCCCAGGTTAACTTGAAAATCATTTATCTAATTAAAGTAGAACCCAAATGATTAATGTCTGGGAATTATGTTATTTAGAACTGCCAAATTAAAAGTCCTTAAATCTGGTCAATGTTTTTCATTGGAGAGGGTGTGGTGAAATAGTAGAAAAAAGCCAAATGTGTGAAGGGAAGAGCATGAGGGTCTGAGTCAGGTATACCTCAGTAGGAGTCCGGAACATGTCACTCACCAGCCTCGTGACCTCAGCCTGCACGCATAACCCACATGAGCCTCGGTTTCCTCACCTGGAAACAGCTCCCCACAGGACAGCTGCAAGACTCCATTACCACGCAGGAGAACTGGCACGTGTCTATACATTATTGTTCCTTCCTCCTTCCTCTACTGCACAATAACTTGATAACAGTTTTTGTCACCCTCCTCAAAGGGCAGCTGGGATCTGGGGAAGTAAAAGAGAACCACAAAGGGAAGCACCTGGTTGATGGGTTCCATAAACACAGACGAATTCATCATTTTTCATTTTTTAGGGTTTGTTTTTGTTTTAATTATCTGTGGCTTCTCTTCTGAACTGAAATGAACCCTTCTGGACCTCGGTGGCTTCATTTATAAAATAACTAGAAAGCTGGGTCACCTGCATCAGTGGCTTTCAACTCTGCGCATCGAATTTCTTGGGGAGCTTTCTTAAAATGCAGATTCCTAGCCCCACCTCGGAGAGTCCCTGTTTCCCTTGGGCTTTGTCAGTGTGTATGGTTTTAGAAACCCACAGGCCATTGTCCATTGAGACTCAGATGATCTTTGAAGCCCTCCACCATCTCATATGGCAGGCTCTGTTACAAAACCCAAGGAAATGATACTCAAATCAGAAAACAAGAGTCCTGCTCTCTTTTCTTTTTTTTTTTTTTTTGCGGTACGCGGGCCTCTCACTGCTGTGGCCTCTCCCGTTGCAGAGCACAGGCTCCGGACGCGCAGGCTCAGCGGCCATGGCTCACGGGCGCAGCCGCTCCGCGGCATGTGGGATCTTCCAAGACCGGGGCATGAACCCGTGTTCCCTGCATTGGCAGGCGGACTCTCAACCATTGCGCCACCAGGGAAGCCCAATCCTCCTCTCTTAAAAGTATTTGTGCGCTGGTTGTCACAGGCGTGCTCCGGACACCCTCAGCTCACCCGTCCCACAAGGGGGCAGGCCAGGCCTTCTGAGCAGACAGCCCCCAAGAAGGCAGAGCTAGACCCACATCTGGAGCTTCAGAATATGGAGCAGGTGCCCCAGCAGGTGTCTTGTCTGAAAATGGCAATGAGGCCAGGGAGTTCCCTGGCTTGATGAGGGGGTAAAATGATGGCTGTGAAATGTTCAGCTAAGACTACCAGATGGAGATGAGGGAACTGAGAAGTAAGTGGGTGAGGGGAAAAAATGGAACTCTGTTTTAATCTTGGTCCAAGAAGCTTATTTTTTTGTTTGCATTTCCATTTGTTTGTTTTATATTTTAGATTCCACATATAAGTGATAACATAGAGTATTTGTCTTTCTCCTTCAGACTTCACTTGGTATGATAATCTCTAGGTTCACCCATGTTGCTGCAAATGGCATTATTTCATTTTTTTTATGGCTGAATAATATTCCATTGTATATATATACCACATCTTCTTTATCCATTCATCTGTTGATGGACATTTAGTTTGCTTCCATATCTTGGCTATTGTAAATAATGCTGCTGTGAACATTGGGATGCATGCGTCTTTTTGAATGAATGTTTTTGCCTTCTTTGGATATATACCCAGGAGTGGAATTGCTGGATCATATAGTAGTTCCAGGTCTCTGGAGGGACCTCCATACAGTTTTCCACAGTGGCTGCACCAATTTATATTCCCATCAGTGTACAGGGTCCCTTTTCTCTGCATCCTCACCAACATCTGTTATTTGTGGTCTTTTTGAGGGTGGCCCTTCTGATGGGTGTGGACTGGTGACTCATTGTGAGTTTGCCAAGAAGCTTATTTTCAACCCAAGAATAAATTGAGCTACAATCTAAAGTGAGGGGAAAGCCAGGAAGCTGTGGGTAGGATGGCTCACCACTGCTCCCTCTCTCTGCCTTCTTCTTACTGTGGTTGGATACCCTGATTTCAATTTCAAGTAAAGAACAGCTCCTGGCTTCTTCACCTGGTCCAATGCTCACCTTTCCCTGAAGATGCCTGCTCCTCCATATACATGGTTGCAGAGATAGCTTATTGAAGCAAGTTATTCAGGCCCCCCAGGCATGGGCACACGTCCCAGTCTTGTCCAGTGCAACTCCCTTCCCTCAGAATCTGGGGTTCGGATGGGTCTTTTGAACAGAGAAAAATGTAAACTCGGGTATCATCAGTAGCCATATTCTTTCGTGTGAGAGAGAAAACAAGTTTTTATTAAAAAGAAGGAGGGCTTCCCTGGTGGCACAGTGGTTGAGAGTCCGCCTGCCGATGCAGGGGACACGGGTTCGTGCCCCGGTCCGGGAAGATCCCACATGCCGCGGAGCGGCTGGGTCCGTGAGCCATGGCCGCTGAGCCTGCGCGTCCGGAGCCTGTGCTCCACAACAGTGAGAGGCCCGCATACAGGAAAAAAAAAAAAAAAGAAGAAGAATGAAGTCATGGACAGAAGAGTCAAAAACATAAGATGGAGATTGAGGAGGACATTCTGGATTTCCCACGGAGTTTGGTTCCCCTTGTCCATGATTCCCACCATCCCATCTGCATCCCTACCTTTGGAGTTCATAACTAATGTCCCTTTGGGTAAAGCAGCTGGAACTGGCTTCTGTTATTTATAATCAAAAGAGCTCTAATGAGTATGGTTATTATTTATGAATGATTATGTTTTTCAAGTGTCAGTTGAGTGAGAAACTAGTGCTTTCCCAACAAGGAAGGCAAAATACACGTGGAAGAAAGCAACCAGGAGGCAAGAGATATGAGTTAAAATCTTCCTCTTAGAATCCCACAACCACGTAGAATCATAGACCACTGACATTAGTTCTTAAAGGTAACCGCTTTCTACTGCCCACTAGCTAGATGACATTGGGAAGAGTCTTTAATCCCTGTGGGTTTAACTATAAAATGACCATAAAGATTCTGTGAAGGGGTGGGAGCTGAACCATTCACTCTATTGAGGCTTCTTCCAACATTACAACCTATGCTTACATTGATATTATCTTGATATTATCAAAAGGAGTTTTCCCTGGAATTATTCTTGAAGTCACATTCCACACGTCAAAAGGTTAGGAGAGCTTGTTATAAGAGGCACATGACAGCTGCTCATGTGCATGACGGGTAAAACTGAAATTTTTCTAATTTAAACATAACAAATGCCAATTTTGCCTAACTTTTCGTAAGACATTTTGGCTTCACTTAAGAGCAAATCAACTTTGAACTGACCATATTCAACTTCCCTATGTATTTGAACAAAATTTAGCAAATATTTATTGGCAGCTAACCAAATGCCTGACTGTGTTAGCTGTTGTGCCTTCAAAGGAGAAAAGATAACCTGCTCTCTAGGACCTCAGTGGAGCTGGGGAAGCTGGTGAGGATGCGCATTAGTGCCTCGTGGTCTGATTGGTGCTCGATGGGGGTGTGTTAAGGGCAAAGTGGGAGTGATGAGCCTCTGGGAGGTGGGCAGGGGTGTGATGGGAGGTGTCACGGAAAAGTGATGAGTTCGGCCTAGGGAACAAAGCTGTGGGGATGGAATGGGGCAGGGAGGAAGGACAGGGCCCTCTGGCAGTGGGACAGCATACTCAAAACGTGCTCAGGGACATGCAGTCCTGTAGTGCAGTATAAACCACTCTTTCCAAAGGTATTTGTGAGTTGAGGTTGATTCCAGATGCAATGAGGGAGATAAAAGTGAACTTTTAATAACTGTAGGAGCTCCAGTATTTAAAAATTAGTCACAAAAAATAATAAAGGGATCCAGTGTATATTGGAGTGATGGAAAATTAGGGACGTAGATATAATGAATCGTAAATGGAGTAGAGACATCTTGCCTGGGAGAGTGTGTTGATGAAAATAGTAATAATAAGTAACATTTAAGGTGTGATTGCTAAATACCAGGTGCTTCCCACCTTAGACACGTTGACTCACTTCATACATTGTAACTCTGTGATGTAGGTTCTATTATTATCCTGTCTCAGAGGCCCTCTTCCTCACCCATTCATTCCACTTTCCTGCACTTATCACCAATACACAATGCATTTTATTTCTTTAGCACTACTTTTTATTTGTCTCCTTCTGATAGAATGGACTCTTCTTAAAGGTAGGGATTTTTGTTTATTTACTGCTTCATCCCCAGCACTTAGAAAACATAGTAGGAGCTCAATAAACATTGGTGAACAAACGAATGATAGAAACTGAGGTACAGAATCGTTGATAACTCGCCCCAAGCAAACAGCCGGGCAGTGGCAGGATCAAGGAGCAGTATTATGGACTCCAAAGCTAAGAGGGCTCTGGAGTGAGATTGTGGGCTCACAGAGAGGCAAAATAGAGTTGGGGGGCTGGAGTACCAGCCTGCTAAGAATAGCCTTAAAAAGTCATTGATTCATTTATTTATTCATTCAATTTTCAGCAAACATTTACAGAGCACCTACTATGCAGGAGGAGAGGGGAAGACAGACAACAGAAAAGGAAACAAGTGAATACATAGAATAACTTCAGGGATGATAAGTTCCAGGATGATAGCAGAACAGGGGCATGTGATGAAGAGTAACTGAGGCGGGGCACAGCATCATAAGACAGGGTCCTAGGAAAGGGCCTCTCTGAGGTGATGTATGAGCAGAATCTTATAGCTTGAAGCCCTGGAAGAAGATAAGACTCAGAACAAGGAAGACAGGAAGGTAGAGGTGGGGGAAGTACCAGCGGTGGGAGTTGGAGAGTGGAAAGAAACCCATGGCGATAGCAGGTCTGCACAGGAAACTGAGAGTTCACGACCAGGAAGAACGCCAGGGTCATCTGTTGGGCAAAGTCTGGCTAGGACCAGAGCCAAGTGGTTAAAGAAATTGTCCAGAAAACCATATCTGGTCTTAAACCGAGGGCTGAAACAGAAAAGACCCTGCTTTAGGTTATCAGCTGAGAGGTAGAAGCAGAGGGTGGGCAAGGGAAAGGGACTCTATATTACAAGAGAATTTTGTCAGCTCAAGCCTGAAAGCACCTTATGCTGAGTTGTGACGTGTCGCCACAATTCGTGCGTGCACTGTCTTCTGGTAGAGCTGAGGCACCATTGGAGGTGACAGTGGCCTTAGAGAACGTCTAATACAAATGAGACTTTCCTGGGCTGTGGACTGGACCAGTGATCCCCAAACCTGAGTGAACATAAGACCCATCTGAAATGATTGTAAAAAATGCAGGTGGCTGGACCCCATCCTGGTAAATTGCTATTCAGGACGTCTAGCAAGGGAACAGGAATCTGCCTCTGTCACGCAAGTGGTCTCTGGACAGGCCACACCTTGAGAAACGTGGGAAAGGATCCACTAACGGGCTTCAGGGAGTCCGTGAACCCCCAGGAGTGGAAAGAAAAATGTGTGAGTTTGCATATACATACAATTTCTTTTTCTGGGGAGGGGGTCCATACCATTACAAGAGTCAGAAACTTAAGAAGCACTGACTGAGTCCTGCCCCTTGTCTTAGCAAGTAGGAAACAGAGTCCCGGGAATGTATGCGCCTTGCCTGACGCTCAAAGCTGGCCGAGAGCAGAGCTGGGCTGTCACCCCAGACTTTCTCTTTCCAAGGCCCCCCTCCCTCTCTTCTCCCTGCACCAGTGACAGTAGGGGTGGGGTAGAGAAGGAGGAAGGGGATTGAAGCACTTGGAGGCAAAGTCGTCAAAGGGTCTCTCTTCCACTTTTTAACCTCTATCTATGGGATAGGTCCTCAGAGGTGAGGGTTAGAATGACGATGCCTCAACAGAGGACCCAGTCATTCACCTGCACTGCCACCCCAGACCCTGACACCAGTGGAATCCCATTTCCAGTAGGACTTACAGCCAGGACAGAGGGCACACGTGCCTGGTTTTTGGATGCATGGTGGTGATGGGTTGATGTTCTTGTGAAGACCTGCCTCCTTATAACTGAGCAGGGGGGTGGTTTCAGGCTTCCCTGTCTGCACTCAGTTTTCCATCCATCTATTTCTTAGGCCACTCTGGGTACTCATCCTTCTTAGGACACTCAGGCCATATGCTTCCTCTTGGGTCCTTTTCCCAGTCTGGATCCGACATCATTAACCCCAGCTGGCCGCTCAGTGTTGGTACGTGTCCTGCCCTCTAGATTTGATCCGAATCCTTCAGACTCTGGCCTCGGCCTGAGCTTCTAGATTCACCAGTGGGGCTCACCTTCCTCTTTTGCACGAACAGCTCCTTGACCTTTTGCCTCTATTTGGTACTCATCATTTTGTCCTGGTGATGGGGTCCCTCCAGTCCTCCTGGCCTCACCTGGCCACTCAGTCCTCCCCCTACCCAGCTGGCCGGTGCCACCTGCTATTCAAGGGCTAAACTTATTCAGAATCTGATCCCTCCTTCTGCAAGATAACCGTACCAGAAAGTTAGTCTAACATCCTTTCTCTGCTTTGCCTTTGGAGCCTGCGACAGATCTGACTGGTAGACTACCGCTTGCCCCTGTGCCCTGCTCAACCATGTGTGTTTCTCCCAGTAATTCCAGACCCTCTCAATCTTGTTTCCCCACTCTGCTTGCCAAGTTCCTTTCTCTTCCGCTCCTTTCTTTTTCTTTCTTATTCTTTTTAATCCTTCTCCCAGACTTTAGGCCTCCCTTAGACCTTCCTGGCAACCCTTCGCCTGACAGCAGTACTCAGGAATAAAACGGTGCCTGAGCCCTTTGTGTTAACTAATGCCACCTTTGTTGTGGTGCCAGATTTGTTTTGGAGGCAGATGTCCGGGAAGGCTGGACAGTAGGCGCAGTCCTGCCGAGCACACCAGAGGCAGAGGAAAGAAGGCAGCTCTGTAATTTTCCCCAAAAGCATCCTTAAATCCGTGGGTGATGGCTTGGACACCTTGCCTTTAACAGATAAGGAAATGAGCTCAGAGCTCAGGGGACTTGCCCCAGGTCTCGGATTAAATCGGTGCAGAGGTGAAAGTGAACACAGAGCCCTCAGACTGGAAGCTGTCCAGACAGCTGCATGGAACAAAATCACAGCCCCAACCAGAGCTGTCATGCTGTGGACGCTTGGCACTTACTGGAAAGTTATATTAGAATTTCCTGTGGATTTTTTTTAATCCTGCGAAGGAGTTACACAGTGAATTCCTTGTGGAGGATTAATCATCTTCTCTCTTGCTATGACTGAGGCGGTTTCTCAAGTCCTGCCCCTGGTTTCGCTTGTCCCAAGGATTTCATTTGAAGGGCGGGACATTCCCCCACGTCCTCCACTCCCGCCCCCGCCCCCAACCGGAGCCTGCCATCAGGACCAATGAAAGCCAAGAACCTCATCCACCCGGTGACTTAGAACTCCGAGTATTTAAGAGGTTGCAGGAATGGGCTGAGAATGTCTTTTGCTTTCTCCGCAGACAGGCACGCTCTCATCTGATTTGGGCCATCACCGAGCCAAGGCGCAGGGTGAAGGGGGAAAAAATAAACTCTGCCACTATGTGCTACGGGAAGTGCGCACGATGCATCGGACATTCTCTGGTGTGGCTCGCCATCGTCTGCATCGTAGCTAATATTTTGCTGTACTTTCCCAATGGGGAAACAAAGTACGCTTCTGAAGACCATCTTAGCCACTTTGTGTGGTTCTTCTCTGGCATCATAGGAGGAGGTTTGCTGGTAAGTCATTCAGAATCATTCCAGCCTTAAAGAATTGTTTCTTGTTAGACGAGATGTTTTCATAGAAAGTTTTCTATGAGGCATGTTTCCAAATCCAGGAATTTTGTTCATTCTTCTTTTGAAAGCAGATGATACAAAAGTTGAGATAGATATAGTGTATTGATTTTATTAGATGTTGTTTTACAAAATCCCCTTTCAATGAAAAGTGAACTACTTTTTTGCTAAACTCTCTTACTTTACAGCTAGAAACAGATACTAGCTTTTAAATCAGATTTGAAAAACTATAGTTTCTAGTCCCGGAGCAGGTAGTCATTTAACCTTTGCTCTGGGGTGCTGGGAGAAGTCCACTGGTTCTCTGTCTAAATCAACAGAGTTTTGGATCCAAATTCTCTGCTGTTTATTCTCAGGCATCAGTGACAGAGAAAAATATTGAATTGTGAGTGCACGGCTATTGAGAAAGGACTATAAATTTTCTCCTTTATGTAAGCTTGCTGTGTGGCATTTAGGAAAAATCCTTCAGTTAGCAGCAAATCAGTGGCTGAAGGTAATAGTGGAATGTGTTGTTTGTTCCAAGGTTTGTTTTGAAGTGAAGTGAGAGGAATTTGCCTGCCAACCTGGGAGCTGAAAGTATTAGTTTCAACCACAGCATGGAAATACTGTGGACAAACTTGAGTTTGCCTCTTTGAAATGCTGGGATTGAGAATTTTGAACAGAAGTTTTATGGAATTGCTAATACCACACAGAACATTTTTCTTAGTCAAGTAAAAGATACTTAGACTTAATACACTAACTATGGTATGGCAAATCTGCTTTGAATTTAAGCATTACCATCATGTGAACATAATCATTTGTCTTTTTTTTCCCCACTAGTTCTCAGGTCTGTTTTTGTTTTGTTTTATTTTTTGAGGTATAGTTAATTTCATAATCATTTGTCTTTAAGACAACACCTTGCTTGTTTAAACTTCTTTTGATCTTGAACTCAAAGTATGTCAAACTTATGTTATTTTAAGAGGTTTATTGTGAAGCTACAACCATGCAATGTGTCTTCAAAGAAGCACTTCACCTCTATTATACAGAGCTTTCACCTCTCTTGTTTATAAAAAAGTTTCAGTTATTCTGTTGAAGATTTGTTGTTATCTTCTATGCTTTTCAAGGGAAAACAAACAAACCAACAGACTTAAAAGACAGGGTTTAATAGTTTCCGAACAGAGTTTGCCTCTGGAACTGTGTTATGAACTCTTACGGATTAACACATGTATAGGTAATTATTTTACCCCTCCCATGCTACAACCTGACCCTACCTAATGTGATACATTACATGAAAACAAAGGGATATTACCCTTTAGAGCGTTTTTTCTCTCCTCAGCGTTTCCATTCTTTGAGATATTTTGTCAACCTAACCCAAAGACATTCAACAGTGTCAGAAAGAAAACTATTTTACCAAAAGATGCTGAGCCTGACTGACCCTATGGACCGGGGGAAAGACAATGACTTTAATTTGCGTGTTTTCTAAACAGATGTTCCTGCCAGCATTCATCTTCATGGGGCTGGAACAGGACGACTGCTGCGGCTGTGGCGGCCACGAAGACTGCGGCAAAAGATGCGCGGTAGGTTTTCCTGCGCCGGGTGGGGAAGTGGTCCCTAAGAGGTAGCTGCAACGCTCTGTGTCTCACTTCTGGTGATCCTCCTTTCCCTAGATGTTTTCTTCTGTACTGGCCGCTCTCATCGGAATTGCGGGATCTGGCTACTGCGTCATTGTGGCAGCTCTGGGCTTAGCGGAGGGACCAAGATGTCTTGATGCCAGTGGCCAATGGAACTACACCTTTGCCAACACGGAGGGAGGGTAAGTGATTGACCCCCATCAGGTCGCACATTCTTATCCACCACGTGTGTATAGTGGTAAACCCATCCAACTAAAAAGGCATCAACCATTCATTCATCCATCCTCTCAACCAGGTTTATTCTCACTAACTCAGGCACAATTTAGGCAAGGGGTATCAGAGGATGAATGCCCAGTCCCTGACCCAGAGAAGCTTTTTAATGGATTCACTGACTCAGTCCTTGTGATAACGGTATGAGGTGACTTCCACTATTGCAGCCACTTTACAGATGTGGAAGTGGAGGCACAGAGAGATGAAGTAACTTATGCAAAGTCACATTGCTAAGACATGGCAGTCATGATTTGAACCCAGGCAGCCTAGCTGTGAAGTTTGTGCTTATACAGTGTGTATACTATGCCAGAGCAATTGGCTAATTTTACTATTTTCTAAGAAAATATTATGGAATCCTTATATAATACGGATGAAAACCATATGAATTTAACCAAAGCCCAGGGTCAATCATACTACCCCCCCAAGACACACACACACACACACACACACACACTCACATATAACATAATAACTGTGTATAACACATCCTTTATTTAAAGTGATCAGGCTGTATAAGACAGATCTTATTCATGACTTTAACATCAGGAAAATTTAAGTGGCTCCATTGTTTTATGTTGATACTTATTTCTTATCCATTATTGAGAAAAGAACAGAAATAGCTGATGGAAACTGATGTACATAATGATAAATGAATGACATTCTGTTTTGAATTTTGAAAACTTTAGTAATGAGATTCGTGAGTGAAAATAATAAGAATAATGAATTTGAATTGCCCTTGTATTTTCAAGAATGTTTGTCTCCCATGAATTTTGTAGCATATAATGAAGCCATCAGACCATGAATATGGAATTAGATAGACCTGGGCTCAATCTCAGCTCTGCAGTTACTGGCTCAGTAACCAGGAAAAGGTGAACTGAGCTCTCTGCACCTCAGTTATTTCATCTGTAATAAAATAAAGCCAACGGCAGTTGTCTGGAGGATTAATAAGATACTATGTCTAAAATATTTGTCACAGAAGCGGACTCAGCATGAGCAGTGCCATTCTTAGCTGTTAATATTATCTACTAGCTTTCAACAGGTACAGCCCAATGGTAGCTTCTGAAGGAAAATCAGCACTCACAGGAGTTTGAAATTTTGGTGCTCAAAATTGTTATTGATCACGATTTTTCAGCTCATCCTTTTCATGCTTTGTTGTGAACGTACTGAATGTACCAGTACAAACTGGTTACACATGTATACAAAAACATATGATCTACTGCACAAACCCACCTCTAAAATACATTATGATTAATCCAAGGAGAGGTGAGAGTATCATTCAACTTTTTTATAGCTGATTATTTTATAGCCCCTCTCGTGATCCACCCCAGCTTCTGCAAGAAACCTCCTGCTTCTGTGTTATTCCTAATTTCAACTTGTCCAGAGATTTCAATATGGGGAATAACAAGCCAGTGATTAGTTGCTCAGTAGCCAAGGGGAGCCAGAGAAATTTTTTATATTGTGTTCTGAAATTATGGATTTTTGTTCCACTTTATATGCAGAAAGACGGGACCAGGAGAACAGAATTTTTTTGTATGTAATCAACAAATTGAATTTCTGATTGGCTCAATGAACCATTCCAAAGCGAGGTCTCTAATTTGCAGCCCTTTTGTTCTGTTGTGGTAGGAAGAGGTGATAAGGAAAGAATGATACCAGATCTCTTAGGGGAATTAAGTCAATCTTAGATTTTCCCACGTGATTGAATCCTACTTCGTGAAGAATATATATGTTCAGATAATGACCCCAGTGTCGTTTGCTAACATTTTACAGTGACTTCGGATTGTTATTCATCATTCGATGACTTTTCCAATGTGTTGAGTACTTACTATGTGTCAGATACTGGCTTGGGAATTGGATATACAATGATGAATAGGTCTGGTTCCTACCTTCATGGAGCTCAGACTTGTGGACTAGATGCATAAGCAGCTCTTCTCCCTGGCCTAAGTTAGGTGTCCTTCCTCTATGGCCCCTTCACCCTTGGTTTACCTGATCAGTGTACTGGTTACACTGAGATTAGCTACTGTTTCTTCTCTTAAGTGATGCTTTTCCAGGACAGAACCCAGGCCATTCTATCCCCAGCTCTGTCTTGATGTCTAACCCACACCGAGTGTTCCATAATCTTTGTTGAATTTCTTGTTTATTACGGCAACAAGATCTGGGCTAAATTCCTCATTTCGTGCAATGACTTGGATTGGAAGAATCTGATATAGGGCATTGAAGAAATCTATTGATTAATGAAAGAACACCACAAAAAAGTCTGCTTATGAGACATCCCACTGGGTGTGGCCATATGTCAGAAGTTTCTCTTTTTATCCACAGTTACCTTCTGGATAGCTCCACATGGTCCCAGTGCATTGAACCCAAGCATGCAGTGGAATGGAATGTCTCTCTGTTTTCTATCCTCTTGGCACTTGGTGGAATTGAATTCATCTTGTGTCTCTTTCAAATAATAAACGGAGTGCTTGGGGGCATCTGTGGTTATTGCTGCTCTCGCCAACAGGTAAGAACCTGTGTAAAAATGCACCATAGTTTTCACCCTAGAGAAAAAAGCCAACATCAAACCCTGCTCCAACTACCAGTGTTTATTCCATTTTTGTGGCATAGCATTTACAGCATTCAGTTTTGCACTCAATAGTAAGCTTCCTTGAGTGTCACAGTCACTGGGTTATCTTGGTTTTTTTGTAGCTGGCCCTGTGAATATAAAACAATGTCACCCATAGACAGAGTGCCCCTTCAGGATCTAACCCACTGCCCCTGCTCTGGTTGCAGAGACACAAAAGAAGTGTCCTTTCATTGCTTGCTCTCACATTCCCAACTAGTATACGCAAGTAACAGCCATCATCCATGGCCCTAAGCATTGTGCTAAACCCCTATTCCAGAAAAGCCTATGATGCAGGGATTGAGCAACATTTCTAAGATCACCTAGTAAGGAAGTAACAGGCTTCAAACCCTGCGTCATTTTGTGCCACAGCTCCTTCTCTTAACCTGTACGCAGCACTTGCTGTTCTGTTGGGTTTTCTACAGTTCCTTCCTAATAAGGAGTCACAATAATGCTCAAACAGCTAAGCCTAGAGAATCACTAGTAGCCTTTGAATAGCAGCTCATTAAAAGCCTTTCACTGTGAAAGAAAACCAGGAAGCACTTGTTTCCTGGGGATATGATTTTGAGGAGAAATACGCATTTGTTAGTAAGGAAAGGTTTTGTTTCTATATTCTCCTAAAAAACATATATTACTGAATTGATGGAAGTCCAGCTTTGGTCCAATTTTTTTTTTAATGTCTTATTCTGTAAAGCAGGATTAGATAAAGAAAAACTTACTTAAGTTGTATTTTCCTAAGCATTCACTCCTCTGGTTCAAGGTCTCCTAACTTTCTTTGAAAATAAGACAAAACCTAATGAAAACAAAAAGCCCATCGCTACCGTGAAAAACTTTGCCAAACATAGATGGAAACTTTCTACGATTTTTGAGGGGAAGTTAAAATAAAATTCTAGATTTCCTTATCAGGCAAATACAGCAAAACTAATAATTGCCTTGGGAGCTTGCCAAATTTCCAAGAAAACAGCGGCGTGGAAAGCCTTCAATTTGGAGTCGTTTCCAGGCAATATGGTTGCGGCGGGGGAGGCAAAGAATGCTCTTGGGATTACTATAAAATAATCTATCTTTAGCCTTGAATTTCCTACAAGGCAGAGTTTAAATTAGGTGAGAACCCACTGCACTTCAGCGCTGGTGCATCTAGGGGACGGGCATAAGTGTCAACGACCAAAATTGCTGTAGTGGTTCGGCAGAATGACACTCTCCTCTGAGTGGGGGGAACCAAGAGTCCCACTGGGTTTCCCATCTGAGTCACTGTAGGGAGGCTTCTTCCCAGACACTGCAGGTCAGATCTGTTAAGTTTGTTTGTAAGACAAAAGACAGTTTCAAAGAGCAAGGTTTTTAATGTAGATGAGTCAAATCTGTAACTCTGTAGCATTTAATTCAAAAGTTGCCTGCCTTGAGCCCCCATCAGTGTGAAACTCCCAAGGCATTATCTCTTAAATCCCTGAGATTAAAAACCCACCCCAAGCATATTCAAAGCCAGCCAAGCATCGTAAACTGCAGTTTCCATGGCCTCTTTCTGCAGCTTTTACTGGGGAAGGACAACAGTCTGGTTTGTTTAGGAAACATTTTGTGAGCATTGTCAAAGCTCTCAGTATTGTTGACCCAACTTCTGCTGAAGCTGAGATCAGTCTGCTTTACGTTTGCTTAAAACAAGAATTTAAAGCACTGAAATGTCATCATTGTTTAGCCTGATCAGAACCTGATGCTTATTTCATTTTCTTTACAGCAATATGATTGCTAGAAGAACCACCCCAAGATAAAACTACAATCTTCCTCAATGTCACTGTAATTTATATAATTTACTTGTAATAATTTGTAAAACTTTGTACTAGTGTGTCATACAGCACATGTTCTACTTTTATAAGTGTGTGTAAAGACTGGCATCTTCACGGGATGTCAGTGTTTGAACTTAGCAAAGAAATTCTTTTTTTTTTAGGCATAAGAAAATAAACCACACTCTGGAGGTAATTTACAAACTGAGTGACAGTTCTCAGCCTACCTGAGATAAACTCTGGCCGAAGTCATGTTTTTTGAGAAACATTACAAGGATAAATATCACATTCTGATTACTACTGTAAATATTTATATGTGCATGTGTTTATGAAATGAAAGATTTCTAGTTGCTTTTTTTAAGACCGTTAAGGAGAAAATCCAACAACCTGAAAAGATGTATTTTTTCACTGTTTATATGGTGTTTCCCATTTGCCTGCCTGCAAATCTCTAACAAGGGGCCTTTTGAATTGATTCGTGTTATAAAAGAGACAGATACTTACCTGGCGTGGGAGGACAGGTTGAGAATGTGCGAAGCCAAATGAATGAGTCAAAATACACATGCAGCGAGTTGTCGCAAGGACTACCAGATCCTGAATTTTCCTAACACGTGGAAAGCTTTTCGTCCTTCAAAGACAAGACTGAGGATCATGGATTTAAAAAGAGAAAGGCCTGGATAATTGGACAAGAAGAAAGATGGGGAACGGAATAAAGCAGTTGATCAGCATCATGGGAACATGGGGGAGGAAGGGCGGGAGGATCATGAGGAAATACCACCCCCCCCAAATTTGCTTGTTTAAATACAACAAATAAAGTATTCACTACCATTTTGTTGTTTAGTTTCATCATCCTTTGTTCCAAGTTCCTCCTTTTTTCTTCCTATTTTTTTTTTTTTTCCAGTCTGCAGGTTGTACGGTCTCCATTGCTAGGGGCTTTGTGTCTTCTGGTTTCTTTATCCTACCTTCTCTTCTTCATCTTCTCCCTCCTCTTCCACCTTCCTCTGCTATCCTTGCATTTGGGCCATCATCTTAGTTAGGCAACCTTCCTTTCCACTGGGTGCTCCAGACATCCAGCTCCTGAGGAATGTAACAGACATTTTCTCTCGATATCTTACATCTGTTTTATCGTTAGGCTCTCTCCAGTGACAGGATCCCCTGACCTATTGGGAATTGTCTTCAGAAATTGTCAGCTTTTGGAGTTTATTGGCCTATGCAACAGGCAAACTAGTGAATAAAGAAGCTTCACTGGTTGTTAGACAGCAGAACTCCTCCTAAGAGCCAGGTCTCCTGCCTCTGTCTTTCTGGCAGTCTGGTGAAGCTTATGGACTCCTTTGAGGAATACTGTTTAAAATGCATAAAACAAAGACATAGGACGACAAAGTAAACCCAGATATATGACTATTTTATCAAAATAGTTTTTAAAATTATAAGATAGTTGTCTTGATAGGCAACTCCATCACACCAACATCTGTAGACTGGAAAACAATGATCACGTGTGATCTAGCAGTGGGCTAAGGAGGGGGGAGTCTAAGAACTACTGTACTTTTGAAATATGATTCCAATTGAATGATATTTTGAGATACATGCAACAATTTTAATGTGATACTGAAAAGATGTGTAATTTTGTGTTGTTGTTCAAAGGACAATCAGTGTTGCTGATACTGCTGTGATTTGTAGCCTGCAGTCACAATAAAGGAAATACTACATTTTCATTAGACGTTAATAAAAACCGTGACAAATTTTTTTCCCATCCAAGCTTAACACCTCCTCCCACCACAGATATCTATCCATGGGCCTCTTAGGAGTTCTTAGACACCAGGTTAAGAACCCGTGCATCCAAAAAAGAGGCATAATGATCAGTCATAAGCATTTTTCCCTCCTAAATCTGTCCTCAAAGGAAATGGAAATAATGATTATTAACCATGATAGTAATAATAGCAACTCGACTATTGAGTTCTGTGTCAATTACTGTACTTCGTTTCTACACACATTATTTCACTGAACTCTCTCAACAGCCCAAGTAGGGGATACTTGTCTCCATTGTATAGAGTCTAAGACCAGAAAGGTTAAGTAGTCTACCCAAGGCCACATCTTTAGCAAGTGATAAGACTATGCTTAAATCCAGGTCAGTCTAACATGAAAACCCACTTCTTTCCTTGGCCCCCTCCACCTCCTCTGCTGCCCCTGCCCAGGTGCTGGAGCCTTGTCTCCTTCAATACTGGAACTCAGACTCTCCGCCCACCAAAGGGAGATTTGACAGACCCCTGTGACCTCAGTCATCTCCATCAGAGCCCAGATTTGAGTGACTCAACGTTTCCTCTAGTTTGTAAATCCTTTCACAGTAGACATTGCCATTGTCCAGAGGAAATAGCTCACACAAGTTCCCTTCTACCCTAGTTTATTTCTATTCATAGCTCACACTCTGGGTCTGTAATAGTCTAAACCCCTCAATTCAGCTGGAAATTCCCTCAGGGATTGTACCGAAACAGCTTATCATCGCCTGGCAACATAAAAACAAAAATTTCTGTAGAAACTGAATCACCTGAAGAGCACACGTGGCCTCAAGGTTAGATAGTTCCTTCTGAGGATCATTTTACCGTACTTACCAGATGTGCAAATAACCACCTGCATAAAGGAAATCTCTTGAATTGAAATCTAAGGAAATTGATGGAATGGTACCTTCACTACAATCTCTTTTTTGTACGTGTGTGAGATCTCTGATTACGTTTCCTCTGACACTTACCCTAGTATGAACGGGTATGGGATTTGGTGCAATTTTTCAGAAAAGCGACAATCTAGAAAGTCTGCCCATCCTTTTTAACCCAATATTTTTACCTTTAGACCTTTTTTTTTTTTTTTTTTTTTTGCGGTACGCGGGACTCTCACTGCTGTGGCCTCTCCCGTTGCGGAGCACAGGCTCCGGACGCGCAGGCTCAGAAGCCATGGCTCACGGGCCCAGCCGCTCCGCAGCATGTGGGATCTTCCCGGACCGGGGCACGAACCCGTGTCCCCTACATCGGCAGGCGGACTCCCAACCACTGCGCCACCAGGGAAACCCTAGACCTTTATTTTAAGAGGATCATCAAGGATGTTCAGTTTCCAGGGATAATTTTGGGAGTATTGTTTATACCTAGAAAAATGACAAGAGCTTAAATGTCTGACAACAAGGAACTGGTTTGATAAAATGTAGTCAACACAGTAAAATATTATGCATATTTATATTTATAATATATGCACACACTAAAAAGTAATTTGGATCAGATTCTGGGTGATTTTTGTCTTGATTCATTTTGCTTATCTATACTTGCTGAAGTGTCTCCTATAAACATATACTACTTTGGGGAAGAAAACAAAAAAGAGAAAAGAAAGATTCAGCTCCTAAAATTCAGGGAACAGTCCACAGTCTTTAAAGGACACTTCCCAAGTGTACGAGAAAACCATTGTTCTTGTGGGTGAACAGAGGAATCCTTCCATGGTAAACACTGGAGAATAATTGTGTCTGCAGTTAGGTGGAGGGATGAGCCAGGTGAGATTGGCAGTGACTACAGGCTAAAAAATATTATGGGGAAAACCATAATTTCCACTCTGTGTTTGGGAAACATAAGTACATTGTATCTACGTCGTCTAGCTACTAAATGAGATGTTTTATAAATATCAAATACGTATCTGTTTTTTCATTTTAAAAATGAAAGTAATGAAATACTTCTATTTTAAGCATTGGCCTTTTATCAGGACATTTTGTAGCACAGCCCGAATTTTCCTCATTTTACTTTTCTGAGATGAGAGGAGGGTTAACAACAGCGTGGGTTTATAGGACTTGGCTCAGCCTGGTTTGTGAAAATGATCCAACGTGTTTGAACAAGTAGAGGAACTGAGTCACCTACCCAAAAGTAGTACAAATTGTTCCTCCTTCCCTTTTCACATGAAATATTTCTGTGTGTGTGTGTGTGTATATCTTTGTCAATTTAGATACTTATTTTGAATACTGCAGTTATAGAAGTCTGCTAGGCCTTTCTGGAGCTGGATTTCATGTTAATTCTTGGAACAGATCAAACAGATTCCCTCCCTCCCTCTCTCTCTCTCTCTCTCTCTCTCTCACACACACACACACACACACTCACCACATATGTACACACATTTTCCTACTATATAGCAATTAAAAGAAACAGACTACTGCAAACGAGACAACATGGGTGAATCCCACAAATAATGAGAGCAGAACCCATCTACACTGTCTCTACCCCCAGTTTTGTCAACACAATTCTGGATGTAATCTTAACTGATGTAGCCACATCCTTACAATAGAGGAAGGGGTGGTGAGTCCCTTTATGCAATAGCCCACACATTAGGTTTTTATAGGAGTAACACTGTAAGTCCCTAAGAAGGGCTGTTTCAAGATGTCTATATTCACAAGTTGCATCCTGTACGTGGAAGACTGTGTGTTCCAATTGCTAATTCTCACCACAACCTCCTTTGTTACATGTGTACAAATATCACCGATTCATGTGCAGGGTTCAAGGCCAATGGCAGTGACCTCTCCTGTCTCAGGTGTACATGATGCCTAGAAGGGTTTGAAAGCAAAACCGAGGTCTCCATGTTGGGATCTCTCACAATACCTGACTCCACGTCATGTAAGGCGACCCCTTGACTAAAGCAATAATTTAAAAACTACAGTCAGCTCTCCCCATAATCTCTGACACCTATTAAATTTTGAACTTTAACAAAAAATTTTTAATCTTTTATTAAATCCTCCTTTTTTTACATGCAGTAAAATGCGCAAAAAATGTACTTCTCAACGAACTTTTATATATGTTTATACTCATGTAACCACCATCTAGATCAAGATACAGGACATCTCCAGCATCCAGAAAACTCTCTCATGTCGTCTCCCAGGCAATACGTACCTCTCGAGTAGCTACAGTTCTGATTTCCATCAGCATAGATTATTTTTGCCTATTCTTGAACTCAATATAAATTGAAGCATAAAGCATGTTTTTTTGGTGTCTGGTTTTTCTCACTACACATTATGCTGTTGAATGCTGGCTCCTGGCATATCACCAGGACAATCTGTTCATAAGACAAAGCTGAGTGTATTGCCTACTGCCGTCAAGGAGAACACCACCTTGAAAGACCTTTGGTAGTGTGTTGGAGGGGGAAGGAAAAGTTGAATTTGAGATTTTAATTCTGGTTTAAGGTGAATCTTTTGATGGGAAGGCTTGAATAGGATTAACAAGAATTATGATATCTTTTAGGATTGTTGGGAAGAGTAAGGCAAGAATTTTGAGGTGAGAGGTTCAAAGACTCTTGAGATGGAAACGGTTGATGTTTTCTATTGACGAGATGATAGGTCTTTCAGGAAGTTCCTATAATGAACAATAAAGTTGTTTGCCTGGGCAAGAGTGTCCTGGAATAGTAAAGCTATGCTAACAAAGACTATGGAATAATAAAATCCTAATAAACAGTAAGCCCTGGAGTGGTTTATGGTGTCAGTTCTCAGTATCCAAGCTCAGGGTGGGGAGCAGATGGTTTCAGTTTGCAATATTTTTGAGATTCATCTGTGTCACCTCATGTAGCAGTAGTTTGTTCGTTTCCTTTGCTGTATGGTGTTCCATTGTTTGAATATACTACAGTTGATTTACCCATAATTCTATTAACAGCTATTTGGGTTGTTTCCAGGAAATATGTCGCTATGATCATTCTTGTACATGTTTTTTTTTTTTTGGTGCCTATAAGAACTTATTGATGTAGGCTGGTTTGTTTTTGCCTTGTTAAGCAATCAAACTGTCAATGGAGATTCTTTCATTGGGCTTTAGTTAGCATCTCAGGGGGCCCGGAGTTTCCCCTTGGCCCAGCGACACCAAAGCTTGGTTCATCTCTTCCTGCCAGGGGACTGTCAATCACTTACTGGTTCGATATTTCTGGATCGCACATTGTGTGGCCTGCACTGCACAAGGTGCTGAAGACACAGCTTGGAGCTTTCCAAGTTCCAGCAGACAGAGTTCTTGACGATATTGCTTACTATTGTATCCCCAGCTCCTAAATCAGAGCCTAGCATGCAGTAGATGCTCAATGATCAGGGGTCATCAAACTATGGCTCATGGGCCAAATCTGGTCTGCTGCCTGTTTTTGTGAATAGAGTCTTGGGGACACAGCCATGCTTGTTTGTTTACATATTGTCTATGGTTGCTTTCCTGCTACAATGGCAGAATTGAGTAGTTGTGACAGTGAACACATGACCCACAAGGCCTAAGATAGGTCCCTATCTGGCCCTTTACAGAAAGAGTTTGCTGACCTCTAGCCTAGTTGCCCATTTGCCTAGCTAAAAGTTGATATTCTATGACAGTGGAAGAGGAGAAAAATGAATATTTTTGTTATTTTTAAGCTTATTATAAAAATTTTCAAATGTTTTAAAAAGAAGAAGTAGAGAGAGAAAAAAATGAACCCAATTTGCCTACCATCTAACTAGAAGAATGGATATTAGGGGATGTATTAGTTTCCTAGGGCCACCATAATAACATAGCACAACTGGATAGCTTAGAACAACAGAAATTTATTGTCTCACTTTTCTGGACGCCAGAAGTCTGATATCAAGATGTCAGCAAGACGACACTCCCTCTGAAGGTTCTGTTCCAGGCCTCTCTTAGCTTCTGGTAGCCTCAGGAATTTCTTGGCTTGTAGAAGGTCATCTTTTCCCCGTGCCTCTTCACATCGTCTTTCTTCTGTATATGTCTATCTCTGTGTCCAGATTCCCCTTTTTTACAAGGACACCAGTAGTATTGCATTAGGGCTCACCCTAATGACCTTGTTTTAACTTGATTGCTTCTATAAAGACCATATTTCCAAATAGAGTCACATTCTGAGGTGTTGGGTGTTACAACTTCAGTGTGTCTTTTTTGAGGGAACACAATTCAACTCAGAACAGAGGAAGAGATAGCAGTCTCTATCTGAAACTTCATCAGCATCTTCTAAACTAAACAGATATCCTATGACATGTCCTTGAAAACGTCTAGGAAAAAAAAAAGAAAAAAAAGCCTGGAAAAGAGTGCTCTCAATACAAATCTTCCTGAAGATTCATCACACTCATTTCCTAAGCTCTAAGATTCTTGTTGTAAAAGCCTGGTTAACTCAAAACTTCCCCAGTTATTTAACTATCAGACCCTAGGGTTGCCGCTTTGGAAAGAAAGTGAAAAGCAGGTGAAAAGGAAAGAACAGAGCTGGAAACATGATAAACTCATGAAAGAACCATAGAGGTTAGAGGTCAGAGGAATCCTTCAATGACAACGGGGAGCTTAGGATGAAAAGAAAAATTTCAGTATAATTAGCTGCTGCCTGTTCAATGGACAGGATCTCTGATATGTACTCTGTTCATTTCTTCTGCTCTTGAATAGGTGTGCAGGGGACCACCTTTGTACATCTTGCTCCAATTCTATAGGAATATATTATGTACCCTTTAAGCAATCCAGCTCCCTAGGTTTTGGGGGAGTCCTAACTTCCAATGTCACAATTTTGGAGAAAAAATTTCTATTGTAGCTGTCTTAGTCTCCAAGTGGGAGACCTCTCTGAGTAGGAGAGACAGGAGAATTTCAGAGATATATATAACCCAATCATAAGATATTTCATCCCTCCATAATTTAGGGTCAAGCCAGTTCTCCCACCAACTCCATTTCTGAGTCCAAATGTGTTTATCACGAGGTGGGCTTGTATGTAAGTATGGGCAGTGATATATGAAACCTACAAAGCCCTGCAAAGGTTGAAAAACAACTTCCACCTGCATTTGCCAATACTTCCCCTTGTGCATGGGTGCAGAGGTACTAGGGGAAAGGACATGCCATGGTTGTATCACAGGCAAAGCTGGAGGCTGGAAAGAGACAGAAATGAAATGACATATTAGTAACCAGTTTCTGCAAAGGCAAGCTCGGTGAATCAGTCTTCAGCGCCCATGGCCAGAGGGTCAGGGAGCCCTTTGAGTCAGGTCAACTGTGAACTACTGGGTGTTTCTTTGGCCCAGGGAAGTGTCACCCTAGAGGCAATGGTGAGTCTCATCTTGTATAATGAGAGAAATATTCATGTCCACATCCTCAGGGCTCCTTATGCAGGAGAGAACATCAGAGTTTGATGGTTTGTGGAGATGTTCCAGATGGAAGAATGGTGCTCAGGTATAGAATGTGTAACACCAAGGGTGAATCCTAATGTGAACAATGCACTTTGGGCGATTATGATGTGTCTTGTAGGTTCATCAGTTGTAACAAATGTACCACTCTGGTGGAGGATGCTGATAATGGAAGAGGCTGTATCTGCACGGGGGCAGAGGGTATATGTGAGTCAAACTCTCTGTACTTTCTGTTCAATTTTGCTAAAATTAAACTTAAAACTGCTCTAAAAAAATTGTCTATAAAAAAAAAATTGGTGTGCTTTTGAAATTCCCAGTGTCTAGACCACCCCCCAGATCAATTGAATCAGGACATTCAGGCTAGCAATCTAGACATCAATACATTTTTAATACAATCCATGTAATCCCAATGTACTGTCAAGGCTGAGAACTACTGCCCTAGAAAGTGATAATCTCACTTCAGTGGATCGCAGACCTGGATATCAATTAGAATCACGTGGCACTTAAAAAATATCAATATATAGATATCCAGGCCCCACTCCCTGAAACTGATTCATTTGGTCTAGGATGAGGCCTGGGTACCAGTATTTCTTTAAAAAGCCCTTCAACGGATTCTAATAGGCAGCCCAGGTTGATCTGTAGCAAGAAGGGCAACTTCCTGGAACATATGCTTTAAACGCTCCAGTCCTGTCCCCATGGAGGACATCACCAATCATTCCCAATGAGCCCAGACATGGCCTTAGGATCCTTCTATACTCAGCTTATCAGGCAATCGCTAATAACTGATCAGAGCTGCCAACGGAATCCCCTTTGGCAGCTCTGCTCGATAGATCTACTCCCTCTCCAAACCACAGATGGCTTTGTTGGCTCTGCCTCCCCCAGTTCTGCCTCTCTCTCCATCCCTTGGAAAGTCTGACATTTTCATAGAAGAGGTCTCCAAAGCTGTGACTCCACGACAGCTTTTCGGGCTTTAGAACAATGTTGTACCTTCATGCTGTGCCTATAGTCTTCAAATCTCAAGGACTTTTCTGCAAACATTAACTCATTTGTTTGAAAAGGTCTGGTGCTGTGAAGACTAATGAGATAACATTTACGAAAACACTCTGTGTTCCCAAGATGAAAGACAGCATGCTATTCATGTAAAAGACGTATTCAGAGACCACTGAAAACTCTCACAGGAATTAGCAGCCTTTTGTGCTTTGCTGTGAATATCATTTAAGGTCAGGAGAGAGGCCACACCACTGCTCTTTGGAGAAGGCCTAGTGACGTGGGAGATGTAGCAGTAAGAACAGCTTCCTAGAACCCCAGCCTTTGTCGCTTTCTAGTTTTGTTACCTTAAGCAAGTTTCTTAATGTGTCTTCCCTCATACGTCCAGTGGGAGTGATAATGTCTGGCTCAGATAAAGTAAGCGAGAATGCTGGCGTGGACCCTCACGTCAGCTCTTCCAAGGAGCTGGGAGCTGCCTCCGGCTGGTGTTAAAGGGCCACATATGCAGTACATTTGCACATCACAAAGAGGAAACGTACAGGACAGCGTTGATTAAGAATCCAGAAAGGAACCTGAGAAAGAAACCTAACATGAGAATTAGGAGAACTTATGTCTTTTAGAATTTTCCCATGTAGCTCTATAATTAAGAACAAGATCTGTGCTGAGTCCAGCTTTGCCCTAGAGGTCATGTTGACCTTTTTAGTAAAAACAAAACCTCTTAACGGGTGTATACTAAGCAGCTACTCCACAGAAAGCTAAATAATGGGGATGAAGAGAAAGCTTTCATTTCCCCAGTGCATGAGAAGAAATTCCTGCCTTAAAAAGCAGATAATATGTGAGATGTAAAAATAAATAAGTAAATAAATCTGAAAGTAGGTAAAACATAAATTAAAAAAGAAGCAGATAACATTATCAATTCTAAGATACACATTTTTGTTACATATACCTGAAATTGGAGCACATCTTACAAGTGAAGGCATGTCATAGTCTAACAGCATTTCTTTCCTTTCTTAATGGTTCATTGAATAAATGGGGCATCTTTTTTCTTTTTTTTAAAGGAACGTTTATTTATTGGCTGCGTTGGGTCTTTGTTGCTGCGCACGGACTTTCTCTAGTTGCAGAGAGCAGGGGCTACTCTTCGTTGCAGTGTACGGACTTCTCCTTGCGGTGGCTTCTCTTGTTGTGGAGCGTCGGTTCTAGGCGCACGGGCTTCAGTAGTTGTGGCACGCAGGCTCAGTAGCTGTGACTCACAGACTCTAGAGCGCAGGCTCAGTAGTGATGCACGGGCTTTGTTGCTCCACGGCATGTGGGACCTTCCCAGACCAGGGCTCGAACCCGTGTCCCCTGCATTGGCAGGCGGATTCTTAACCACTGCGCCACCAGGGAAGTCCTCAATGGCATCTTAGATTCAGTGAAATATGACAATAACAATCCCTCAGGGTTGTTAGAGGCTTAAGTGGGGTATCACTGGAAAAGCACCTGTATTTATTATTAACTGTTGCATAGCAGATTACCCCTAAACTTAGCAGCTTAAAGCCATAAACATTTTCTTTCCCTCACGGGGCCAGGAATCCAGGAGCAGGTTAGCTCAGGTTCTAGCTAAGGATGGCTCAAGAGGCTGTAGTTACAGTGTCATCGGGGTCTGCTGTCATCCGAGGCTTGACTGGGGGGAGGAGAATCCACTTTCGAGGTCACTCATGTGACTTTCAGCAGGAAGCTTCAGTCCCTGGCAATGCGGCCCTTTCCACGGAGCTGCTTGCCACAAGGCAGCTGGTTCCTCCTAGAATGAGTCATGAGAGAGAGAGAAAGAGAGAGAGAGAGAGCGTGCCCAGGATGGAGGATGGAAGCTGCAGGCTTTTATACCTCATCTCGGAAGTTACATGCCATCTCTTCTGCTGTATTCTATTGGTCACACAGGCCAACCCTGGTATAAGATAGGAGGGGACAACATAGGTGGCAGGCATCACTGGAGCCATCTTGGAGACTGGCTACCACAACACCCAACACATGGAGTGATGAAAAGAAAGTAGGAAAAAAATGTTAGATTTTCCCCCTTCTATAGCGCTTTCCTTTTTACCTCATATGAATTTTGCTAGAAGAGATTGAGTCTGCACTTATGTTTGTACCACCATCAAACTCATAGTTTCAGTTTATTCAGCGGTATCGCTGGAGTGGCAAATGGAATGAAGGTGAAAGGATGTTGCAAAGAACAATTTGCGTTTGACTATTTGGTGTGGCTGGAAACGAGAATCTTTCTTTCTGGCTTCTGTGAGCAAAATGGAGAATCTTAGGATTTCAGTAATCTCTCTTGAAAGAAATGCATCCAAACTCTAGAGGCTAGTCACCCAAGAGAACTTGGCCACCCTAGTTCTTCTGGCCTTTGTAGAGCAGTGGTTTGGCACCAGATGGGAGCTCCACATACAGCAAGAGCTCACAGGATCTCAGACCTAGGCTCTTCTGGCCGGGCACAAGGGGACCGGTTAAGCAAATCATCATCATTCAGCATAGCGGAAAGAATAAACAGGTGCATTATAAAATTCTGGAGCCGTCGAATCCAGATTTTCACAGTATTGTTGGAAATAGAAGCCTGCTTATGATAAGATCAATTTACGGCATCCCTGGATATAACCCCGCATATCCTGAGTATATGATTCTCAAAGTGTGGTCCTCACCCAGCATCATTAGCATCACTTGGGAACTGGTGTTTGAAATGCAAATTCTCAGTCCTCACTCCAGAAGTAGTAAATCAGCCCACATGGGAGTGGAGCCCAGTGAACCACCTGTGTTTTAATGAACACTCTAGGTGATTCTGATGCTTATTCAAGCTTGAGAACCACTGCCCTGAAAAGCTTGAGAGCCATTGCCCACTGTAAAACACTCTTCCTTGGTATAAGACATAATCTTTCTCCAATACCCAACCCCGACCCCCAAACACACACAAAGGCAAAAATAAATTTTAGTGTTTGGAGATGCACTTGGGTGATAAAGCTGTAAAGAAAAGTAAAAAAATGATTACTCTAAAGTCAGGATGATGGTTATTTTTAGGGAAGAGGGAAGGAGATGTGGGCTGTGCAGGAAGGGGCACACAGAGGACTTCTGGGATGGCTTCTGGGATGGGGCTGTTACCCATTTGAAGGAGTGTGGGAGCACCCATGCATGGGTTTCAGGAAGACACAGTGGAAATATGGTGGCTAGGGATTTGACACGCTCACACCTCTGTTCCCAGGACAGAATAGCTATGCAGCTCTCTTCAGAAAATTAGAGTCTCAAACAAAGGAAACCTATTATATGTATATTTGACAAAATATGGGGTATTTTCCAACACCAACAGTTTTCCAATTCTTTGGACACTAATCAGGTGTCAAACGATTAAATTCAATTCTGATACTAAGTCCCTGGAGTTAGTGTCAGATTCTACAGATTTAAGGGTTCAATCCCCCAAGACTGCCCCTACTTGAGATACCAGGTGCAAACCCTGGCCACTCATACTTCTGACCAAATGGCTATAAGTTGCAGGTTCTCACCATCCCCTTCTTAGGCATGATAATTTGCTAGAATGACTCACAGAACTCGGGGAAAGAATTTACTTAATGTTTGCTAGTTTACTCTTAAGATATAACTCAGGAACAGCCAGATGGGAGAAGTGCTTAGGGCAAGGTCCAGGGGATGGGCACAGCTTCCACTCCGTCTCTGGCTGCACCACCCTTCCAGTACCTTGATGTGCTCACCAACCGAGATGCTCATCAAATCTTGTTATTCAAGAGTTTTTATAAAGCTTAATGTCCAGCCTTCCTCCTACTTCCTGGAGGTCAATGGGTGGGGCTAAATCTTCTAACCTTTGAATTTCTTCGTCTTTCTGGTGACCAGCTCTATCCCGAGGCTCTCTAGGGGCCTCACCCTAAGTCACTGCATCAGCACAAGCTCAGGTGTGACCAAAAGGGGTTCATTATGAATAACAAAAACATTCCTATCACTCAGGAAATTCCAAGCGTTTTAGGAGCCCAGAAATCAGGCACAAAGACCAAATATATTTCTTATTATACCACACAGAGGAAAAATCTGAAAGGGGAAATATGTTAAATGTAATAGAGACTCGACTGGCATGACAATCAGTTCAAGGGACTCTGGGCTTCCCCCAAGGCTGTCTATCCATTTTGTTCTCTTCCTTTCTTCCATCTCCTATCTCTGCATCACCTGGCGTGTTGACCTCATTTATTACAGATGACAGTGTGTGGGCAGAATGCATAGTGTCAAATAATCCCTCAATTAAATGATTTATCATCCCAGCTTCGTGATCCCAGAGGAAAGACTCATCTCTCCTAGTGTCCATAAATAAAATCCCAGGGAAGGGCCATATTGCCTTGCTTGGGTCAAAAGACCAACTTGCTGTGGCCCTGGAGTTAGGGTATTTTGACTGTCTGGTGTGGAAGGAAAATAGAAATGGAGTCAATATTGCCAAGAGAACTCTCTAAAATGGAGCCAGGAAGCCATTGAAAAAGTATGACTCGTGCATGTCTCAATCTGTATGGAATTTGACCTTTTGACCATGCACTGTCCTACTCCAGATACTTATCAGACACTTACTCTAAAATAACTCATGATGGCCTATCTACTTATCGAACCCCTACCCTAAAATTAGTTGTGATTCCTTAAGGACAAATATGTCCTGACTTGCATCAGAGTTGATCACAATCCTCTCTGGGCAACTTTAACCACCTTGTGGTTTTTGTCTTTATAAACCCTTGACTTTTTCTCTTCCCTAGAACACTCCTTCAGTTTTATGTGAATCTGTGTCTTCTGAATTATAATTCTTAAGACCTCAGATGAGGCTGGTTGTTCTTTTAGGCCTTGATACTGGGCGTGGGTCATGTGTTTACACAAGGGGTGGTTGGGACTACCCAAACCCACCAGAATCCCATGGAATGCTAGAGGGTAGTTCCCCAAGCAGAGAGAAGAGGAATTCCAGGTGGCTAAGACCATCATACATGTTTGCTAGAAGTTTTGATGGAAACCCCACATGGTGGTACTATGTGCCTGGGATAGAGAGAGAGATATAGAAAGTAGACAGCAGGGTGAGGCTTCTCCAAAGGTCAGCTGCAGTTGGAACTCATTGGTCCCTGGAAAAAGACATGTGTGTTCAGTGGAAGGATGCAGAAAACTAGAACAGATGCTGAGGGGTCTGCCTTGACCATCTACCTTGACTCATTTCCATCTCTCATCCAGCCTCTAGGAAAATCCTTGACCATCCCAGCCTGGGAGTATTCTCCAGAGGCAGAGGTGCAGAGCTGTGTGGCAGAAAGAGCACTGGACTAGAAGTCAGGACCTTGAGTCCCAGGTTTGCCCCTGACTTGATCAAGTTCACTCCCTTCTCAATAAACACGGCGTTAGACCAGACCATAGTTAAGCAGAATATGGTAAAAAGCAAGGACAGGGCTGGGGCTGGGGAGAAACAGAAGGAAAAACACCTTCAAGGAGTTGGATACATTTACTATCACAAAGTTATTGTATTATAAATCTATAACTTCATTGAAAAGTAAAAACGATAGAATGGAAATATATTTTGTGTTATTTTATCTTAACCCTGTAAAAGGAGAATAATCTTCTCTTGTATCTCTTCATTTCTTTAGTGAGAAAAGTACAAGCTACTTTCCCTTATGGACCAGGATGGAAAATAGCTTTGTGGACTCCTGGGGGGAGTTTTCCTTTAAGAGGATACATATCATTTAAGCCACACCAGACACGTAAGTAAAGGGTGAGTAGCCTAGACTGCCTAGGGAAAGGCAATATAAAGAGACCCTTTAGGGGCTTCCCTGGTGGCGCAGTGGTTGAGAGTCCGCCTGCCGATGCAGGGGACACGGGTTCGTGCCCCGGTCCGGGAAGATCCCACATGCCGCAGAGCAGCTGGGCCCGTGAGCCATGGCCGCTGAGCCTGCGTGTACGGAGCCTGTGCTCCGCAACGGGAGAGGCCACAACAGTGAGAGGCTCGCGTACCGCAAAAAAAAAAAAAAAAGAGACCCTTTATGTTTGGGAAGTTGGGGGGCACCTTGCCCCTTGGCCATCAGTAGAGAGAAAGGATGGGAGGGAGTTCTGTGAACAGTGGAGTCCTTTCTGATTCAGAGCTTCAGGAGCCAGCTCTGGGTATACAGAAACTAAAAGAGCTTAGCTGAAAGGGCAGCCACGTTGGGGGCCCTGGCAAAGCGGAGTGCTGAGGGAGGGCACTGTCCTCCGTGAAGAGCCCCTGTGGCTCCTTCAGGGACTGGCATCCTGAGGGCTCCTCACAGAAAGCATTTTAAGGTGAACCAACTGGTCTTCAACAGTGACACCATGTGGTCGAGAGGAGTAAAGACAGCATTGGACCAATCGCCTTGCCCCTGGGGTTGAGGATGCCTGGCGAACCTGTGTCCAAACTTGAACGACTGGAGAGAGTGTGCACTTCAAAAGGGAGACACTGACGCTCTTGTTCTAGGCCAGGTGGGGCTACAGCGATTTTTTTCAGTATTGATACTTTGAGTTGTTGGAGCAATTCATACTGGTTACATACATTCTAAAACAAAGGTTATAAATAGACTTTACTTACATTTCTGAAAACCTATAACCACGTCAGTTTGACTTTTGCCGGTTTTGCTGGAGCCCTGAGCATCGCACTCCAGGCCACTGAACACAAGCTTTGTTTCGTTTCCTCTTTCACTGCAAGGTGTGCCAACTTGTTTTCTGAAAAGGGCGAAGAGGGAAGAGTGGAAGGACCCAGTTTTTGACTTTCAAACGGGACCCCTCTGGGGTCATTACATTTTCCTCTAAGGTAACTTTAGTGCAAGTGTCTACATTTTTCTATGGAACTGTTTAATGTTTTAAGAATCTCCTGGGAAAGTTATTCATGCTACTCACTACAGGCTTCTAGTTAAGAAATGTTTCATTTGATTTCTAGCTGAACACCACAGTATCGATTTCTCAAAGCATTTATAGATTTATTAGGAATATGACTGTGTAAACTAGTCAAATGGGTATAGACCATGTGGCTTGGAATGTCATACATTCAAACAATAGGGAGCGTGTGAGCCCCACCATGTGTCAGGTGGGGCTGGGCATGGAAGTCCCACCATGTTTGGGGGCTTGGAAGGTAGACTGGTACAGAGCAAAACATAGCCTCTCCATCAGGGAGCCTGCTTGGCAGGAAGCAAGCACAGGAAGGGCAGAGAGGAGGAAGATCCGAGCCAGTGTCAGTTGCCACCGCTGATATTGAGAGGCATAGATAGACAGATGCCAACAACCAAACACAGAACTAGCTCTTGAAATCAGTCATTCGCACGGGAGGCAGTGTTGCTCTGAAGTTAGGTGTGTCAAGTGCTGGATTTGAATCTCAGTTCCACCCCTTAGCAGCTGTGTGATCTCGGGCATGTCACTGAGTCCCAAGTGCCTCAGTTTCCTGTGAATTGGAGAGAACACCCACCTCCAGGGAGGTTTTCATCAGAGAATACTGGCAAAGTGTAATGACGAGTAAAACTGCTCTATAAATCGAGCTTTACTGTAATAATGATAGTGAGTCCAAAATTTGTAGACCAATCAGATCTTCGATGTATTTTCGTTATGTTCAAATCAAGAGTTGATCCATTTAATCAAGAGTTGTGGGTTTAGACCAGATTAGATTCATCATATTTCTCTAACTCTTTGGATCTCAACCTTGGCTGCATATTAGACTCACCTGGGGTTTTTTTAACCTACTGATGCTCAGACGTCAACCCCACAGAGTCTGATGCAGTTGATCTGGAGTGTGCCTCGGGCTTCAGGATTTTCAGTCATGAACGGATGTGCAGCCAGGGTTGGGACCCGCTGGTCTAACTGAATATGAAGAGTGAGCAGATCTGTCCTTGGGTCACAGGCAACCAGGGAAGTTGCTGTTGTCTTTCTCCTTCTATATCCACATTCTGAGCTAGGAGCTGTCTTGGAAACAGGCAGTGGGAGAGGGTGCTAAAAAACTGGCACTAAAAATTGACTGAAGTACCAAATAATTCTATCCCCATGAGGCTTCTGTGAGTCCTTTTGGTACCAGGGCACGTTCCTCAGCCAGCAGCTCTGGGATGCGTGGAACAGCTGTAGTTAGAAAGATGGATTCCGGGGGCAGCTCTGCCCTAGCCCGGCCAAGAGAGTATGGGCAAGTCAGTATGCCTGTGCCATCTTGGCTTGGTTATCTGTGTGTTTACGAGATGAAAATGTTCTTCTGCAAACCCCACAGAGCTGTTCTTAGGTCACTGAGATGATGTCGAGAAAATACTTTGTAAATCATAAAATACTATAGGAATGAAATCAAATACCCAGTAGAGATTAGACATTGCATTTTATGAGACTGTAAAAAAATTGTAAATTATGGCTTCTGCTGTCCTGAGCTAAGTTTTCCACCACACTGTAGCAAAGTTGTGATCATTGAAACCATTTTACAAAGCAATTCTATATGCAGGATTTCACAAAAGCAATACTGCAGTGCACTCTATTTTCTATCCTAATCAGTAACTTATCATGATAAACCTTTTGCAAAACACTGTCTAGGGAGTGGGCCTGCCTGGTAAAATGACTCCTTTTTGTGCAGAAAAATAATTACTCTAATGAGTTTCTGTTATGCAATTATAAAGCACAAGGGTCCATGCAATTTTACTGAGGATGAAAAGTAACCAGCATTCAAATTAAGGGGTCTAATTTGTTATGTAAATCGAGTGGGTTTTTGTTTTGTTTTGGTTTTGGGTTTTCAGGGGTTTTTTTAGCAGAATTATTTCCTTCCAGTTTATGGTGACTTTAGAAAACATTTCTTTTGTTAAAGAACAACATGTAACTGACTACATTTTAAAGATCTTATTGGCTTTTTTCAGCGATTCATGAATCTGGCAGTATCTTATCTAGCAGATAGAAAGGAGCTCCAATTAGTTGTACAGTTCAAGGGGGTTTTATAGACCAATGTGAGCAGGAACAAGGAGGTTACACTGGGCAAAAGCAGATTGGTTATTGCAAGGCTATTTCCTTACAGAGAGCAAAGGGAAGCCTCAGAGCAGGGCCAGGTACCTCGTGCCGAGCAGGTGAGCAGTGATTGGTTGATGTAGACCTTCCTTTTCTGGGAGAGCCCAGCATAGAAACTTAGCTAAAGTTTTGGTTTGCTGACATGGAAGCAAACTCCATCTTGGGCCCAGTCTGGCTACTTTAACACTTTCCTAAGTCTGACTGGGACTGTCTAGCGTTTGCATGTTATTGTGTGTTCTTATGGGGTTACGTGTGTTGTGCTGAACAGCTGGATGTAGAGGTGGAGTTTGTTGTTAGGGACCATAGGGGAAACCTGCAGGCTGATCTCCATCTCACGCTGCAGGAAAAAGGTTATATGAAAAAGGCAGCTGCCCATCTAAGGAAAGGTCAAAGGTATATTGAGAGGCAGGCTAGAGCACAGACTCCTTCTAGAGTCACATTACCTTGTTTGAATCCCGTTTTAATTCTTACCTGCTGTGTGACTTCGGGCAAGTAATTTAACCTCTCTGGGCCTCAGTTTCCTCTTCCATCAAATAGAGATAATAAAAGTACCTAAAACTCATTAAATTTTTATGAGAATTAAATGAGTTAATATTGATAAAATGCTTAAAACAGCTGGAACATTGTAAGCATCCTATAAGTGCTAAATAAAATATACTTTTTAACCCACTATTATATCATCTGTAATTTACTTTAAGATGCGTCAGTATAGGCAGACTCCATGAGTTAACTTAACTTTAACTGACAGCTTAGTGGTGAGAAATGAACAATGAAATATCCAATTTGAGAGTCCACACTCCAAGGGAGGTTAGAGCAGAGCTTCATTATGTAAATCAGTACCAGGAGGTAAGCTGTTTGATTTAGTGTTAAGAAGAAAAAAATAGCAAATGATGACAACAGCAAACAAGCAACTTATTGAATAATGTGCTTTGTACAATGTCATTTACTTAATACATTCATTCATTCAAAAAATATTTATTAAGAATCAACTATGTGCCAAGCACAGTGAAAGGTACTGGATATATAACATTTGTCTAAGATGGATGGGAAGCCAGCACAGTGGGCTCTAAGATGAGACCTGAAGGATGGGATGGTGCCCATGAGCCAGGACAGGTGAGGACAGAGTTCCAGGCAGTAGGAACAGCAAGGACAGGACCTGGGGGCAGGACACACTCTTCAGTTTGGGGCAACTGGAAGGCAGTTTGGGTGGTTGGATAGTGGAAGGCAAGAGGATGGCCAGCAAGGGATGCTCCTCTGGGCACGTTTCACTTGACCTCTCCAAAGCACTGGACCTAGTGAACCTTGAAATTGTCTCCTCTTGATTTCCATGTTGCATCTACTCCTTGGTTTTCTCCCAGCTTAGGTGGATTGAATAGTGTCCCCCCCTACCACCCCAAATTCATGTTTACCTAGAACCTCAGAATGTGACCTTATTTGGAAATAGGGTCTTTGCAGATGTAATTAGTTAAGATGGTTAGTTAGATGGATTAGGATAGGCCCTAATCTAATGATTAGTATTCTTATAAGAAGTCCGTGTGAAGACACACAGAGAGATGAAGGCCATGTGATGACAGAAGCAGAGATTAGAGTGACGCAGCTCAAACCAAGGATTGCCAACGATTGGCAGCAACCACCAAAGCTGGGAGATCAGCATGGAACAGATTCTGCCTCAGAAACTCGTACTAGTCTCTTAGGATGCTTTGAATTTCTGCGATGTCTGTTGTATCTTCTCCTTTTGCATTTCTAATTTTATTGATTTGAGTCCTCTCCCTCTTTTTCTTGATGAGTCTGGCTAATGGTTTATCAATTTTGTTTGTCTTCTCAAAGAACCAGCTTTTAATTGTATTGATCTTTGCTACTGTTTTCTTTGTTTCTATTTATTTCTGCTCTGATCTTTATGACTTCTTTCCTTCTGCTAACTTTGGGTTTTGTTTGTTCTTCCTTCTCTAGTTCCTTTAGGTGTAAGATTAGATCATTTATTTGAGATTTTTCTTGCTTCTTGAGGTAGGCTTGTAGAGCTATAAACTTCCCTCTTAGAACTGCTTTTGCTGCATCCCATAGGTTTTGGATCATCGTGTTTTCATTGTCATTTGTCTCTAGGTATTTTTGATTTCCTCTTTGATTTCTTCAGTGATCTCTTGGTTATTTAGTAATGTATTGTTTAGCCTCCATGTGTTTGTGTTTTTTACGTTTTTTTCCCCTGTAATTAATTTCTAATCTCATAGCATTGTGGTCAGAAAAGATGCTTGATATGATTTCAATTTTCTTAAATTTACTGAGGCTTGATTTGTGACCCAAGATGTGATCTATCCTGGAGAATGTTCCATGCACACTTGAGAAGGTAGTGTAATCTGCTGTTTTTGGATGGAATGTCCTAAAAATATCAGTTAAATCTATCTGGTCTATTGTGTCATTTAAAGCTTCTGTTTCCTTATTTATTTTCATTTTGGATGATCTGTCCATTGGTGTAAGTGAGGTGTTGAAGTCCCCCACTATTATTGTGTTACTGTCGATTTCCTCTTTTAGAGCTGTTAGCAGTTGCCTTATGTATTGAGGTGCTCCTGTGTTGGGTGCATATATATTTATAATTGTTATATCTTCTTTCTGGATTGATCCCTTGATCATTATGTAGTGTCCTTCCTTGTCTCTTGTAGCATTCTTTATTTTAAAGTCTATTTTATCTGATATGAGTATTGCTACTCCAGCTTTCTTTTGTTTTCCATTTGCATGGAATATCTTTTTCCATCCCCTCACTTTCAGTCTGAATGTGTCCCTAGGTCTGAAGTGGGTCTGTTGCAGACAGCATATATATGGGTCTTCTTTTTGTATCCATTCAGCAAGCCTGTGTTTTTTGGTTGGAGCCTTTAATCCCTTCACATTTAAGGTAATTATCGACATGTATGTTCCTATTACCATTTCTTAATTATTTTGGGTTTGTTTTTGTAAGTCCTTTTCTTCTCTTGTGTTTCCCACTTAGAGAAGTTCCTTTAGCATTTGTTGTAGAGCTGGTTTGGTGGTGCTGAATTCTCTTAGCTTTTGCCTGTCTGTAAAGCTTTTGATTTCTCCATCGAATCTGAATGAGATCCTTGCTGGGTAGAGTAATCTTGGTTGTAGATTCTTTCCTTTCCTCACTTTAAGTATATCATGCCACTCCCTTCTGGCTTGCAGAGTTTCTGCTGAGAAATCAGCTGTTAACCTTATGGGAAATCCCTTGTATGTTATTTGTCATTTTTCCCTTGCTGCTTTCAATAATTTTTCTTTGTCTCTACTTTTTGCCAATTTGATTACTATGTGTCTCGGCGTGTTTCTCCTTAGATTTATCCTGTATGGGACTCTCTGTGCTTCCTGGACTTGGGTGGCTATTTCCTTTCCCATGTTAGGGAAGCTTTCGACTATAATCTCTTCAAATATTTTCTCTGGTGCTTTCTCTCTCTCTTCTCCTTCTGGGACCCCTATAATGCGAATGTTGTTGTGTTTAATGTTGTCCCAGAGGTCTCTTAGGCTGTCTTCATTTCTTTCCATTCTGTTTTCTTTATTCTGTTCCGCAGCAGTGAATTCCACCGTTCTGTCTTCCAGGTCACTTATCCGTTCTTCTGCCTCAGTTATTCTGTTATTGATTCCTTCCAGTGTAGTTTCATTTCAGTTATTGTATTGTTTATCTCTGTTTGTTTGTTCTTTAATTCTTCTAAGTCTTTGTTAAACATTTCTTGCATCTTTTCGATCTTTGCCTCCATTCTTTTTCCGAGGTCCTGGATCATCTTCACTATCATTATTCTGAATTCTTTTTCTGGAAAGTTGCCTATCTCCACTTCATTTAGTTGTTTTTCTGGGGTTTTATCTTATTCCTTCATCTGGTACATAGCCCTCTGCCTTTTCATCTTGTCTATCTTTCTGTGAATGTGGTTTTTGTTCCACAGACTGCAGGACTGTAGTTCTTCTTGCTTCTGCTGTCTTCCCTCTGGTGGATGAGGCTATCTAAGAGGCTTGTGCAAGTCTCCTGATGGGAGGGACTGGTGGTGGGTAGAGCTGACTGTTGCTCTGGTGGGCAGAGCTCAGTAAAACTTTAATCCGCTTGACTGCTGATGGGTGGGGCTGGGTTCCCTCCCTGTTGGTTGTTTGGCCTGAGGCAAACCAACACTGGAGCCTACCTGGGCTCTTTGGTGGCACTAATGGTGGACTCTGGGAGGGCTCACGCCAATGAGTACATCCCAGAACTTCTACTGCCAGTGCCCTTGTCCCATCGGTGAGCCATGGCCACCTCACCCCTCTGCAGGTGACCCTCCAACACTAGCAGGTAGGTCTGGTTCAGTCTGCCCTGGGGTCACTGCTCCTTCCCCTGGGTCCCGATGCACACACTACTTTGTGTGTGCCCTTCAAGAGTGGCGTCTCTGTTTTCCCCAGTTCTGTCGAAGTCCTGCAACCAAATCCCAGTAGCCTTCAACGTCTGATTCTCTAGCAATTCCTCCTTCCGTTGCCGGACCCCCAGGTTGGGAAGCCTGATGTGAGGCTCAGAATCTTCACTCTAGTGGTGGACTTCTGTGGTATAATTGTTCTCCAGTCTGTGAGTCACCCACCGAGCAGTTATGGGATTTGATTTTACTGTGATTGCGCCCCTCCTACCATTTCATTGTGGCTTCTCCTTTTCTTTGGATGTGGGGTATCTTTTTTGGTGAGTTCCAGTGTCTTCCTGTTGATGATTGTCCTGCAGCTAGTTCTGAGTCTGGTGTTCTCGCAAGAGGGAGTGAGAGCACATCCTTCCACCTCGCCATCTTGGTTCCAATTCTCCCAATGACATCAGCAAGATGAGTAGTCTGAAGTAATGTCGCCCGTCTTTGAACAGTCAAATTAGTTCTGCACGAAGCCAGCTGCTGATGTGGAGCACAGAGGAAACTCTTAAATTGAAGTATAGTTGATTTAAAATATTGAGTTAGTTTCAGGTGTATCATAGATGACTCAAACATATAAAAAGCTGTTGAAATTCACTCATCATAAGATAAATGCAAATTAAAACTATACAGAGATATTATTTCTCACCTGCCAGATTGACAATAATTCAAAAATTTGACAATGCACTCTGCCAGCAAGGCTGTGGGGAAACAAGCACTGTCAGACAATGCGAGTGATAATGCAAAATGGTAAAACCCCTGGTGAAGGGAATTGGGCAATAGCTAACAATAATAATTATGTATTTACCCAAAAAAAACCCTTCTAGGAAACTATCTTGATAGTAAACCTCGACAAATATGAAAGAATGCATGTACAATGTTCTTCATTACAATATTGTCTGTAATAGTAAGATACTGAAAACAATCCAGCAGCCACTAATAAATCAAACTGTGGTACAGCTACATGACGGAGCCTTATGCAGTCATAACAAAAAAATTTGAAAGATTTCTATAAACTGATATGGAGTGATTTCCAGGATGTATTGTTAAGCGAAAAGAAAATGAGGTGCATATGGTATATTACCATGTAAAAACTAAGGGAACATAAGGATATGTATATATATTTGCTTGTTTTTTCAAAAAGAAAGAAAGAAAGGAACACAGGAAGGATAAAACAGAGACTAAGGAAAGTATCTGTTTATGAAGCTGGAGAGGTCAGCGTGGAGGAAGAATGAGAGTAACACTTCTTTGAGTATACTTTTTTATATTGCTCTGACTTTGGAACCAAGTAAAAGTTGTTCATTAAAAAAATGTAATAAAAAGATTTTAAAAAGCAAACCCTAAAATTGACTATAAAAAGAAGGAAATGAATCTCTGTACCAAATTATTATCAAGATTTTTTTTTGCAGTCCCTTTTGACCCCAGAACATGTCTCACTAAGGATTTACAGAGGACTGTGTTCAAAGTTACTTGAATTACTCTGCTCTGTATTAAACACAGTACCCCAATTACACATCCTTGATGGCCTTATATTCTAAAGAAAAGAAGGATTGCAAAATATTTAAACTCTACTTCATAGATTTATGTTTGGTAGTAATATCAGAATTGTAATTCTAAAGTTGTTTTTTATATATTGTAGATTAAAGCAAAAAAGTAAGTATGCTAATGCTGTTAGGAACTAAGACTTTCAGTGCAGTCACGTAGAATGTTTTTGGTCTTAGAAGATGCCTGTGGAAGTTTTTCCAATGAAGCTTCATGATGTCCGCAACTTTCTTTTAAATGATTGAGAGAGAGAAAAAAAAAAAGAAGTACAGTGATAAACATAAAGCAAAGGGAGCAAACCATAAGCAACTGTGAATCTAGTTGAAGGATAAACAGTGACCTTTGTATAATTCTAATTTTTTCAATTTTTCTAAGTTCAAAATATTTCAAGATAAAAATGTTTAGGATAAGTAATATATCTTATTTGGAATTTTATAAAACACATTTTGCTATTTAACTCTAATCAGAAACACATTATTTATATCAGTAAAAATAAGCTAGATTTTGCTTCAGTGAGAAGCAGCATCAAAGTATCAAGGGCTTAGAAAATCAAAAGTTTATTTCTTGCTCATGCTATCTAACCATTACAGTTAACACAGAGGGTCTGTGCAAAAGGAGAATGGGAGTTACTGGGGCTCTCTCACAAATAATGAAATGAACACACACGACTCATTAATCACGTGACCCACCCCACCCCTAAGGGGAGTCAGAGATGGGAGGTAGGGGAATATCTGATGAGTAGTATAAGGGACTCATAACTTGTTCATTATGTTTTATGCCAAAGTAAACACTGACAGACGTAGGACTTAGTCATTAAGAGCACAGATTCTGCAGCGAGATTATCAATCACAGTTCAGTCGCTTGCCAGCTAATCTTGGGCAAATTATTTAATCTCTTTTTTGCCTCAGTTTCTTCCAGTATAAAAATTAGGTCTAATAAGAGTAACTGCTTCGGGGAAAGATTAGGTGATTTAATACAGTAAAAGCATTTGAAATAATGACTGGCATACTACCATCATCAACAGCATTCTTATTTTACGGTATGAAATTCAGCATAATGCATTAAAGAAAATTTGTGATGCCCCTCCCGCAAATCAAACAGGAGAAAGATGTTCAATGAAAAGTAAACTTCTCTCACATCTGAGCCTGATCAACCAGTTTTTCTCCCCAGATACAATTGTTACCAGCCGTGGCATTTATGAATTTATTGCCTTTTAGACCCAAATCCCCTCTTCATTTCTCTGCTTGTGATAATCACACACCTTTCATTTTCCGGCTGACACGATGTTAAAGTTGGCCAGTAGGGGACGCTGAAGGGACTCTGGAGGAAAAATGGGCTTCTCTTCCTGGATTTGGTGGGCTTTGCGTTCTTCTTGCTCCTGTGGTGCTGCGCTGGTGTGTGGGAGACCCAACGATGGATCTCACCCCAGCAAGTTCCGTGGGTGCCCCCGCCGCTTCCCCAGGGTCAGCTCAGCGACAAGCCTGTGAAGCCGCTTCCTGGCAGCTTTCCAGTGAGTCCAGTCATGGCCCAGCCAGCTTCCCACAAGTTCCACAGTTCTTCCCATGAGGCAGTTTCCCGTTGGGTTTCATCAGCACCCCCCAGCTAGTGATTTCTTTCCCAGCAGCCTCAGCCTACAGTTTCCCCAGTAGAGGAATTTTCAGCTTGTCAGCCTGCCCTGTGACTTATAGTTTGTCAACCGTGGGCCAGCTCCGACCTGAGGCAACCCAGCAAAATACTACACCATCAGAGGGGCTGCCCCCTCTGTGTCCAACTTTGAGGATCTCACTCTTCCAGGTTCATTCCTTTATTGGGTACCCTTTCTCAGACCTAGTGTATTCTTTTTTATTATTATCATTATTTTTTATTGGAGTATATAGTTGATTTACAATGTTATATTAGTTTCAGGTGTACAACATAGTTGACTCCATATTTTTATAGATTATACTCCATTTAAAGTTATTATGAAATATTGGTTATATTCCCTGTGCTGTACTTTCATCCTTGTATCTTATTTATTTTATACATAGTAGTTTGTGCCTCTTAATCCCTTCTCCCTATCTTGCCCCCCGACACTGGTAACCACTAGTTTGTTCTCTATACCTATGAGTCTGTTTATTATTTGCTATATTCATTCATTTGTTTTATTTTTTTAGATGCCACGTGTAAGTGAAATATAAAATATCTGTCTTTCTCTGACTTACTTCCCTAGACATAATACACTCCAGTTCCATCCACATTGCTGCAAAGATCAAAATTGCATTCTTTTTTAATATTTTATATATATATACATACACATATATATATATGTTTATTCATCTGTTGATGAACAACTTAGGTTGCTTCCATAGCTTGGCTGTTGTATATAATACTGCTATGAACACTGGGGTACATACATCTTCTGAAATTAGTGTTTTCATTTTCTTTGGATATATACCCAGGAATGGAATTCCTGGATCAAATGGTAGCTCTGTTTTTAATTTTTTGAGGAACTTCTATACTATTCTCCATAGTGGCTGTACCACTTTACATTCCCACCAACAGTGAACAAGGGTTCCCTTTTCTCCACACCCTCTCCAGCATTTGTTGTTTTGTGGTCTTTGTGATGATAGCCATTACATCAGGTGTGAGGTGATATCTCATTGTGGATTTTATTTGCATTTCTCTGATAATTAGTGATGTTGAGCATCCTTTCATGTGCCTATTGGCCATCTGTATGTCTTCTTTACAAAAATGTCTACTCAGGACTTCTGCCCATTTTTAATTGGGTTATTCGGTGTTTTGAGTTGTATGAGCTGTTTATATATTTTGGATATTAACCCCTTATCAGACATAACATTTGCAAATATCTCCTCCCATTCGGTAGGTTGTCTTTTTATTTTGTTGGTAGTTTCCTTCACTCTGCAAAAGCTTTTAAATTTAATAAAGTCCCATTTGCTTATTTTTTCTTTTGTTTCCCTTGCCTGATGTGACAGATCCAGAAAAAAAAAACATTGCTGGGGTGATCCTGGCAAGCCAAGCCTGATCACCAGGCAGTTTTCTGTCTGCTGCCTCCGTGCTGTGAGCACAGTTTTCAAGAGTGGACTCTTGGTTTCTCACAGCCCTAAGGTAAACTCCACTGCTTTTCAAACCAGCTAAGTGTTCTCAGGGTCGGAAGCCCTAGGGTATTATTCAGAATTCTCTTATTCTCATTTAGTAAATTATTAATCATTTTCCATATTAAACCTTCACTATTCAAATTATTGTGTAATTTCTGTCTCCTGAATGGATCCTGACAGATAAAACAGTTCCTTGTAGTAGAGACATTCTATGCCTATATAAAGTGTGTGTAAAGATAGATAGACAGATAGATAGATCATACCTTTTTGTTATATAAATAACAATATTATATACAGTGTTTGTCTAACTCAGCCATCATTGCATATAGATTTATCTCATTTTAACAGTTGTATAGTATTCCATTATTATAGACTGCCATTAGATGGCATAAATTATGCCATAATTTATTTAACCAGTTTCCTATTAATAGGGAGTGAGATTATTTCCAGTCTTTTTCTTCACAAATAATATTGTAGTATTCTTACTTGATAGGTCCATATCCCTATGTGCAAACATACCTTATCTGAAAAATCACTTCCTGGAAAAACTCTACCTTCTTAAATTCTCTCCAAACTATTTCTATGTCCACTTCTGCCACTGTATTATAGGAATTTTTCTTTTAAAAATTAATATTTAGTAATTTTCATTAATTAGAACTAAGAAAGCATTTTGTATACATTTTAATTGTTTAAAGAACATGTAAAATCCGTGAAAAACATATTCCAAGGAAGAGTACCATCAGATGCTTTGAGACAGGCATGGGCATGCATATATACACACACAGAAACTTTATGTGTTCCCAGAGCATAAATTTCTTCTTGAGAATCCATTACATGCTTTTAAAAGTTAGTAACATTTTCCTCACACTTGTGCCAAATTGGCCACTAAAGTAATATAAAAATGGCTGAAAATGTTTTAATATATTCTGAAATACTCCTCAATATAACTTTATTCAGCATTTCATTCTTGTAGCAGTTAACTGACTGTATCAGGTACCACTTCTTTTATTAATACATCTGTTTTCTAGACCATTGAAACATATTTTGCTCTTCTTTCCCCTATTCTCTATCCAGTCAGTCCTCAGGTCATATTATTCTTTTTCTTTTCCTTTTTTGAAAGTGAGGCATATTGAGATATAATTTCTATATAATGAAGTTCACACTTTATAGGTATACGATTTTGATAAGCGTATATGACTGTGTCAACTCCACCACAATAAAAATACTATATAAAGTATTTCCATCACCCCAGAAAGTTCTACGTGCCTCTTTATAGTCAACTCCTACCCCCACCCCAGCCCCTGGTAACCACTGATCTTATTTCTATACCAATAGCTTTGTCTTTCTCAGAGTCATACAGTATGTAGTCTGGCCTCTTTCACTTAACATAATGCTTTTGAGATTCATCCATGATGTTGTAGTATCAGTACTTCACTCCATTTTTATTGCATAGTATTCATTCATGAAGATAAAATTTAGTTATCCATTTACCAGTTGAGGCTTCCAGGTTTTCGTGATTATGAAAAAGCTGCTCTAAACATTCCTATACATGTTTTCACTTTTCTTGGGTAAATATCTCAGAGCGAGATTGTTGGGTTGTACGGTATGTGTATACTTAATTTTGTAAGACACTGCCACACTGTTTTCCAAAGTGGCTGTACCATTTTGCATTCCCACCAGCAACAAATGAGAATTTCTGTTGCTCTGCCTTTGGCCTTCTTTAATTCTGATGGAATTACTGCAGTAGTCTCTGGAATGACCTCTTCGTTCCATGCCTTCCAAACTCTGATCCATCCTTCAAACTGAAACCAGAACAAGACTCTAAAATGCCCTCCATTCTTAAGTGGCTTTGACTTCCTCAGGATAAGATCCAGACTCTCCGGCCTGACATACAGCTCAGACTCTTCGAGCTCTGAGCTCCTTCTCACGCACCCTCCCAACAACATCCATCCATTGTGTCCCACTCGGGCAGCTGGACACAGCCGAGCTCTACTTGCTCTGAGTTGCAGAGTGGACCACTCTCTGTCCCGCCTCAGTGCTTCTGTGCAGCCTAAGGCATTTGTTTGGGCAGAACATTTATTTTCTACTTTGTATTCCCAAGATGAAAGCACCCTCTGAGTTTTGGGTAGTGTTGGCATTTATGCAACTATCTACCAGGGAACTTTGTTTTTCTTCAACTATGTTTTATGAACATTTTCAAAAATTCAGGAAAGTTGAAAAACTAGTGCAATGAACATCCAAATTCAGTTCAACAATTGTTAACATTTTGTTACATTTGCTTCATTTATCTACCATATATCCATCCTTCACCTCCTCCGCCCCCTTCTTGTTCTGCAAAGCTATTTCAATTTCATATTGCTGCTAAACCACTTGCTAAATCCATCTCAGGTGTATCTATCTCCTAAAAATGAGAACAACCTGCTACATAACTACACCACTTCTACACCCAAAATAAAACAACTTCTAATATAGTCTAACACTATCTATATGGGTATTTTTCCAACTGTCCCCAAAATGTATTTCATCGTGTTGTCTTCCAGACCAAGATCCAATCGAGCTTTATACACTGCATTTATCCCCCAGTGTATATTTATCTTTGACTGAGTCTCAGTTTGCTCAGCTACATGCTTCTGTTAAGCTAGATGACTCAGTTCTGTCCCTGCCCTTCCTAGGAAACTCCTGTGAAACCCCAGCTCCATTCAAAGTTCCTGGGACTTTTTGTACTTCCCAGAAGCCTATGCTTAAATCTATTGGAGATTCAATATTTTGTATTCCAAAGCTCTTGAACTTTTGTATTTCCCCTATCAGACTCTGAGCAGAGCATCTTGAGGGCAAGGACGGGTGTTCTTCGCCTCAGTAGTCTCCCCACTATGTAGTAATTGCTCAATACCTATTTAAAGAATAAATGGTGGAATATGGTTTCTCTTCACTGTGAAGAGCTGGAATAAATAAATGGACTCTAGAGGGCTGGGAGTCAGGGAGAAGAGGGTAAAGGGCAGGTACGACAAGAGTCTGAGAGGTCATTCCAAATGCAGAATATTGCTCAGGGAACTTTGGGTATGAATCGTATATGACTTCCCGTCTCTCAGGAGGCAATATGCTAGATGTTTACCATTAGCTGGAAACAAATCTAGAATCTAGCCGCGCTATAGACATTCTGGGCCAGATAATTCTAGAGAAAGAATTATAAACACAAAAACGGAGGAGACTGCATCCCAATGGTCCATTTTTGTTTACGTAGCTATTCTGCTGCTGCTTTCCTACTGTGTTTTGAAGGAAACATCCACTCCCAGTGGGTCCCTGGGTTGGACCAGGATCAGAGCTTTGTGCCCACGGTGAATGGGGGAAATCACAGTGCATCCCCTCTGAACTCCCAGGATGAACTCTCTTTCTGAATATTAGCCTTTGCTGCAGTTCAGCTTTTATCTTGGCGGCAAATCTTTTCCTTTGATAAACTTCTTTCAGTTACCTCCTTCTTCTCCACTTCCAACCACCTATGGAATCAATTCTGGGATGATATATTAATTCTGTTTCCAGCGTGACTCTGAGACTGTACACAAGGACTATTTTAGGTGGAGTGTTTCCTCTTGAGTCACCTTGTCCCTTGGTGGCAGGCATCCTGCGGATTTCCTCAGCTCCGCTGTTGAGAACAGGAAGCCAAGGCCAAAAGCAGCCAATAAGCACGGCAGCCCGGTGACTCTTCCCGGTTCCTGGAGGACCAGCACGAAAACCCTGACTTAGGAAGAATTCCTTGACAAGAAAATCGGGAGTTCACTGGAGACAAATGGCTTCAGGAAGGTTTTTTTTTTATTTTTATGAGTACACATCTTTTTTTTTTTTTTTTTTCCAGGAGGCAGGTTAAGAAAGAGTTTTCTTAGGAGAGAAATTAAGTAATTTTTAAAATTGTCCAGGGAGACTTCATTAGATGCTCTGATTAATGGGATAACCAAAGATAAGGAAATTGCTTATGTCCCCTTGTCACAATTTTATCAAGTTTTTCAGCCAGTCATATCCTCCTCATTCACTTCTGTCACCCTTGCTGAACAGTCTTCCAAGTGGTGTTTGGTCCTGCACCACCCCCCTCCAAATCTTCATAACTATCTGTGACATGAAAGCATCATTAGAGACATCTTTTGGGGCTTGACCAAGACTGGGATATACTAGTCATGCATGTTTCCCTTCCCTGACCCTGTCTCCACAGCAGACATCAGTCATTTATCTGGCCTGTATGTTTCTCCCACTGAAACCAGTGTGTCTTCAAAATAGCAATGTAGGCAGCCACTACCAAAGAATCCAAATATCTAAACTTGAAACCTATTTGCAGTGAAGAAGAGGGGCTTAACGCCTAGACGTGTGTCAGGCCAGGGTGAACATGGTGGAAGAGTTCAAAGAATATGTTTTAAATCTTGGGCTTAACTTCTAGTTCCTGGAAGTTTAAAAAAGTTTTCTTAGATCCATTGTTTTACATGCAAAATGGAGTTAATGCCTTCAGTTTAGAGTCATTGTGAAAATTTATTTTTTGTTTGTTTTTAATGTATGTGAAAGCTTCTAGCACAGTGCCCAGCACAAAGATACTCAAGAGATGTCAATTTATCATGATTATTTTGAAGGGGGCCCTGATTGGGAGCTCACCTCACTGACACTGAAAATTCCTAGAAGCCACAGCACTGATAGGTGGGAACTGCTCAAGGATTCTACCCTCCATAAATTTTAACAAAAGGTATTCTTTTTTTTGGTATCTTATTTATTTATTTATGGCTATGTTGGGTCTTCGTTGCTGTGCATGGGCTTTCTCTAGCTGCAGCGAATAGGGGTTACTCTTCATTGCGGTGTGCGGGCCTCTCATTGCGGTGGCTTCTCTTGTTGCGGAGCACGGGCTCTAGGTGTGTGGGCTTCAGTAGTTCTGGCACGCGGGCTCAGTAGCTGTGTCTCATGGGCTCTAGAGTGCAGGCTCAGTAGTTGTGGCGCACGGGCTTAGTTTCTCCTCGGCATGTGGGATCTTCCCGGACCAGGACTCGAACCCGTGTCCCCTGCACTGGCAGGCGGATTCTTAACCACTGTGCCACCAGGGAAGTCCCATTAACAAAAGGTATTCCTAATCACTCCTCTCCAAAGTACAAAATATTGGCAATAAAAACTTATGAAGTCTCAACTAAACCCTCTTAGAACCTTGCAAATAAGTCGGTAAAACACTGTTCTTTCTGGGTTTCTTGGTAGCCAGTTACCCTCTTCAGGATTATTCTGTTCTCCCCCTTCCTTTTTACCTTATTTCATTGCCTGTTAGAATCTCTATGACTGATGTCTCAAGGTGAGAAATATTTAAAGCCAAATTAAACAGTTTCAGTTTTTTTTAACATCTTTGCTTAAAAGTTGATGGGAGAGGGGTGGTTCAATATTGACTGGAGAGACTGTAAATTTCAATGCTAGATGACACTGTGATCATTTCCCACCCTCAGTTCATTCCCCCTCAAGGTTACTTCCTTTGGTTCCTTGAAGAGTTTTGCAGCTGGCTCTCCAAATGCAGGCATTCTCTCCCAAACTACCATTGTTATAATAGTTGATTTTAATATTCATTGCAAGGAACCATTCCAATAGCCAGTCCTCTCAGTTGCTTTCTTCCAATCCTCCTGCTTTCCACCCTACTTAGGCCACTCACTCCCATGGTCACACCTACTAGTCTGCTAGGGATGCCATGACAAAATACCACAGAATAGGTGACTTAATCAACAGAAATGTGTTTTCTCACATCGATGGAAGCTAGAAGTCCAAGATCAAGATGTTGGCAGGTTTGGTTTCTCCTGAGAACTCTCTCCTTGGCTTGCAGATGGCTGTCCTCTTGCTGTGAACTCCTATGTCTCTGTGCACAGGCACATCTGGTATCTCTCTGTGTGTTCAAATTTCTTCTTCTTACAAGAACATCAGTCAGACTGGATTAGGGCCCACTCTACCAGCCTTGTTCTAACTAAGGCCCTCTCGCCAAATATAGTCACATTCTGAGGTTATGTGGCATCAACATATGAATTTCAAGGGAGCAAAATTCAGCCCAAAATATACCTCTAGACTGTCTCCACCAATTACTGAAACATCTTAATCTCTAATTCCAGCATCCCTTCTTCCCAATCACTGCCTTCTATCTTTCCAGATCTCTTTTGTTTCCATTTTTTAATTGAAGTATAGTTGATTTACAATGTTGTGTTAATTTCTGCTGTATAGCAAAGTGATTCAGTTTTATATATATATATATATATATATATATATATATATATATTCTTTTTTTATATTCTTTTCCATTATGGTTTATCACAGAATGCTGAATATAGTTCTCTGTGCTATACAGTAGGACCTCGTAGCTTAACCATTCCATATGCAATAGCTTACATCTGCATCTTTCCAGCTCTTTATCTCTCTGCTACTCAAAACCAGTAATTCTTCAACCATACTGGGACACACAATCTACAAATCCAACCCCTTTTTTACTGTCCCTCATATTCTTTTGTCCTTACTTCCCTCCTTCTTCCTTCCGCAGTCCATCACTATAATCACTCTCTTATATATATTCTTGATTCCTTTGTCCCCTTCCCTCTCTTTATGATACTTGCCTGGCAAACTCCCAATCCTGGTTGATTCCAGCTTTCTTACTACTCTCTGCCCACACCTCTGCAGTTGAACTGCACTGGGAAAAGCACTTGACCATGCTGCCTAGTCTCACTATAAATTCATGACCTCAAGAGGGCCCTCAGTGCCTGCCAGCATCTGCCACATCTCTCCAGACCTTTCACCATCCTGCTTTCCTAGGCAACTGTTTCACACCTTCTCCTCTCCCTCCAGACCTGTAACATCCTCTCTCCGTCTTCATTCTCAGCTGATAAACCTGCTTCTGGTTTTACTGAGAAAGCAGAAGCAATCAGAAGTTCCCACACCTCCAATTCCTTATGCTCTGTCTTCCTTCTGTTCCTAAGACAGAGCTGCCCAGGCTGCTAGCTCAGGCCAGCTCCTCCATCTGTGCACACACTCCCACTGCTTCCCATTTACTCAAGAACACAGCTCTAGCAATTCTCCCCAGTTTCTCTCTTCCACTCCCCTCCCCTCCCCAACCCTCAACAAGAATATTCCTAACAGTATAGGAATGTGCTATAATTTTTTCCTTTAAGCTTTTTCCCTGGACTCCCACTTTCCCTCCAGCTAAACTCTCCAAAAGTGTTACCTCTTCTCTCTGTTTCCAATTCCTCTTTTCTCATTCTCTCATGAACACATTCCAGTTAGACTCATGTCTGTCCCACCACTAAAGGTCCTCCTATCAAGCTCATTGATGACCTCCACGTGGCTAAGTCCAATAGCCATTTCTCAGTCCTCCCACATTACTCTCTCTATAGGCAGCCTTAACTCTAATTGATCACTTCTTTCTCAAATAGGAACTCGACTTCCAGGATAAGCTCTTCGTTCTTCTAACTCACTGGCCACTTCTCAGTCTCCTTTGCTGACTCCCCTTCTTGTCCCCAAACTCAATTCACTGGACTTCCCAGGACCTAGTCCTTGGGTCTCTTTCCTAACTACAGTCATTCGTGCATAGTGTTTCATGTCTTTAAATACCATGTATACACTGACAACTCTCACATACTCCATCCCAGACCTCTTCCCTAAACTTCATATTTGTGTATCCAACAGCCTAATTGGCATCTCCTCTTGGATTACTAATAAGTGTCTCAGAACTTGGTATGTCTGAAACTGACCACCTCATCTTCCCCTTCCAACCCTGCTCAACCTGCTGTTTTGCTCATTTCAGTAAATGACAACTTCATTCTTCCCGTTGCCCAGGCCCCAAACCACGTGGCCATTTTTGACTCCTCTCTTTCTCTTCCATTCAAGCTGTCACCACATACTGTTGGCTCTATCTTCAAAATATAGACAGAATCCAGCCTTTTCTCACCATCTCTGCTACTACTGTCAAGGTCTGAGCCACTATCTCCCATGGGAAGACTGGATGGGTGAAATGGCTTCATCTCCTTTCTTTCACCCATACCCGTCACAGCCTAATCACAACACCGCAGCCAGAGTGAGCCTTTTAACGTGTCAAGTCATTTTTCTACTCAAAACTAATCTCAGATGTTACTGCTCTTCCCCTCCCTCTCTTGGCTGCAGTGACAGTAGTCTTCTCACTGGGGTTCATTCTACCTCAGTGCTCTTGCACACTTGCTATTTTCTCTGCCTACAGTGCTTTGCCCCAAGTTCTCTACAGGACTGGCACCCTCTGCTTCCTTCAGCTCTTTGCTCATGTCACCTTCTCAGCAAGATCTTCCCTGACCACCCCATCAGAAATGACATCCCCAGCCCCATTCTCTGGCACTCTTGCTTGTCCTTCCTTGACTTATTTTAGCCACACTTACCACTACCTGATAAGTTATATGTGTTACTTAGACATATTTTTTATTGTTAGTCTCCATTATGGTAGAATGTAAGCTGCATGAGGGCAAGGATTTTGGACTTTCTTGTTCACTGATCTCTCTCCCCAACCCTTAGAACAGTGCCTGACACATAGCAGGTACTCAATAAATATTCAACCAAAGACGTTTTTGCTCTCCCCATCATCCCCAAAGCTCTAGTAAATGTGATTTTAGGTTGCTTCTATGTCCCTGGGGGGAGGGGGTACGGAATCTAGTGACCAGACTTTGTTGATGCACTTTGTTAAAAACACTAGAGGAAGAAAAAAAATCACATCCATTAGGGGGTGCCACGAAACCTCTTTGGAACCCACCATAGTCTGACTACTAGTTTCTAGTTTGTTTTATTTGAATCCCAGTGTGGCTCCAGGTAGCTCCATTTTTAAAAAAATATAAGTATAATACAATTGAAAAGTATTCATGTAAAAATAAAATTTTATTCTCTTGAATTAAAAGCAGTTATGTTATGGAGTGTTAATACTTTCTGGAGGATAATACAAATTAAATATAAATACTTCTGGGGCTTCCCTGGTGGCGCAGTGGTTGAGAATCTGCCTGCCAATGCAGGGGACACGGGTTCGAGCCCTGGTCTGGGAAGATCCCACATGCCGCGGAGCAACTAGGCCCGTGAGCCACAACTACTGAGCCTGCGCGTCTGGAGCCTGTGCTCCGCAACAAGAGAGGCCGCGACAGTGAGAGGCCCGCGCACCGCGATGAAGAGTGGCCCCCGCTTGCCGCAACTAGACAAAGCCCTCGCATGAAACGAAGACCCAACACAGTCTAAATAAATAAATAAATAAATTTATTAAAAAAATACTTCTAGGGTTAAGATTTTCAGGGTTCATGATACAAAACTCTTTGGGTATTGAGAGGAATAAATAAGCAGACTTTACTTCTGATCTCTGTACCATTTTGACCATCATGTTCCTGTAACTGCTTTTTTATTATTAATGACGGCTCCCATTTACTGCCTGCTCCTTCTCTATCACCTGATACTGTGTTTTGCACACATAATCCTGTTAACCCACACATTATCTTTGTGGGGAAGGTACTGTTTTTTAATCCCCATTTCACAGCTTAGGAAGTTGAGACTTGAGAAAGTTAAGTTAAGCAGGGTTCTGAGGTTACCAGCAGACAGTGGCAATGAGGTCAGGCAACCCTTGAATCCTTTTGTTTTGTTTTGTTTCATTTTTGACTGTGGCACGCAGCTTGTGGGATCTTAGTTCCCAACCAGGGACTGAACCCGGGCCCTCGGCAGTGAAATCACAGAGTCCTAACCACTGGAACGCTGGGGAATTCCCAACCCTTGAATTCTTTTTTTAAATTAATTTTTATTGGAATACAGTTGCTTTCCAACCCTTGAATTCTTTACACCACTGTCTACATTATCTTTAACATATTAGTGCCAAGATTCCTTCCCATAATCTTCTCCTTATGTCATCAGAACTACAGGGATCTGTAGTTCTTTAAATTTAGGGCAATAACTTGGAAGGGAGTAGAGAATGGACTTGAGGACACGGGGAGGGGGAAGGGTAAGCTGGGACGAAGTGAGAGAGTGGCATGGACTTATATACACTACCAAACGTAAAACAGATAGCTAGTGGGAAGCAGCCGCATAGCACAGGGAGATCAGCTCGGTGCTTTGTGACCACCTAGAGGGGTGGGATAGGGAGGGTGGGAGAGAGGGAGATGCAAGAGGGAAGAGATATGGGGATATATGTATACGTATAGCTGATTCACTTTGTTATAAAGCAGAAACTAACACACCATTGTAAAGCAATTATACTCCAATAAGGATGTTTAGAAAATAATAATAATTTGGAACGGAGAATTCCTAAATTCACTTCAAACTTATTACTCATAAAGTCTTAATCAAATTACCCAAATTCTTTTACCTCTTTTTCCTAGGCAGTAAGAGATATGAATTTATTCCTGTTATTATTTTATTGCGAGGTAGAGATAATAGATGTGAACTCTTTAGAGGAAAGCAGTACCCGTCTTATAACAATAAACTCATCAACTGTGGTGTCTTGTTTTCCTGACTCACCAGTCTTTCCCTTTCTTTGTCCTTTTTGTGCCCCCTGCAGTTTAAACAGTGCGTGGTGAGTAGTGAGCACACAATAAAGAACACTGAATAAAAGACAGATACATAAAGTCAGAATATTTGAGCAAAACGCACATCCGGTGCCAATATAAGATTCCTTGGTGGTTTTCTCTTTAACCCCCCCGTCCACTGTGGGGTGAAATTTGCCAGACTCCATTCCAACCGCCCTCCCTCCAACTTCCTTCTGCAAACATGCCCAGGATTCAGTCTTGAGTGCTCTAATCCAGAGGAAAATGACTTATTTTAAAAAGCAGTAAAAACACCACATTCCTTTGGCACAGGATGAAGACCAGCTCAGCTTTTCAGCCGTTGATCTTTGTCTATTGTTCTCCAAACAGTAAACCACTATTTCCACACCGACAGATTGCAGGCTGCAGTTCTGTCCGAGTCCTGGGCTCCTCATGAATATGAACTGAAGGGCTCTGACCCAGAAAGTGGTAGGTAATCTCGGGGAGGGGGCAGGGGGGAGACAGGTAAGGAAGAAAAACAGGCTTGATGTAATTCTACACTCTTGAAATCTCCTGCAGGTTCTGAGCAGGGTAACATGGGGTCTTGGAAATGTGGAAGCTGCCTGAGTAGTCTGCTGATTCCTCTTGCACTTTGGAGTATAATTGTAAACATATTATTGTATTTCCCCAATGGGCAAGCTTCCTATGCCTCCAGCAATAAACTCACCAACTACGTCTGGTATTTTGAAGGAATCTGTTTCTCAGGTATTATGGTAAGTGTGACTTTGGAGACTTGGGATTGCAGAAGGGGGAGTTTTTACTAAGCATGAACTTGTTCCTAATGAAAATGATGAATCATGGAAAAATCATTCTTCTAATCCTTGGTTTGGGTTTGGAAGATGGAGGGGGGTGAAAAGGCAGGTAGTCCATGAGGACTTGGAGGGTAGCTTTGTTTTCAGTAAGCTGCTTATTTATGTAGCTCCAGCAATGCAGGAAATTAGTCCTAATGAAAGTTGGTGGGACACTGGCCTATAGAAATATTATATCCTCATGAAAGCTGTGTGTCCACTAATGCTATTTAATCTCCAGTGGCATTGCTCTTTCCTAGAAAGGATTTTCTGTCTGTACTCAGGATTTCTCTAGCTTGGAGTGGTATTAAGACAGTGGGAAAAGCAGAGATTTGAAGATTCAGACAAACTTGAGTTCCAGTCTAAGCTCTGTCATTTGTGTCATGAGACTTTAAAGCAAGTTACTCAATGTCTTTGGGTGGGTGTTGATGAAAACTAAATCAAAGTAGCCACAGTAAGAATCCATGGATGTTTTTCCGATGACTTTGTGCTCTTTAAAAACAAACTGATAGTAAATCATGTTGGCAACTCAGAGGAAAAGAAGTTTTTCCTGATCATATCATTTCTAAAAAAAAAAAAACACACTGTGCACGGTAAGCTTTCTATACCAACAAGAATGCAAAAAAAAAAAAAAAAAAAGAAAATCCATTATAATCTATCTCTACATCTTTGTGGGTGTTTAATTATTATAACATTTGAATAAATATGTTGGAAAGCAGTTTCATTTATTTGCACGTTAAATTAATAAACTTTGAAATATGAATACACAGTGCTGCTGAAGGTGCTATGTGCTAGGTACATAATGACTGTTGGTGGTGGTACTATAAATAAATGCAAGGCTTTGGGAGACATTCTTCATATGATATATTAAGATCCATGAAAATGCTTATGTCTTTTGACTTGGTAATCCTAAACCTGAGCATACATTCTGAGGAAATAATCCAGAATAAGGAAAGAAATTTATACATAGATGTTTGTGGCAGCATTATTTATAATAGCAAAAAACTAGAAGCATCCTAGCATAGACATGGCAGAATAGATTATGGTCCATTCACTTTATAAAGGATGAAAATTGTAGTTATGAACATGTAGCAACATGGAAAACACATGTTATTTTATATTAAGTGAAAAAAGATATAACAAAATTGTGAATACATTATGATTGAAATTATGTAAAATATACACATGTCGGAGTACATACTTAAAAACATGTGAGAGTAGTGGTATTTTGGGTAATTTTCCTCCATTATTCTTGAGCCCTCTGTATTGCAGCTATATTTTACAACAAAAAGGGAGAGAAGTTTCTCTTTAAACACGGGCTATGCCTGTGTTTCTCCTTTGGCACAGGACTCTAGGATCTAGGTCTAATTATTTCTAACAATATTGTAATGAGGCTGGTTACTGCACCTGGTTTATTGTGGCTTATCTTGTCATTGTTTCTCTCAATATATAATTGTACTAAGTGGAAGATTTGCAAGACATTACTAAAGTTAAACCAGAATCTCTTTAAAATTGTGTTAATTAATGGTGTTGAAAGGAGGAGAATGTAGGACTGTTTGCTTATATTCCATGTAAAATTTAAAACTGTAAAAAGAACCTATTCTCTAGTTTTCACTGTCTAGGAATTCTTGAAAAATATTCTTTCAAGACCAAATCCTTTTTGGAGAAAGGAGAGGAATATAGATAAATAATTAAATGGATAGATAAATAAATCATGGCTGAAGGAATTTGGAAACTGGAAATATTCACTACAAGGAGTAAAATAACAATGAACTCAACTACAAGATTCAGTACTGAACAGTAGAAGGAAAGGATAGGTGGAGAATTTGCCAGAAGCAATTCACAGTCCATACCTGCCCGAACCAAGGACTATAATCTTGGGTTGACCAAAAAGATAGTTCGGGTTTTTCTGTACCTGAACGAACTTTTTGGCCAACCCAATAGTAAAGAAATCCATGTTCTTTCCGGAACTTGAGCCCTTTCTCTAAGATACCAAGAAAGGGAAGTAGAATACACTGAATTCTCCCAGTTTGTTGGCTTCATACAGACAAAACCCACTGGAAAATCTGAATCTAAGATGATCTGAATACTCGGGGACATTGAATTTACTTTACTTTGGATTAAGAGATTTAGTTTCAGAGTAACCATACCTTTCACCTGGATTCCCAGAGGGCAGTAAAAAGAAAGAGGCTGGCAAATGGCAAAGTCTGGTGAATGGTTTTCCTTTGTCCTCCACAACTGAGTCAGTGAGAAGTGCACGCTTGCTGCAGAGGGTGGTATTCTCGTGCCCATACCATTTGCCCCTCCTTAATCATTAACTTTTGATAACTGATAACTATGATAACAGCTAACATTTATCAATCGCATGTTATGAATCAAGCACACTATTCAAAATTTTATGTACAATAGCTCATAACAACCCAAAGAGGTGAGTTCTCAGCACCATTTTGTAGGAAAGGACTCTGGAGTGCATACAGTTATTAAGTGGCAGAACCGGGATTTGAACCGAGAGTTACCTGATCCCAGAGTCTATGCTCTGAAGCACTGTGCTCTGATTCTGAGCATGAATGCAAACTAGTATTCCATTTCTGATATCTTTTCTCTTCCCTACTATAGATGCTTATAGTAGCAGCAATTCTTCTTGTACTGGAGAATGATAACAACCATAAATGTTGCCAGAGTGAAAACTGCAGCAAAAAATACATGGTAAGAACAATAGTGTTTTGAGGATGGTTGAGTGTGCTCTGGCTTTCTTTCCTCTCACTTGGGGACGTGAAAATATTGACACTATTGTACCCTCTCCATCATCCTTTCAGTTCAGAGCCCAAGAGTTTCCTCCAAATATTATCTATTTTGTCTACCGTTTTCCTCCACTTTTGTTCTACTGATATTCTTCTAGCAATTCAATATTTAAAGATATATGAAATTAGAAAATAAGATTACCTTTTCCTAACTGGGTTTCTGTGAGTCTATTTTTTCCCTTATCAACTTTATTGAAGACTAATTTACATATAATAGATGCCATCCATTAAAAGTGTAAAATTCCATGAGTTTTGACAGTTAACTCTACCCATGAAACTAGCATCATAGTCAAGATATGGAACATTTTCATCACCCCCAAGAGATAATCGTTGATCTCTTTTTGTCATTATAGATTAGTTTGTATTTTATATAAATAGAATCATACAGTATTGGTCTTCTGTATCTGGCTTCTTTCACACAGCATTAGATTTATCTCAGAGTTGGGTATATATGATGTACATTTTTAAAGCTAGAACTTTAAAGATAATTAAAATAGAGTGAAGAGAGAACAATACAACCACATTTTCTAAGCCTATGCTCAACACATAGGCACTGGGTTCCTGTATTTCCACCATCATCCACCTCCCCCTCCTCCTGTCATCATCATTTATTCATATTTGCATAGCACTTCATAGTTTGTTCATATTTACCCAATGAATTATATCATTGCTACTCCTGCTTTATAGATGAGTCATCTGTGACTCAAAGAGAATATGATTCATTAACTAGGAGGAGCTTTGCCAGAGGTCTGGGAGACATTCTTTGCGGCAGTGGTTCCACATGTTGTCTGCACATTGCAATGATCTGGGAGCTTGGCCTTAGAATCCCACCCCCAGAGACTCTGACTTAGTTGGTCCGAGGTGCAATTACATTTAAATATGCGGCCAAGATGGTATGGCTTACTTTATTTGACTGTTGCTTTTGGAAGATTAAATTCGTTGTTTAATTCACCATTGTGCCCCTAGTGGGGAAGAATTAGAAGACCAAAATGCTCTCCCTCTGTGTGTGTGCGTGTGTGTGTGTGTGTGTGTGTGTGTGTGTGTGTGTGTGTGTGTGTGAGTCTACTTTCTTAACCAATTGAATCAAACATCCCCCAGTAACTGTTGGTATTATACTACAGAAAAGCTTTCAAAATGGTCTAGGTGAAGCAATGGATTCCGGTAAATTTTAACCTACGTACTCAGGGAATTTCTAGAAAAGAAATGTTTGTACCGTTAAGTATCTAATAAAAATCCATGTGTTCAATTTGCCTTAACTCATTATTAGCATCTCCAGCACAAATGGATGCTAGAAATAACGTAGAGTCTGGACACTGGCATAGTCAACATTGGATGAGATGACTGGCATCTCAGTGGAAAGAGCAGGAGGAAGGGAGAGAGGATTCCCTGGATTTTCTGCTTGGTTCTTTCAAAATATGCTCTAGGATAGGGGTCCTAACTGATATGCCCCCAGATGCCAAATACCTGATGGCAGTGAAATATGTGAAATATGTAGACATTAGAGCAAATTTTCTGTTTAAGGAAGAGAGGGAGCTGCTACTCAGGTCCAGCCAATTGCTACCACTACAATATTGGGCAATAATTCTCAATTTTCAATAGGAAGTAGAAATATGGAGTTTTAAGTAAAACTTCACAACTATAAAATGTTGGCAATTAATTCTCGTTTAAACTAAATAAAACACATCTTGCAGGCCAAATTTGAGTCTGCACCAGTTTGTAACTTCTGAAGCTCTGGAATGGAAATTTAGGTCATCTAAGATTCATTTTGTAGAGGAGAAAAAAGTTTCCTCAACCCTCTTTGGGTCCCTGGTTGGGTCTGAAAATTAATCTGATGACAGGTTAACATGAGAAAAGCAAACAAATTTTATTGAATTTTCACATGTACATGTGTGATTTCACAAGAGAATGAAGACCCCGAAGATGTGACTAGAGCAGGAAGCATCTAAACTTTTTAGATAAAGAAATAATAACTTTGTGAAGAATTAACAAGACAGAGAGATTTGGGTTAGGGATAGAAAAAGGTGAAGAAGTAACTAGGAAAATAAGGTTTAGTTAAACAACATTTATTTATACAGAGTTCTTGGCCCCAAATTTTAGTCTCTGGTAACAAGAATGTCTTCCTTCCTTCAGGTGCAGGGAGGGTATCTTTCACCTGGGCGTTTTATGACCTGTTTCAGGGAAGAAGGGTGAGAAGGTCGGGGAGGTTAGAGTGAACTTCCCGCTTCTGCCATTTCCACAAACTCCTTCGGCTTAAGAGATTAATATGCCAAGATGCCATGTTTTGGAGCAGCACGACCTGAACCCCATTCCTCTGTGGTGTCGCATCTTCTGCCAACATTCTGTGGGTTGTTATCACTGGAAAACAAATACTGGCCAAATAAGGGCACTTGAAATAATAGATAATATTTTGATTATGCCTTGCACTTTTCAAATAATTTTTATATGCATTGTATCCTTTAATTTTTGAAACAACCCTATTATGTAGGCGCTGTAACCATCTACATCATCTACGTTTTACGGACAATGACACTGTGACTCAGCAAGATTCTTATTCCCACTTTATTTTGAGGCTTACTTCGATTGTGCAATTGTATCCACTCATTAGATTGTAATTTATACATGTATACATACATATATATATATTATGCTATGGTTGTAAATTCACCAAATGGAGAAATTCTCCACTGATCTTTCCAGCAAACTGCTTAAGGCCATTTGGTAAATAAGGAGCTCAATCTTTTGAAAACGTCCTTCTTCCTTTTTCAAAGATGACATTAGCGAATAGGTAAATATTTTTTACAAAGTATAACTAACAGAAATCTACTGTAAAAAAAAAACCTATTTATCTCATCCCATGACAAGGCAAAACTCTATTAATAATCAATATGAGAAACATAACTTGAAAGAGCTTTCCATCATATGTAAAGTTGCCAATGAGATTACTAGTATCAAATAGGAAAAAAGCATAATTGTTCTTTCCTTCTTTGTGTTTTTAAAATACATTTTTTCTGATTTTCCATAATGATCATGTATTGATGTTACATTTATAAAATAACTCCAAGCAAAGAAATATAATTTGATATAAACTTTGTTCCAAAACTTGCAGGTTTTTTGTTCTTTTTCTGGTCTCAGCTTTTGAATTTATCAACTGGCCACTGCATGTTTCTATTTGGCCATCCTACTCTCACTCGAAATCGACATTTTTTAAACTAAATTAAATTTTCTCCCAAGCAATACTGCTTTTCTTGGCATCCCTATTTCTGTCTCCTTTTCACTCAAGTCCCAAACTCTGGAATTTTTTCAGCCCATCTCCAGCTACTCATTTCCTCCTCAATGTCTTTTTGTCCAGTGCATGTCTTTGTTGCCACAACTTGACGTTTTCTCCACATGGAATTCTTATCTGGGGGCTCTCTCACTTCTGGCTGGTGTGCCCCACTGCCGGAGTAATTTTCCAAAATCATTTATTGGTTCATGTCACTTCCTTGCTCAAAAATTAATTCCGTGGCTTGTTAGAAAAAGAGCTATTCCAGGTCTAAGGCAGCATAAATTCAAACTGATCTTGGGACATCTTGTACCAGGAAGCAAGGAAGTGTTCAAAGAATGATAGGGGTATATTGAAGGGTACAGGAATTGACTTGAAGGGATGTTCCCACTGGTCATATGTGAACCATTTGAGCATCGAAAGGAATAATAACAATTATGAGTTATAACATAATGAATTAGAAAATCCATGCGTCCACAATATTACAGAAAGAGAGGGGCAGAGGAGAGAAACGGGAAATAGAAGTTCTTCTGTACAGAAAAATGATAACTTACAAATGCAGGAGAATGAAAAATTAGAAAAGCAGTACATTACAACCGCTTATTGTGATAATCGGTGATCAGTGAACATGAGGGTCATCAGTAGATGCTAAATCCACCTGCTGACATGTCTTTAGGGAACAAGATATGACACAGTCTCAAAGTATTACCTCACAAATGCTTTCCTAATAGCAAAGTAGAAAATGGACATTTATAGATCTGAAGGACACCACTTTAACCAAGAGATCAAATTTAGCATCATCAGTAGCAGTGAGAGGCCCATAATGTACCCACGCCAATCACATGTTCTTGCCAAAGTGTTTAATCCAAGTCCAATTGTGAGGAAACAATCAGAAAAGCCCTGAATGTGGGGCTTTCTACAAGACAACTGGCTGGGATTTTTTAAAAAGAATTTAATATCCTGAAAGAAAAAAGGCAGCAAGACTAGTGTAGGTTAAAGGAAACCAAAGAGATGTAACCTTGTGCCTAAACCTTCATTGGATCCTGTACAAAAAAAGAAAAACAATTGCAGAATAATAGAATATCTTTATTCTTGGGACGTAAGTGCTGGTGCGTTTAGGGGTGAGATATCCCAATGTCTGCAACCTACTTTCAAATGGTTAAGCGACAAAAATGTAAATAAATATGTGTTTGTCGATGTACATATACATACTGAGAGAGAGGGAGAGAGCAAGCAAAAATGGTAAAATCGTCACAAAAGTTGAGTCTAAGAAAGAGGTACTATACTTTCAACTTTTTTGTAGATTTGAAAAAAAATTTTAATCAAAGGCTGTGGGAGAAAAATCCACTTACTCTGAAGGATGAAGTCCAGTCTCCTTGATCCAGCATCCAAGGCCACCTTCTGCCTGGATCTCCCAAGTTACACTCACGTTATAAGTGATATAAGGGCTGGATTGTGTCTTATCAGCCCTGCTTCCTCAGTTTTAGCACCGTGCCAAGCTTCTCCCCTCTGCTCATCTGTAGGAATCCCTTTTAGATCAGATCAATCGACTTAAGTCTCACAACTTAGCTTGTATGGATCTGGTGGTGAACATTGCTCATTCTTTCTACTCAATTGAAAATACCCACCTCCCCTTCAATCCCATGCTCACTTGAGTATAAACATGACCATCTAGACTAACACAATGATATTTCCCCACATATTCCTGTGTGCGAACATATTCAAATATCATCTTCATAAGAGAAAAACAAGGATCATAGCTTTTGATTCTTAGAGAACCCACCCTACCTAGAAAATAACTTCTTCAATAAAGAAGTATAGATTGATTGATCACATCCTTTCATTGCATTTATGTATGAGTTGATCATTATTTCTATATCAAAGCTCCAGAAAAAAAGGGGAGAAATTTAGTAAATTAACTAATTTTCTCTATGGAATGCCAAAGAAAAAAAATCATTTAAAAACTTATTTTTAAGATCAAGTGGGTTTGGATTAAATGTTTCCCTTTTTTCTGTGGACATTTGTTATTACACAGGCTGCAGTAGGCTTGGATGACTAGGGGAAGTTACCTATCTGATCCCTTATTCACAATATCCCCTTGTCCCATTCTATGGCACTAACCTCCTTCTATGTTTAATTTAGACACTGCTGTCGATGATCTTTTCTGCCCTTGGAATTGCTTTCTCTGGATACTGCCTGGTCATATCTGCTTTGGGCCTTCTTCAGGGCCCTTACTGCCGCACCCTTGATGGCTGGGAGTACGCCTTTGAAGGCACTGCAGGACGGTAAGGAATAATTCCCTGATTTGGGAGGAGGTCTGAAAGTCAGAAACACCTGGCTGCATGCCCATACTCATTTTCCATGATCACTTAGCGGTTCTGTGTCTACCTTAGTCCAAAATGTTCCTAATAGTTTGCTAATGTCCAGACCAATTTGTTCCTACACTGAACTCTGTTTAGATCTTTTTTCCTCCAGTCTTTTAATGTCACATGCATTCACTATTTTAAGGCTGTCGTGGACATTTCTGAATGAAAGGCATGTTTCTGCCGTACTGCAGAACAGGGCTTCGTCGTTATTGGGGTCTGGTAATTGCTGGAGCTTGGGGCTTGGGTGGCTCTGGGAAGTCAGTCTTGTTTTGTGGCCAGGCTGGACATGGAGTCTGTTACAGATGTGAAAGGGCTTGGCTGGGAGAGAATCACAGTGCCGTTGGATGGTGCTATCCGGAGCTATACTATTAGGGGCCACACGGAGGTAGAACCAGGCAAGGTGGGCAGCCAAGTGAGATCCAGGGACATGAGTAGGTGCAGGAGTTTGTGGAAGGAGCCAAGAGCTTATGGGGCATGTACTGAACAAGAGTCCTAGGGGTAGCCTTGCTCCGAAGGCTGGTAGTTCAGTCAAGCATTGAGGGACCCAGTCCTGGATCACAGAATGCCTCACACTGGCATTGTGCTGGCTCATGGCCCTACCAGCTCGGGAGGGAGCAGGGCCCAGACAGAGATACAAGAAGATCTACTCAATCTCTCCCTGTCTTGTACTGCACAGACAATTCCAATGGAATAAAATGAGGGAGTGTCGGTACCATTCCCTGGGGAAGTTACACTTTCTTCTCAAATCCCCATGGCTGGCTCTATTGTTCAAAGCCCACATCCATTTGGAGCTTTACCTGCTCACCTCAGCCTGCACAGCACAACTGCTTCTGTGCCCATAGCTGCCTTTATTCTAAAGTGTCCACGAGGTACCCCATGCTGTGAGCAGAGCTCTCCCTCAGGTCAGGAGAACCTAGAAAATTACTTCAGGTCTTTCTGAACACTTGGAGGAGGGCTCAGGAAAGGGGACCCTAATGTAGAAAGTCTCACTGGGTACAAAGAGTCGTTCTTTATGCCACCAGCCCCTGAACTTTTCCCCACCCCCAAAACAAGTAAGCCTCCAATTTCAATGCAGGAATCTCAGGCTGCCCACATGCCTCTTCATTCCTCCTTTAAAGTTGCCCTAGATATTTGTATTCACCTGATTCCAGGTCTATAAATGTGTTTAGAGGTGAAAAATTGGAGGCCATGAAGGGAAGCTAAGTTTCTGGGCCCCTAAAGAAGTTTCCAAGGCTTGGTGAATGCAAGGTGGAACAGCTGTTAATGTTGAACAAATCAGCTGAAAATTGCCCAAATCACCTCTTCATATGTACATTTATTCAACAAATATTTATTAAGCACCTACTAGGACCCTGCCTTGGATTAGGTGCTAGCCAATCAAAGATAAATTACACAGGTTCACTTCCCTCTAGAAACTCACACAGATTTGACAGAACGTTCTGCTGAGATGGAAGCCTTAGAATGAACATTGCCCTTAGAGCACAGAGCTTCAGTGCTTGTAGATCTGGGTTGAAGTCTCCCGTCTCCTACTTACAAACTGTATGGCCTTAGACAAATATCTGGATATCTCTGAGCCTCTGTACACTGGAGATAATAATCATTCCTACCTCACAGAACTGAAAATTAAACAGAAGTAAAGCACAGCTTAGATTTAATAAATTCTCGACATACCAGATTTTATTATTAAAATCATTACTTTGCATAACCTTCTATACCACATGATGGTCTTCCATCTGCCAAGTTGACAGCAAGTTCAGCCATGAAGTTCAGCCACTGGCACGGTGACCAGCGAGGATCCTGCATCAGTTTCATTTAAGAGCATTTGTTGATCTTTGCAATGCCCCAGGCACTGCTTTAGGCCTTAGACATGGCCATTTAGAGATGCATAAATCCCAACAGAGTTCTCACAGTACACTGTGTAGTGAGGAACTAGATACACAGATACAGCTATAGACAGAATTATAACATAACGAAGTACATGTTTTGTTAGAACGGTGTATAGAAATTGTGGAGAGAATGAGTATCAGGGCAAATTTCTCTATTCCTTCCAGACCCTGATAGTGCATTTATGACTCATTCCGTTGATACAAGAAGAATAAATAGGACCGTATCCTAGGAGAAAAAGAGAAATCCTGCAAGGCATCTTGCTTTAAAGTGTTGGATGATCTGTGCAGAGTATATACTGGGAACAGTCTAGAGTAAGGATCTTGAAGGGATTAGCTTCCCTGGTGTCAGAGACTGAGTTAGGAGTAGGAGGGTATAGGAAGTGGGTCCAGGGAAATGATAACAGGAAATTACATCTGTATTGTGCTTTATAGGTTCCAAAGCATTTTTACATACGTCTCATCAAATATTCACAATAACCGTAGGGTTAGATATTTTATACCCATTGTCCAGATCAAAGAGGTAAAATCCCTGGCCCAAGATCCTACAGATCCAGGAGTTCTGACTCCATATTCAGTGCCGTTTACCCCTTGAGACCTAAGGTCCATTAACAATACCAAGAAATTCTCAGAGTGCCTCTGAATGTCCCAGAGCATAGAGAATAAGAAATAAAGAAAGGGAGGAAAGAGAGAGTTAAGGACCACTTGGCTGGCACCAAGGTTGCTTGAATCGCTGTTTTGAAAAAAGACATCTTGCTATCAACAAGATATTTACAAACAGCTCTACCCTGTAACTGGGGTTGATTGTTTTTGTGGGGGATATATATATATATATTTTTTGAGAAGACCAGTTTTTAATTTCGATTTAGTTCAACAAAGAGAGTGTCACTCTTGGAGAAATGCTAATGGCCATAGCTGACCTGGAAGTGGGCAAAAGACAGGATAATTCAGCATGGTTTTAAGACTACCTTAAACGTGGAGGTGGTTTAATTCTCAAAATCCTGTGCTACGCTAGACTGATTAAACCATTCAGTCTTTTGCTTTTCCACCTCATAATCTCAATCTTTTTAAGAGCTGCAGAACACACAGTGGACCCCAGACCAGCAGCATCAACATCACCTGGGAACATAGAAACCCAAAGTCTCCACCCCATCCAGACCTTCTGAATCTGAAACTCTAGGCTGGGACCCAGCAATCTGCATTTTCACGAGCTTTCCAGATAATCTTGATGTATGCTCAAATTTGAGAACCATTGTTCTAAAAGGCTTTGGGACAGAGTCTAAGAATAAGAGCATCATTTCTCTTTGCTCTTTTACCACCTGTGTGATTTTATATCCAGTGCTAGCTCAGCCCTGTCCCTGATAGCGTAGGCTAACTCTGGACTCCTAGGAAATGGGCAATCTCTACCTATCTTTGTATTGACATGTGAGGCCTTTCATTGCTGTTGAACTCTTCAGTATGCATCTTGCCTCCTAAGTGAATTAGAATTGTCTGAGGCAGGTACCATGTTCCTAATAAGCATAGCCCTGTGCTGTGCATACTGTGTGTTCAATTGTGTATCTGAATAATTTTATCTATTCATTCACATTTAATAATTTTGTTTTTTAATCATATATCAGTATCTTAATTTCCCAAACATATGAAAACTTGTAGCCTTCTTCCTTGGACCAAGTCTTTAGGCGTGGCCATGCATCATGTTGACCATTTCCTTCCTCTCTCTCAGTTTCCTTACAGATTCTAGCGTATGGATTCAGTGCCTGGAACCAGCACACGTAGTGGAGTGGAACATCATCTTATTTTCTATTCTCATAGCTCTCAGTGGTCTTCAAGTGATTGTCTGCCTCATCAGAGTAGTCATCCAGTTGTCCAAGATACTGTGTGGAACCTATTCAGTCATCATCCAGGTAACAGAACCCCACTGGCACCTGTACCTCCTCCATTTTACCCCCACTGTCCAGGACTCAATGGATCTTGTTGGAAGGATTTTAGAATTCCATCATTTTCTTTTTATTCCTACTGCCCTCATGTTTACTCAACCTCTAATACCTCAATTTTTCCAATATTCCAATGTGTCTGTTGGCTTATCTAAATGGATTGAATCGATGGAATAACTATAAAATCACATTCTATGTTGTATGGTGAAAACACCACAGGTGTTTTAAATGAGCAATATTTCTATGTAGAAATAACTCAAAGCTCAAAGAAATCTTAGCATTTATTGAGAATGTCCCTGTTCATAAAATAGTCGAAGGCTCACAACCAATCCCAGTGATATAATTTCTCTTTTGAATGCTGCTACATTCAAATAATCCTTTTTTATATTGGGTCATTAGTGAGTGGTTTTGAAGAAGAGAAATATGTCTTTAATCTATTGAAACTACTTCTGCTTCATCTGCTAAAATATTAACGTTAATTTAATTATGGTGGAAACTGCTAAACCTATCCATCAAGTCCAGAGTAAAGAGAAATCACGAATGAGACATCTTGTATCTTGTTTAACAACATATAATGTATAATACCTTTCCTAGTAGTTTCAAATAGATATTTTCCTATTCTATCATGTTTTGCATATAAACTATAAGTTTAAGTTGCTACTTGGATTATGAATCAAGTTTACTTACTTTGTTTTTCTTTCTTTCTTTCTTTCTTTTTTTTATAGCCTGGAATCATTTGAATAAGAACAAGAATGTTTTTCTTTAGCAAGATATGGTCATCTACCTTGTGTCTATTGTTTGGACTTGAGGGCCATATTCAGATGATGGCTTTTTTCTCCAGTTGGTATTTATTGTCCTCACCGGAAGTGCCTTCCATTTAGAATTTTTTTCTAAAGCTGTATGTGTCAGGATCTTCAGAAATGTTCATACCCTTTGATCAAATAAATCCAATTTCTATAACCTATCCTATGAAAATAAATAAGAATACGAGATAAAACTTTATGCAACTACATATATTTGAAAATTATTTAATATTCTGGAAAATTAGAAATACCCAGAAAGTCTAACTTTAGGGGAAGGATTAAACAAAGCATGGTACGTTAGTTGTAATATTATGTAAAATGATGATTTAAAGATTATGAGTAGTACTATGTGAAAAAGCAGATTACAAATTGATGTTTACAGTATAAGGGTAACTATCCAAAACAAACAAAACAAAACCAAATAACCAAAATACAGGATAAAAACTAAATCTAGATGGATTTACACAAAAATGTCAGCTGTGGTTGATTTGGGTCCTAGGTGACCCTTCCTACTTGTCTATATTTTCCAAGTTTTCTTTATTATGTTTTACTATTAAAATACTTTTTTAAAAAAACGTATTTTTACTATTAAAAGGTTTGCTATTTTTCCAACTTTTAAAGGAATACACTTTTTCCAAATGTTTTCCAACATTGACTATCTGTAAACATCACAGAATAACACTTCAATCAATGTTCAGTGGGTAAAGCAGTGAGATAGATAAGCCACAAAATGTTGTACACAAATTTATATAATCTAATTGAGCTCTTGGCATTATTTTTAAAAATTTTTTTAACATCTTTATTGGAGTATAATTGCTTTACAATGGTGTGTTAGTTTCTGCTCTAGAACAAAGTGAATCAGTTATACATATGTTCCCATATCTCTTCCCTCTTGCAAATCCCTCCCTCCCACCCTCCCTATCCCACCCCTCTAGGTGGTCACAAACCACCAAGCTGATCTCCCTGTGCTAATTGACCTTATTTTTTTACTCCTGGTGGTGAGTATGATGAGCTACAAGAAGTAGACTTGAAATGAATGAGCAGTTGAGGACATGCTCAGTGGGTTATAGAAAGTGACCACTGACCAGTTGATACCTGTTTCATGGAGAGCTACCGCTAAATATTTATTTAAAAATTTTTTTTAAAGTAAAACATTTATGAACTTTCTACTTATACTTGGCATGATCTTCTGGAGGACAGCTGTCATGTTTTATATTTTTCCATCATCTGTAGGGCCTAGCCCAAAGCAGACATAGGAGACACTCAATGTTGGACATTCGTGCCAGGCTCTTCTGCTCCTCATGGCTGCTCTGCTGAGTACCTGTCTCCATCATGGACCCATTGGGCCTTAACACTTCCACCACTTCCCCATTGCCCTCCTCCATGGACACTGTCAACATTGCTCTACCAACGCCTGCCTGGCAGTTGTAGCCAGTAGTCTGGAGAATGCCTCTCTCCTTGATGCCTGCTCAACCTATAGCCTTCTTTAAGATAGCTGCCCTGTCCACAGCCTTTGCTGAAGTGAGCATCTTGAAAGCAAGCCATGTTGGGTACCACATGACCCCCATGACCTGGACTTAGCTGACAGAACTGGGACTGGCACCCAAGCCATGGGCAGCCTATTGTCACTCTAGTGGCCAATGATTTAGCCTAAAGTGAAACACTGTCTAAATGAGATTGGTGGTTATTCTTGCTTGAAAATTTGAATTATGAAACCAAAAATGAAGCCATGCAGACATTGCTGCCAGGAAAACAAAGGATGAGGAAGAAAGCCAGCCAGAGAGTATCTGATTACTCTATCAAGCCCACAAGCTTGTCATATGCAGCATCCTCTTTCTCCAAAATGCTCCTCAGTCCTCTTGTAAATGAACTTCTGGCAGGTCAACCCCACCAGTTTGTCACTAACACTGTCTCCATTGTGTTTAGATTCATTATGGTACCATACATTGAGTGGACCATGAACAGATGTCAGCTGAATGACTCTACCACAGAACTGGAAACAATGTCTAACAACAGGGGCACAGTCAAATTCAGTACAGTATATCTATCAGTAAATCAAATATCAACACAGCCACCCAAATTTTATATTTAAAGAGTATACGCTGATGATGCAATTTTAAGTAAAAACTGTATATAAATCTTTGTGTGCAGTGTGAACCCAAATTTTAAAATAAGCATACAATTACATGTAGACGTGTATAAATGTTCAGATACGTAGAAAAATGACTGGAAAATACCTAAATGTTAATAATTATCACCAAATGATGAGACTATGAGTTATATTTCTTGTCTTTACATTGTTCTATATTTTCGAATTTTCCTTGCATTACTTGAAGAATTAGAAAAAAATGTCATTTAAAAAGCAAGTATCCTCTAATCCTTTCTGTAAAATCCATTTAAGGACCTCAAAATAGGAAAGAACTGGACATGAAGCTATGTGTGTGATAGCCCTTTTCCTTACCTTTTTTAGAAGATACTCTTTCCATTTTTTAAGTCTCATATTGAATATTGCCAACTAATCCTAATTAAGAATGATTTCCATTTTGTTCATTTATGCTCCTATATTTATTATCTCTCTCTTATTTTCCTTGCTTCTTTCTCATTGTACTTTTCCTGACTTTTTTTTTGTTAGTTTCTGCTTTATAACAAAGTGAATCAGTTATACATATACATATGTTCCCATATCTCTTCCCTCTTGCGTCTCCCTCCCTCCCACCCTCCCTATCCCACCCTTCCAGGCGGTCACAAAGCACCGAGCAGATATCCCTGTGCCATGCGGCTGCTTCCCACTAGCTATCTACCTTATGTTTGTTAGTGTGTATATGTCCATGACTCTCTCTCGCCCTGTGACTTCTTAAATTGAAAGCCTAGCTTATTAATTTTTAACCTTTCTTCTTTTCTTAAAATAAGCATTTACGACTATAGTGGTTCCCTTTTACCTGCTGGAGATACGGTCCAAGGCTCCCATCGAATGCCTGAAACCACCAGTAGTACTGAACCCTATACATACTATTTTTTTTCCTGTACCTATAAACCTATGATAAAGTTTAATTTACAAATTAGGCACAGAGAATAACAACCATACTTAATAATAAAATAGAACAATTATAACAATATATTGCAATAAAAGTTTGTGAATATGATCTCTCTCTCAAAATATCTTATTGTTCTGTACACACCCTTCTTCTGCTGCTGCTTATGATAACAGGAGATAATAAAATGTCATGATGCAATGAGATGAATGATGAAGGGATTGTGATGTAGAGTTAGGCTACTATTGACCTTCTGACCCTATGTCAGAAGAAGGATCATCTGCTTCCGGTTCTCATGGATTATTGGGCCATGACGATATTGATGATGATTGGATATCAGGAGTGGACGATGTCAATGGCTGGGGATCCCAGGCAGGACAGAGCAGGGCAGCATAAGATTTCATCACACTGCTCAGAAGGCATGCAATTTAAAACTTATTTAATTGAATCTTGAATTTTCCACTTAATATTTTCCATTTAATGTTTTCAGACCTCAGTTGAAATCACAGAAGGTGAAACCACAGACAAGGTGGGGACTAGTCTATGCATTTTTCTTTAAGTACTGCTTTGGCTGCATCTCACAAGTTTTGAAATGTTGTATTTAACTTGTTATCCAGTTATGAATATTTTCTACTTTTCTTTATGATTTATTTTTCCAGCTATGAATGTGCTTTAAAATTCCCAAATATATGAGTTTTTAAAAATTTTTTTAGATTTCCACTTTATATGTATTTTGATCACAGAATATGTTATATATGATTCGGATACTATGAACATTTTTAAGACTTGTTTCATGGCCAATATTTATAAGTGTTCTATGTACTTACAAATTATGTTTTCTTCAAATATTGGGTGTAGGATTCTACATGTGTCCATTACTTCAAGCTGTTAATTTTGTTGTTCATATGTTCAGTATCTTTTCTTTTTGGTTGTTTGCTTGATCTAGGGTTTCATGAGGATTAAATGATTATATTTATGTACACTAACTTATAATATCTATCTATTATGTATGTATGTTTACATAACATAATATACATTTATATATAAGTTTATATATTTTATATATATAAAGCAGTGTTTGGCATGGATAAGATATATAAGTGGCCTAAACACAGTGGTTTGAAATGTACTCTGGAGTCAGATTGCTCAGATTCACATCTGGGCTCTGACTGATTAGCTGGTTGACCCTGGTCAAGTTTACTTAACCTCTCTGTGCCTCAGCTTCTGAATCTGTAAAACAGGAATAATAATAGAGTTGCTGTGGAGATTAAGTGAGTTAGCACATATAAAGCTCTTAGAACCATGGTGACTTCAACCTGAATCCAAGTGCAGCTGGGGCAGATTTGACGTGGCTGGACTTGGAAATGCCACAAATACATCAGAAGGGAAAGAGGGTGGAAGAAAGTCACAGGGTCACAGGGACAGCACAGGCTCAGGAATCTGGGGAGAGAAAACAGGCAAAGGTAAGAGGTTGCTAGGCTAGATAGAGTGAAGGAGAAACCAGCACTTCCTTTGATCACACGCTCCGAGACTGTGAACATAATCGCCATCATACTCAGGTTCCTAAAACCCCTGCCTCTGGCCAATACACTTCCATCCCACTGAAAAGCTACAAGGAATAGAGGCGATTCAAGGTTACTATTATGAAAAACACTATGTATATTCAGAAAGACTCCTGCCAGTTTGGCTTCCTGCTTTGTGAGATGAAAATGGGAATTAGGGGTAAGATTCCAGTACTTGCAGAAAACCAAGGCAAGGAGTCAAGCTTGAGGGTGCGTAATGGGGCAGGTGTGGAGGATTCGCAAACCTGGCCACTCAAGTAAGAGCCAATCCATGCCTGATCCAAGGAACACAAGCAATACAAATTAAATGATTTTTCTGGGTTAATATAAAAAGACACACATGCATGCAAGTACGCACACGTGCACACACACACACTTCCAATTTCATTCCTGCCTAAAATCACATTAAATTTACAATAAAGTGTTTTGGTTTTTTAAAGACATAAACTAACAAATATGGGGAAATTAGGGGAGGAGACAACAGCAATAAAAGTTTGGAAGCTACAAAGCATATTGATGATACGTAACTGACAAAAACAACTCAAGAAACATGAAAATCCCAAGTTATCACTGGAGGAAACTGAGAAAACCTGATTTACACCTTGGAATCTTCAAAAGACTCCCAAATGGATAGCACCAGATTCCTCTGGAACTGGGAGTAAAGGAAGACCTCTAAAATGAGAGGGATTAGGTACATCCCTGTATCCCCTCTCCTCTCCATGCCACCGGGAAGGGGCAGACATCTGAAAGTTTATTCTCTGGAAAAGGTAAAATAGAGGGTCTCTGAATTGGAGAGACCCAGATTCACCAAAGATAGGTCTACTACACCAGAACCAAAGCGATTTAGTGACTGGTATATCCTGAACGATGAATGCTAAGGCACTCCCACCTCCAAGCCCTCTTAACCCACTCAGCTCTCAGAATGCTGGCAGCCAGGATTTTACTTTCCAACTTGGAGCCTCTTTCTAAGGAGTCTGACCAGTGCAAGAGGAAAAATGTAGATTCTTACTGTGGTAGGCTGAATTATACCCCTCCCCAAAGGCCCATGTCCTAATCCTTACGCCTGTGAATATGTTACCTCGAAATGGACTTTGCAGATGTGATTAAATTAAGAATATTAAAATGGGGAGATTATCCTGGATTATGCAGATACGTCCAGTGTAGTCACAAGGGAGGCAAGAGTATCAGATTCAGAGAGAAGATGTAAGAACAGAAATGGAAATCGGAGAGAAGAGGAGCTGCTACAGTGGTGGCTTTGAGGATGGAGGGAGGGGATCAATCAAGGAATGCAGGCAGCCTGTAGAAACTGGAAGAGTCAAGGACAAGGATTCTTATCTAGAGCTCCCTGAAGGAATCCGGGACTGCTGAAATCTTGATTTTAGTCCAGCGCCGCTGATTTCGGACTTCTGCTCTCCAAACCTCTAAGACAGGAAATTTGTGTTTTATGTCTCTAAGTTTGTGGTTATTTGTCACAGTAGCAATAGGAAACTATTATAAATAATTTGAAATTCCACAATGATATTTAAATTCCTCAATAAATGGCTCACGCAGCAGTGAAGTTCAGAGCCAACAAGCCCTACACACACACACACACACACACATTCAATTCCAATCAGCTCTTTCTTCCATTCATTGCCATCACCAGAGAGACAGGGATCCCCAGATGCCTGATGAAAGCCTCCTACAGGGAAGTTAGAGACCAAAACAAATTTAAATAAAGACCAATTTGGAGGAAACCAACTTGGAGAAAAGAAAGCTTAAAAAATATATATATATAATTCATTCCTCAGAAAGAGAAGAGAAGATTCTGTGTTCATGAAAAAAGAAGAGAATGCTATTTAAAAAGGAACATTCAGGGCTTCCCTGGTGGCGCAGTGGTTGAGAGTCCGCCTGCCGATGCAGTGGACACGGGTTCATGCCCCGGTCCAGGAAGATCCCACATGCCGCGGAGCAGCTGGGCCTGTGAGCCATGGCCGCTGAGCCTGCGCGTCCGGAGCCTGTGCTACGCAACGGGAGAGGCCACAAGAGTGAGAGGCCCCCGTACCCCAAAAAGTAAATAAATAAATAAAAATAATAAAAAGGAACATTCATAGAACAAAAGGAGAACTCTTGGGAATTAAAAAGATAGCATAAACAAAAAAGTCAGTAGAAGATTTGGAAAATGAAGTCAAGGTGTTACTCAGACACTAGAGCAGAGAGAGTAAGATATATTTTTTTAATGGTGCTAAAACTGAGAAAAATAAAGAACCTGTCAGTCTGAGGAGTCCAATACTAAATAACAGGAATTTCTATAACAGAGAAGATGGAGGACAGAAATCATTATAATTCAAGAAAATTTCATGAAACTGGAGAGCATGAGAATCCAGATGGAAAGGTTATACCAAATGATGTTTAAAAACCTCCAGCTGAAAGAGGGTCGTCTATGTGCTTCCAGAGAAGAAAGAACAGGTCACATATAAAGTATAGGGAATCGTATATTGGCTTTAAGCTTCCGAACAGCTAAATTGGACAAAGACTATGGAGCAATGCCTTTTAAATTCTGAAGGAAATTATTTCTATGATACATGATACTTTCTCATGATTCAGTTCTCAAAAAAATCCCCCTTCCAAGAAGCTTCTGGAAAATGCACTCCAGCAATGAAAGAATTCTTCTTCCTTCAAGAAGAGGAAGAAATAGAATTCAGGAAACAGAACGTAGAACACAGGAGAGAGGTTAGCGGAATCCACGGAAAGAAGGGAAGACTGTTCCAGAGCAACACCTGTTCGCCAGGTGTAGAGCAACCAGCTCACTGGAGCAGTGTGACTTGACAGACAGAAATGCCCAGGGCAGTCTTCAGCAAGGGCCCTGTTGCCAATGTACTATCCTTTGAATGTCAGGACAGCAAGCCTGGCTGCGATGTTTATCTGTATTTGGTTTGGCTTAACCACGTGCTGAAGCTGTTCCTGCCCTCCTTTCTGTTCTCCACTGTTTGGATCTCCTAAGGGCACTCACTTCACTCCTGAGAGCTGGAGGGGGGCCATGGAGCCAGACTGTGACCCAGAGACTTTCAGCTTATCTTCTCCCAGGACCATTCATCCAAGAGTGGCACAGTCACCTCTCTGAATACAAACTGGTTTATGCTCACTATTATTTTTTCTTCAAAAATAAACAACAGGGGGGACTTGGCAGTCCAGTGGTTAAGACTTCGCCTTCCAACGCAGGGGGTGTGGGTTCAATCCCTGGTCAGGGAGCTAAGATCCCACAAGGCTTGTGGCAAAAAAACCAAAACATAAAACAGAAGCAATACTGTAACAAATTCAATAAAGATTTTAAAAATGGTCCACATCAAAAAAATAGCTTAAAAAAATAAAAAATAAATAAACAACAGGGACTTCCCTGATGGTCCAGTGGTTAAGACTTCCTCTTCTAATGCAGGGGGTGCAGGTTCGATCCCTGGTTGGGGAGCGAAGATCCCACATGCCTTGCGGCCACAAACCCAAAACATAAAACAAAAGTAATATTGTAACAAATTCAATCAAGACTTTAAAAATGGTCCACATCAAAAAAAATCTTTAAAAATTTTTTTAAAAACCCAGCATATTTTTTAGGGATAGATACCCAGGTAAAATCTTAAAAATGAAACAGAATAAAACAATTTACTTTCCAGGGGATGAGCTGTGTTCACCAAGGTAGATTCTAGTGTCATCCTGGTGGTTGGTTCCTGGACCTTCAACAATCAGTTGTGGATTTCACACAAAATGTTTTATTGAAAGTCTTGGGAAATGCTAGCTCAAGAAAACCCCCAAGCACAGCAACCCAGAGACTCACATTAATATTGAGGTCTTTATCTCATTCTCCAAAATTTGTCAGCCAGCTTCTGTGTAACCCAGATCTGGCCCTGCAGTTCCCTCCGTGTGGCTTCGGATGTTTGAGCTCTGGTGGTGGTAAAGTTCATAACTTGTCACTCTAGACACTAAGGTTAATATATCTGAGCAATGCTAAAGATGTTTAGAGAAACTTATTTTTATCTGTAGATCATCTTGGGGGCAAGCAACTTCTGGACTCCCCCTCCACCCTTTTATCTTCAACGAGACTCTGGTTCTCTACTTGTAGAACCACTGCATCTAATGTAGGGATACAGCAGAAGACACTGAATGGAAGTTGGAGCTCCGTTAGGCTGGGAGCTGAGGATTCCTTTGTAGATGAAGAACACAGAACCCTGCTGATTGAGTACCACTGAGCTCTCTTGGCATCAGGGCATGAGGCCTCAAGGATCCTAAAGGTATTACTGACAGACCAGAAAAAAGGCCCTAGAAATAAGCCTGGGAAATGAGCAAGATGTGGGATTCTCTGCCTCAGGGAACAGGGTGAGGTACACTGGCTGACCCTGCAGCCCTAGGGAATCCATCAGGTCTACCATGGTAGGAATCTCTAGAAGTACAGATGCTGCCTGTCATCGAGGGGTCTTTCATCAGCCTCTCTGAACTGGAAAATGAGGTTCCTTTTGGTGTTCTTGGATATGACAGAGCAAGTTTCTGCTCTGCCTCTGAGCTCTGGGCTTCCTCTTCACCTACTCTAGCAGAGGCAGATAGACCCAGCCCTAAGAGTAAGGGCAGAGAGATTGACAGGAAACATTTCCAAGAATCCTGGAGGCAGTTCCTGGTGTCTTGGGTCAGCTTCTGCAATACCATGAAAAACCCTAAGGATGAGTTCTTTTGGACCGGATGTCTAAGACGATAGCCAGGGGGAAGGACTGAGACAGACTAAAAGAGTCCAGGGGCCCAGATGAGGTTAACTGTCACTACTTATAGGTTTTTGGAGTTCAGTGATCAGAAATAGGGTTTGATCCCTTATTTTAATGAATGATGAGTAAATAATACTAAACTCATTTAGTGAAAGTATGTTTGGGGAATAAGATATGTATTCAATCTCAAAGCATCACCTTTGAAATTACTAATTAAAAAGGGGAAAGGTACCTTTCTAATGGAGAGATCTGGCAGGCATCACCTTCTTCAAGTGACCAAATTGAGTAGAGCAGACACGTCAGTGCCTCCTGCATGTCCCCTCGGTTCACCCAGTAGGGCTTCTGCAGACAGTTCCAGGCAGGCAGATGACTTTCTGCATCTCTCTACCGGAAGGTGTTCTCCAGGTGAAGGAGCACACTTGCACAGCGCACAGGGCAGGCCAGAAGTACTTGGGGGTTAACACCCCATAATGACCTTCAACCAGTGAGAGTTGGTAGATAAATTCCATAACTTCCTTGCCTTTCATTAGGATAATTCTGAGGGGGTGTATTTTTCAGTCTCTCAAAAATCCACAGCCAGAATGAGCCCCAGTTGCCTAGAGTGTTAACTCACTCACTTATTGGCTTTTCCTCCCTTCCCTGTCTCACTTCCTTACTCTCTCATTGTGCTTCCTGGGGTCACATCTCAAATAAACTACTTGTACCCAAATTCTTATCTCAGGGTCTACTTTTAGGAGAGCCCAAACTAAGGTGTGTAACATTACCAATAACAGTGCACACTGACACAACGGTAAGTGCATGATATTACACTATGTTCTTGCCAAAAAAAGTTTAAAAATAAATTATGTTTAAATAATTTAAAGTTATTAATTTTAAGTTGAAAAAAATTTAAATGGTTTTAAAAAAAACAAGAAATGGTTAGCCTGAATCCAATAATGAGGAAACAATCAGACAAATCCAGATTGTGGAACATTCCACAAAACAGCTACCTAGTGATCTTCAAAAATGTAAATATAATAAAGGGCCAAAAAAAGTCAAGAAATTGTTCTAGAATACTGAAGACTTAAGAGGCCTGACAACCAATTGCAAATATGTTCCTTGATTGGCTCCTGGGTCAGGAAAAGGAAGAAAAAAGAAGCTATAAGGGACATTATTGAAACAGTTGGGGAAATTTGATTATGGACAGTATATTAGTCAAGATTTTGGTATCAATGTTAAATTGGGTGTGATAATGATATTGTGGTGATATATGAGAATTCCTTGTTCTTAGGAGATGCATGCTGAAGTATTAGGAGTGATAAATTACCTTTAAAGGATTCAGAGAAAAAATAAATTTATAGAAAGAGATAAAGCAAATGTAGCAAAAGGTTAACTATTGATGAATCCAGGTAAAGGGAATACACGTGTTCATTGCATTAATTATTCCTTCAACTATTCTGTAGTTTGAAATTTCAAACTAAAAAGTAGGAGGGGGGCAAACAAAGAGTCTGTAAAACACAAAAGTGAATAGAATACATGTGTATCAAAGGGCTTGAAAATGTGAGTGTTAAAAGTGCCAGAACAGCTATTATTATGGTTTATATGTTTTAAGTATCATGAAAGATGAATTCCAAGGAGAATAAATCCATGTTTTTCAAATGAATCATTTATAAGAAAGAATTGATTCTGTTAACCCCTGAAGTCAGATACCCAGCTTGTATATAAGGTCCTTGAAAGGGCTCTTTCAGAATCATTATTTCTTTTTCTCTAATTAAACGTTTTAATAAAAGAGCCAACATTGTCTTCTACCATTTTAATTGTAAGTATGAACCCAGTGATTGTTTAAAGTGACCTTTTATGATATCACTTTCTATTTAAACATTTCTTCCCATATGACACAAATATCTTTCTGAATCCATTGTGTCAGTATATCTGTTACTCCGTGCTATAAATAGAATGCCATTCAAATGTAAATAATGCAGGATTTGAAAGTCACTAAAAGTAATGGGGAACTACCCAAATCACACACAAGGTTCTGACAAATAAGGATCTGGCAGAATTATGATAGGAAACATTTAAAGAAAAAGTCAAAAATATGATAACAGGTTATGATATCTAAAGAATGATTTGACTATTATAGATTAAGAGATTCCCTTAGGATGCCCTCTAATATTCAGGCAAAATAACCCTACTTGTGAAAGTGCTGCAAAAACCAAAAGTGAAATGAAGGACTCCATATTGTGCTCTCTTAAAATTTTGTCAATAAAAATGACAGCATTTTGATCTAAACAACATCTTGATTTATTTTTGGTTGATTCTAAGATTTGGTGCGGCCTTACAAGACAAATTAAAATTGTGTTAAATATTAGATTGAACCATGTGGAACTGTCATTTTTACAAATCAAAAAAGTAGGGTTTAGGGCTTCCCTGGTGGCGCAGTGGTTGAGAGTCCACCTGCCGATGCAGTGGACACGTGTTCGTGCCCCGGTCTGGGACGACTCCACATGCCGCGGAGCGACTGGGCCCATGCGCCATGGCCGCTGAGCCTGCGTGTCTGGAGCCTGTGCTCCGCAACGGGAGAGGCCACAACAGTGAGAGGCCCGTGTACCGCAAAAAAAAAAAAAAAAAAAGTAGGGTTTAAACTAATATAAGATAAAATAAGCTTATTAATTGGTTTGCATTTCTAACAATAAAATCCTAGTAAAATATTTTGTTTCCAGTTCCAAATGAATTCAATTTAAGCGGCGAATTTTTGGTAACAATTATCGTTGGTTATTTATCTACATTTGGGGTTACAGTGGCATTTGGAGGATAGAATCCACCCACTGCTTGGAACATTGTTTCAGTGGGAGAAAAGTCATCCTGGGGTCCAAATAATGAATTAAAAACTAATTTTTGCAATCAACCCATTTTTTAACTGATAACATGCTGAAGAATTATGAATGTGACTTTGTTTTAATAAGATACACATCCAAATGTGCATATACAAGTGAGTGTCGATATTTTCAAAGCCATCACCGTGGGAGCTTCCACAGACATTTTCATGATAGAGTCAAGGTTACAAACAGTTCTGTGGTCTTATCCTCTGGAATCGCCCTGAAATTCTGTGGCAATAATTCCTTTTACTGTCTTTCGAGATGGTAAATAGTCATCCACTGAAGATGGGTTGGTTTTTTAGTAATGCAATAAGTAAACAAACTGGGCAATATAGTTGAGGGCTCACATAAAGAAATGATGTTTATGTTCTTGTCTGGCCATATTCTACTTGTGGCTGTACCGTCACCCACAGGACCTCTTCAGTCATTATACTGCCCGATTTTATAATGCCATTACTCCCTGAGCAACTGGAAAAGGCAAGGCATGTAGAAACTCTCCATAACTATTTGCTGAATGTTGAATACATGAATGAAGCTATGACTTCTTATATATGAGTGTCATTCACATACATAGTGAAGTAGAAATGGCTCACAGTTGGTAAATAAGACAAAAAACTTTTTTTCCAGTACAGTTTTCTTTATTGATCTTGCTGTTTTATACCTCAGTATTTCTGGGCAGTTGAGTACCTCTGAGCTGTATCAAGCTTCCCCAGTTCCCCTCCCACAAGAGTCCTGATCCACTTCTAACAGCAGGAGTTAAGGCTCTGCTAGTTTAGATTAATCTAGTGGTTTAAAATTGTTCTGTCTTCTTTGAAGTACATTGATTTGCAAAATCACTGTTTGCTCATCCTTAAAGGTACAGGGAACCTGGATAGGCAGGACTAGTCAGCACTGTATTGTGAGGGGAAAAAAAAGATTTCTCATGCTGAGTTGTGCATATTTGTATTTGAAAATAGGAAGTAGGAACATTAGGAAGGATCTGAAAAATGATGTCCACAGAGCCACTGGGTCCTCGTTCCACCAAGTCATTGACTGATAACTTAATCTGAAAACCATCAGCAAAGTTAGTAAAATAGAGAAGCAGAGTGACAATTTTGTGGATGCAAAAGAATCCTTAAAAGTAATCCAGCCCAAAACAACAAATGCTGGAGAGGGTGTGGAGAAAAGGGAACCCTCTTGCACTGTTGGTGGGAATGTGAATTGATACAACCACTATGGAGAACAGTATGGAGGTTCCTTAAAAAACCAAAAATAGAATTACCATACGACATATCAATCCCACTACTGGGCGTATACCCAGAGAAAACCATAATTCAAAAAGACACATGCACCCCAATGTTCATTGCAGCACTATTTACAATAGCCAGGACATGGAAGCAACCTAAGTGTCCATCAACAGATGCATGGATAAAGAAGATGTGGTACATATATATACAATGGAATATTACTCAGCCATAAAAAGGAACGAAATTGGGTCATTTGTAGACACATGGATTGATCTAGAGACTGTCATGCAGAGTGAAGTAAGCCAGAAAGAGAGAAACAAATATTGTATATTAATGTATGTATGTGGAACCTAGAAAAATGGTACAGATGAACCAGTTTGCAGGGCAGAAGTGAGACACAGATATAGAGAACAAACATATGGACACCAAGGGGGCAAAGTGGCAGGGTGGGGTAGTGATGGTGGGATGAATTGGGAGATTGGGATTGACATATGTACACTAATATGTATAAAATGGATAACTAATAAGAACCTGCTGTATAAAAATAAATAAATAAAATTCTAAAATTAAAAAAAAAAAGTAATCCAGCCCAAAAACTCATAATAAAGAGGAAAATGCCTGAGGTGCAGAGAGAATAATCTGCTTTCCCAACACAGCACGTGGATTAAGAACATGGGCTTTGGAGTCAGAAATGCCTTGGTGTTCAAATCCTGGCTCTGTCTCCAGCCAGGTATGTGACCTGGGCTGAGTCTTCCCTTCCTTCTGTTTTAATTGCCTCACTCTTGAGGTTGTCAAGATTAACTGTATTAAACTCATAAAGTGCTTAACACAAAGAAAGCACCTCCCAAATTGTTATTATCATTATTGTTGCTGCTGTTGTTTTCCTAGGCCACAAAGCCAGTTTCAGGGTATACTACAATACATTCATCCAATAAATATTTATTAGGCATATGCTTTGTTCCAAACACTGTTCTAGGTGCTGTAGATACATCAACAAACAAAACCAACAAAATCCTTTCCCTTATGGTGCTTTCATTTTAGTAAGGACAGACAGGCAATAACCTATAAACCTGGTAAAGGGGAAAGTTTTACAGTAAATTAGAAGATGATATGTACTATTGACAAAAAAAAAAAAGGAGGGGGGGTGCTTCCCTGGTGGTGCAGTGGTTAAGAATCTGCCTGCCAATGCAGGGGACATGAGTTAGAGCCCTGGTCCGGGAAGATCCCACATGCCGTGGAGCAACTAAGCCCATGTGCCACAGTGACTGAGCGTGCACTCTAGAGCCCACGAGCCACAACTACTGAGCCTGTGTGCCACAACTACTGAAGCCCGTGCGCCTAGAGCCTATGCTCCACAACAAGAGAAGCCACTGCAATGAGAAGCCCATGCACCGCAATGAAGAGTAACCCCCACTCGCTGCAACTAGAGAAAGCCCATGTGCAGCAACGAAGACCCAACACAGCCAGAAATTAATTAATTAATTAATTTTAAAAATTAAATTTAAAAAAAGTAGGGGGATCCAAGCACTGGAGAGAGGAGAGGTGGAGCAGGTGGCAATATTAAATCAGGTGGTCAAGATAGACCTCACTTGGAGTGTGACATTTAAGACTGGAGGGAGGTAAATAAGGGAGCCATCAGGATATCTGAGGGAAGAGCAATCAGGCAGAGGGAAGATAGCTCAAGGGCCTTATGTTAAGAGTGGCTGGTATGTTCAAGGAACAACAAGGAGGTAAGCCTGGCTGGAGCATAGTAAGCAAAGGAGAGGAAAGGAGAGGTGAGAGAAAAGAGGTAATGGGAGCTGAGATCCTTAAGAAGCTTTGAGAGCCATAGAAAGGACTATGGATTTTACTCTGCAAGAAATAAGGAGCCATTGCAAGACTTTGAGTGGAAGAGTGACCTGATGGGATTTATATTTTTAAATGATCACTCATGGTTCTGCTTTCTGGGTTATAATCCTCAGTTTGGCTCAAATGAAATTTTCTTTGTTCTCCTAAAAAAAAAAGAGTATCACTCAGGCTGCTGTATTAAGAATAGACTGAGGAGAGGCAACAGTTGAAGTAGGGAAACTATTTAGGAGACTTTAGAGCACCCCAGAGGGGCATAATGGTGGGAATATACCAGGGAAGTATATCAGTAGAGGTGGTGAGAAGTGGCTACATTTTAAATATATTTTGCACAGGTGACAGACAGGATGTGAAATGTGAGAAAGAAAGAAGCTATGAATGAATCCTAGATTTTTGGCCTGGGATGTTGGAATACTGAAGGTGTCACTAACTGAGATGAAGAAGGAAATGACTGGAATGGCTTTTGGGGGAATAAGCAAGATCAGTTCGTTTTCATATTTCTTATCCTTGTTTCTCTATAGGTAAGATATTTCCCCTTTCTGGCTTCCTCCAATATTTTCTCTTTATCTTTGGTTTTCTGCAGTTTGAGTATATGTTTAGGTATAGGACTTTTGGTGTTGGTATTTTTTTTCCTTTGGTATTTATTCTGGTCTTTGGTGTTCTCTGAGCTTCCTCTTGGATCTGTAGTTTGTGTCTGTCATTAATTGTGGAAAGTTCTTGACCATTATGACTTCAAACATCTATTTTACTCCATTTCTTTCTTCTCCTTCTGGCATTGCAATTTTCTCTATGTTACATCTTTTGAAACTTTCCTACAATTCTTGTATATTCTGTTTTGTTTGTGTGTCTGTGTGTCTTATTGAGGTATAATTGACATATAACACTATATTAATTCCAGGTGTACAACATAATGTGTTTTTTGTTTGTTTCTTTGTTTGTTTTCACTCTTTTTTCCTCTTTGCATTTCAGTTTTGGAAGTTTCTATTGACTAATCTTTAAGTTCACTGATTCTCTCCTTGGCTGTGTCCAGTCTAATAAAGCATCAAAAGCATTCTTCATTTCTGTTACAATGTTTTTGATTTCTAGCATTTTCCTTTGATTCTTCCTTAGAATTTTTATTTCTCTACTTACATTACTTATCTGTTTTTGCATGTTGTTTATGTTTTTCATTATAGCCCTTAACATATTTATCATAGTTATCTTAAATTTCCTGTCTGACAATTCCAACATTTTTGTCATATTTACGTCTGCTCTGTCCCTTCAGACTTTTTTCTTGCTTTTTGTCATGGCTTGTCATTTTTTGTTTAAAGAGGAAGATGTGGTATTGGGTTATGGATACTGAGGTAAATAGGCCTTTTGTATACGGATTTATGATAATCCAGCTAAGAGCTGAGCTTGGTTTAATGTTTTTTAATGTTTGCTGTAGCTCTAGGTGCCAGAGGCTTCAAACTTTTCTAGTGTCTCCTTTTTTTCTTTTTTTGGTCTCCCCTCTTGACTTTGGGCCACCTTAAGTATGTCTTCTTAGGGACACACCGTGTCTTGTGGCTCTTTCAATTGTAATCTGCTTTTTTTAATACTGGAGCACAGTGGTAAGGTATGAAAGAGGAAGAACATTCTATAATCTTCCAATAGTCTTTTTCTTTTTTTTTTTTAATTTCTTGGCTGCACCACACAGCATGTGGGATCTTAGTTCACCAACAAGGGATTGAACCAGCACCCCCTGCATTGGGAGCGTGGAGTTTTAACCACTGGACTGCTAGGGAAGTCCCTAAATCTCAGTCAGCCTCTGTTTCTCTCCTGTGACCTTCACAGGTGCTTCTTCTGTTATAGCACCTTTCTCTCCCTTAGATGAACAGGAAGGCTATAGAGGGCTGGAATGAGAGACATACCCTTCTCTTTTGCCTCTGGGAAAAGCCTCTGATCAAGTCTTCCCTCTGGAGAATAAGCCTTTGCTATGGAGAAGTCTCTGGGCCTATTTCACTGGTTTTATTTTTCTCCTTCCCCTTCCAGAGCCATGTGGGGATCTTTCTCAGATCTTCACCTTGAGAACCTCGTGGGGTTCCTAGAGATAAAACCCATGAAAGTATGGCCCATCCCCCACCCCCCAGCCTGGCCCTGAGGCTATGGCCTCCTGGAGTTTCTCACTCTCATGCTAGTCCATACTCAGCCTCCAGCAGTTCATTAAAATTACCTTTCAAGTGTACCTAACATTACACTGCAGGGGCTTCTGCTCCCGGTAAGCAGATGTCTTCTAGATTCACCTGACTCTCCAGATGTGAGAATAGCAGTTTGCCCTACAAATTCCATTCTCTGATGGGTTCAAAACAAGTTGTTGAATTCTGGCTTGTCCAGTGTTTCTTGTTATAAGAATGGCAGTAATGGCTTCCAAGCTCTTTACAAGTTGGAGTTTAAGCTAGAATTCTTAGGAGTTATTTGGGCATGTTGATTTTGAGGTGTCTGTTGGATTCTTGCTACTCCAGGCATGGTTATGCACCTGCAGCATTGTCATTATCAGAGAGCCAGTGCAGAAATGCAGACTTTCAGGACCCGCCCCAGAACTACAAAATCAGAACTTGCATTTTAAAAGATCCACAGATCTTTCTGGAGATTTATCTGCACATAGATGTTCGAGAAATACTGTATTAGCAATGAAATGAAGATGTGGAAGAGACAACCATATGTACTGGAATCTCGAGTTAAGCAGAAAGGTCCAGGCTGGAGACATAAATATCTGAATTTTTGTCATGTCGTTAGTATTTTAAGCCATGAAATGTTTCTTTTTCTAGGGAAAATGAGTGTCAATGCATCTGTAGTTGAATAAGTTGTGTTTATTCCTCATTGCAAGGTGAGAGAACCTACACCATGGAGAACCTGGAGTATCTCAGAAAAAATGTGCTAGAAAGGACTTGTTATAGGATTAGGACTAACGTTAGGTGATTTATGGGGGTGCGTAAGGAAGTAGGGCTTTGCTCTGGATTGAATGCAGTGAGGAAGTCGGGGTAATTTTATGATTGGATGTCTTCATAAATCTTTTCTGTAAGGTAGGAGGGTTAAAGCTAAAAGTGTAATAGGTAAAGAAGCAGCCATCAGTTATGGCCAGGATAAGGGAATGTTTGGTTATTCTAAAGGTTTGGACAATGTTCATGTTCCTCATGTGTGTTCAGACATTATTATGGAGTGGTCTTGTTTTTGTCTTGATCTACCCTGGTCACAGCGGTGTTGTCTGATATTGGTGTTCTAGAAATTGTTTATGTCCAACAGGAGAACACCAGGCCTACCTTTGAGTGCCAGGCCAGCTCTCGATGTCAGGGGTTGCTTTTCTCTTTCTCATCGGTCCTCAATATCTTCCCTCTATGCCCTTCTATGCCTTGTTTTGTGGGCATCTGGTCCTTCATGGAGTCCAGCCCATACTGTGAAAGCTTGTAATTTATATAGTCTTAACCTGAAAAGGACAGAGGGCTTTATCTGCACTCATCTGTCCCAGCTACTAGTTGCTCTACTTATTTAACCTCCTCTAACCCAGAGGAGTTCAAAGAGGTTAAATAGTTTTCCACAGAGTAGCCTAGATTACAAGGCAGAGCATTTAGTAGTAACAGCATCCACCAGCCTTTAAGGCCTGTGTTTAAATGCTAGCAATAATACCTACTTGCTTTAGCAAGTTGTTTAAAACCCTCTAGTTCCAGTTTCTTCCTCTAGGAAAAGAGCTGAATAAACTTCCCTTTCGGGATTGGCTGACACAATTAGATCTAGTGTTTAGAAAGCGGCTAAGGAAAGTCTGATGGCCATTTCAACAAATGGTGGTTATTGGTAGAAGTAACAGAAATAATAGAAACGGGTGTAAAAATTGCTGGCATCTTCCCCTTGTCTTTGAACTCCCCATCTTGTCCCCACACCATTTATATCGCATTGGTTTGCCTTATTGGAAGATATGGTTCGAATTATACATTCTGAGTAAAACTTAACATTTGTTGATAATATAGAAGTATACACTCTTCAATTATGGGAGCCAATTAGTAAGATCACATGAAAGAGACATTTGAGTTGGAATCCAATGATTTATATTTGACTCCTGGCTTCATAACTGGGAAGTTTACATCCTACAGCAACTTACCTGACCTTCTGAGTTGTAGATACCTCATCTGTTAAACAAGTATGAGGGGTGGGAGCTAGGGGAGAGTGTTTTGAAGATGACTTTGGGTAATATTTTTGTTTTGTAAGGTATTTTATATATTGTAAAGCTTTTTACAAAGAAAGTTCTATTATCATTCGGTCCTTAGGCATATTTTTATGTGCTCAATTTATTCCTTAAACTTATTTTCAGTTATGGAATGGAAAAACCAGGAAAGCATTCAAATTTCCCTCCAAGGTATTTGAGCTCATACCTTGGGACCCGATTCAGCGAAGCGTATCTAAATCAGTTGCCTTATGTTCTTGGGCTACCAACCAAGAATATAGTCAAATAATGGTGACCAACTTCAAATGCTGCTGTACCAAAAGACTGATCTACTGAGGGCTGTGCAGGAAGGGAAGGACAGGACTGCAAACATAATTTACCTATGGATGAGCCATAAAATACAACATTACCTAAGATAAAGTGCCCCCCTCACTCCCCCCCAAATATAAGCCAGTCCTAGTCATTTGTTCAGAAGAAAAGAAAAGAACAATGAACATTTACTAACACCATTGTCATTGTCTCAGGGGAGGATGCTAACTTTGAATGCCTACATTGTATCAGGCTGGAAGAGGTCCTCACAGGAGCCCTGAGGTTTCATTATTATTACCTTCATGTTACAGGTAGGAAGGGACTGGAGTTTAGAATGATTATGCAACTCGTCCCAAATCACACACCTAGTAAATGGCAGAGTGAGAATTGGAGGTAGATCTGTTTGAAGTGAATACATTAGACTTCTTTGAACTTATTGGGGTACTTACTGAGGGAAAAGTATCCCAGCTGAATGGCTCTTCTATTGTCTACATTCCAAAGTAAAATTAATGTTCCTAAAAGAAAGAGGAAGGAAGTTATAGAATTTCGATAAAGGGACATCTGAAAACCCATTTAAGGCATCCTGTCCCTCTGCCTGATGGGTGAATCCTTCTACAGCAGCTGGTCTAGGTCACAGTGACAGGGAAGGTTATAAGGTTCTTACATACCCAGAGCGAAATGTGGGAGACTCTAGCGTCCAACAATTCCAGCCCGATTGGATCTCCTCACTTAGGTCAGAGAGCCCATCCCTAACTCCTCTCTCGTGAAACGCATCATGTCTGACATGCATCTTCTCCCCACTCCTTTCAACTGCTTCCCAAAGGGTGAGAGATGTGAATCCCTTCCTCATGGCTCTCTTGTAGGTGATTGCTCCACCCACCATGGTCCCTCTAGGCCTAGCTTTTCTGAATTTCTTCCAACATCTGCTGGTGACATAAAAATCTGCCAAAGCAGTGGGCGGTTTCCCCAGCTTCCTCTTACAACCCTCCGAAGGATTCACAAATGTGAAAAACGTTGTGATATGACAACCTGCATGGTTTTTTTGTTTGTTTGTTTGTTTTGCAGTACGCGGGCCTCTCACTGTTGTGGCCTCTGTCATTGCGGAGCACAGGCTCCGGACGCGCAGGCTCAGCGGCCATAGCTCACGGGCCTAGCCGCTCCGCGGCATGTGGCATCTTCCCGGACTGGGGCACAAACCTGTGTCCCCTGCATCGGCAGGTGGACTCTCAACCACTGCGCCACCAGGGAAGCCCCAGCCTGCATGTTTTGACCTGTGTAGAATTTAGCAACTGTTGCTTATAAGGAAAATATTTATAGCCTCATTTTTTTTAATGCAAAAAAGAAAACAAATTGCAAATATTTTGTTGATTTTTTAAATCAAGTAAATGGAAATATGCTCTCCTTATAAAAAAAACATTTTAAATATAATATTCCTCTCAGAACTGTATTTAGTTTATGTCCTTAAGTATGCATATTTATCTGTATGAACTCACAGAAAAAAATACACTTTGATCTTTTGTGTTTTAAAAAATAAATGAAGTACACTCATGATAGAAAAAAATATGCCACAATTAAAATGAAAGATGTAGACATCTAGGTAGTGATATATAAAGGTCTCTAAGCCTTGTAGTTCAGGAATAAAAACCAAGCTGCAGAACAATACATGCCATATTTGCTGCCTTAGTATTTCTAAGTGTGGGTTTCTAGACCTAAATCAAAGCGGCACTCTGACTGTTGAAACCACTGTGGCTTTCAAATTGTAAAGTCTCAACCAACACCTCATAGTAATAGATATCCCAATAGACGACGATCCACAGATCGATGGCAAATAAAGACTCCTACTCTTTTCCTCACTTTTGTAATCCTGGCCAAGGCACTCTATTTATTTGTCTCCCTAAAATTTAACATTTATTTCTCGACATCTCTGGGAGATATACAGAACAAAAAGAAGTGGTCCCTAATCTATTGGAGTTACAATCTATTCGGGGTAGAGAAAATACCACATAAAAATTTAAACAATGCAAACTAGTGTGTGGTTCATTGCCAGCTTTGATACAGCTGCTTGAAACTGAGGAGAGTTATTAGTTAGATCCGTTAGACAATAACTAGCTTGTCTAGGTATTAGAAAATTGTAATCTGTCTTCACTTTGTTCTTGCAAAATTGCATACCCACCAAGCTTTACGTAGCTTAGACAAGGTACCACAAGACTCACTTCACCACCCCCCATAAATAGTACCTCTGGCATACGAGCCTTAAGGTGTGTGCCCAAGTTGTTTTTCAGGAAAAGGAGTCACCTCTCATCCAGTTCAAACCTGTTGAGACCACCCTCACCTGGGCCTGCTCAAGTGTCTGATAGGTGACCTTTTGACATCAGAGGGCCAAAAACTCCACCCTCAGAACATACTAATGCCACAATTTTCTGAACATGTGTCCCATGAAGAAACACGAAGCTCATTTTTACCTGCGCAGAACGACAGTTACTTCACCTTTTTCCTACCTCCAATCACCTTCCCCCAAGTCTCAGACCACCCTGTTTCTTTATCCCTTAAATATCCCAAGCCCCTCGCCTTTGAGGAGGCAGATTTGAAACTTGTTCTTCTCTCTTCTTGCTTGACTGCTTCACGAAGAAACCTTTTCTTTGACGCAAACCTTGGTGTCTCAGCGTTTGACTTGGTGCCCATCGGGCAAATAAACCTGATTCGGTAACATAATGAATTGAGAAAGCGGGGGCTGTCTGTAGACTAGACTAGACTAGAGGTGATTCCTATAATCCAGAAATAGATAAGAATCGTTAGGGGTTGATGAATGATCTGGGTAGCCCATCTACCTGGTAATTCAACAAGGTCTTAATTGGCATCGTACACCGTGTCAAGAACCAGTATTCTCTATGTGTTGTGCAACATTTCACCTGGCCTGACTAATGAAAACTAAGTGCATTTGGAATGGAAATGACATATATGTAGATGAAGTGTTTGATGAGCTCTTTTGCAACCCTGATCTATGTAAACAAACACAAATAAAGGAAGAAAAACATCACTCAGTTAGCCTATCCAGGAGCAAGGTTTGAAAATGAAGATCCTTTTACCACTGACCTTTCTGGTTTTTATTAGTTCTCCAGGTTGGACAATAGAGAGGCACTACTACATAGGCATTAGAGAAACTACTTGGAATTATGCTCCTACTGGTAAATATATGCTCATTGTAATGCCTATTTCAGAAGATCAGTAAGTAATACCTTCACACTGAAAAAGCAGCTATCAGAAGCAAACGTTGATAATTATTATTCACTGATAAAATGCTGCTAAAGAATTTTCCATGATTGACCGTTTCAGGGCACATTTGCTATTAGAACCGCTTCCTTTGAATTTTTAGTATAAGCATGACATGGAAGACAGCTATTAATATAAATCAGAAATTGCTCCTTCCTGGGATTATTGCCACTCTTGCCCTCATGATGCATACTTCAGGGATTATCTCTAATTCTGTATTTATCATCGATTTTGTTTGAGTGGTGCTTAAGATGTAAAACAACACTTTTCCTTCTCATTGGAGTCTATGGCAGAGATTGTAAAATTGCAGGTCTCTTCTTGATTTCTCTGTTCAGATCATTGGGACAAGGGAATCTAGAGGTTATGAGTCGGGTTCTGATTTACTCTGCTTGTGCGCGAAATTGCCCCCAATTCTACCAACAAATCCACGAATCATTGAAATGTGTAAACAGTCTTAACTTGTAGGAATTGATCTGATGCTTGAGAGCTAAAATAACCTCAGTGTAGGGTTAGAAACCTTTCGTGGTTCAGTACAAAGAATTTGGTAAGTCATTTAAACCGAAATACCATGTATATTACTTGCTACATTTGCATTTGTTCTCTTCACCCAGAACTTCCAAACTTCTCCTTGCCTACTACCCTGTTTTTGACTCCTTCTAGATTTTCACCAGTGTCTGGGTTTGCTCTATAAAATTAGGCTGTAACGCTTCTTACTTCTAGTTTCAGTAGATTTAACACTGTTTTCTTTCAGGTCAAACATTGTTCAAGTTCTTGTTTGTTTGTTTGTTTACAGAGAGTTTCAGTCCCAAACATATCTGAAACAAAGCCAAGATAGGATAGGACCTGTTTATAAAAAGGCTTTGTATTTTGAGTACATGGATGATACCTTTCAAACGATCATTGAAAAACCATCCTGGTTGGGATTTTTAGGTCCAATCATGAAAGCAGAGACTGGAGATGTCATTTGTGTACATGTGAAAAATTTTGCTTCAAGAAACTATAGTTTCCATCCTCACGGAATCAACTGCACTAAAGAAAACGAAGGTAAGTGGGTCCCCTTTCCTTAGATTCCTGAGCTTTTGCTTGTGAAGAGCATGAGACCAAAACCTCAGGAAAAGCAAGGTAATCGTGAACTAGGAGTAGTTTGGGGTGAATGTAGACTTTTACTTCAGGTGTCTTTAATTTTTATATCCCAGATTGTTCTGTAATTTCTCATTTGAAATGAGTGGACCCTCCCCCCTGCACCCAGTGCAATTTCTGGAAAAGAAAACACACTTTTCTCATATGTAAATAAATAACTAATTGGGGGATGGATAGGAGACACTCATGAGCTAAATGTTAGGTTGGCAGAAATATTGTTCCGCCTTCATCTCATTTCCATTTCCTAGCGAATGAGGATTAGCTTCTTGGAAAACACCACTGTCAGGTGAAGTCACTATTTTCCAGACAGTAAGTATCTTCTCCCCTAAACATTCACACTCACAGCTGCCTGATGGTGTTGGAAAAAGGAAGGGAAGAGAAAGCTACCAAATAGGGTTTTGTGTTCAACATGGAGCAAGGTCGTCTCAAAAGATGATAAATGATAGGTTGGTCACGCTTCAAAGTCTTCTGTTGAATGAAGGAATGTTACCTATAATTATCAGATTCCAGCTTCCGGAGGTGGAGATCTGAAGCCAGATTCTAGGAGAGGAAGGAAAAAAAGAGAGCAAGACGCCAGCTTCAGACTAAGGTAGTAGTTCAGCGTAATATCAGCTATGCAGAAGGCCACTTCCCGATGCCTGTGGGCAGCTTGCAGATGACATGGAAGCTCTTGAGGCCCTGGGTCCCAAAGTCTGATTTGCAGCATAGAAAATACGGAGGGCAACTCAGGATCCTAGCTCTCTGTAGCCAAGATCTAGCACATAGTAGGTGCACAGTAAATATTCGTGGAATCTATCAATAAAGGTGATGCTAGTCTGTTAATATGCTGCCTGACTCATTCCAATTTAGTCTGGAAACTGGCCAAGCTGGCCATTCAGGTAGAAACCAAGTAAGGGGGATCTAGGGAGACAGGAGGCGGGAGAAAGGAAGGCGGAGATGCACACTTTATTCTAAAAATACAAATTAACATCCATTCGTGAGTTAATGGAGAAAGCGTGGGTCACATGCAAAACAGTGTCGTCCGGTGGTTACTGTGACAACACTGCAGGTTGTTTTCTAGGTGCTCTCTATCCTGATAACACTACAGGCCCACAAAAGGAAGATGACCGGCTAGAACCAGGGGCAGGGTATACTTACCGGTGGTTTGCAGAAGCAACTCAGGGGCCTTGTCCCAATGACAGTAACTGCATGACACGGAGGTACCACTCCCATGTAGAAACTCTAAAAGATGTGGCTTCAGGACTTCTTGGACCAATTCTGACTTGTAAAAGAGGTTACATTGTAAAAATCTCATTGTAGCAATAGAGCCAACCGGGATACGTGGGGTCTCCCTCGCTCGTCCAGTGGAATTTTGCTATCAAATGACCTCTCTTTGCCTGGCTTGACCTTGATTCTCCAGTCAAGAAAGTAACGTTGCCACTGGAACTCTGAGCTCTAGATGGCAATCTTGAGTCCAATGCCTCCATTCAAGTCCAGGAGTGCAGGTTGGACACTAGATGGTAGTCAAACCCAGTAATCGTCACCTTAGTCACCTTCACACAAAACTCTGTCACCCTTCTACAGGGAAGTGTTGAAACCACAGCATGGGAGGAAACAGGGAGATGAGAGGCTGTCTGCCTGTTCCTTGCATGCTCAGTTCCTTAGGTTTCTGTCTGTGGAGGTGCAAGATTTTCCTTTTACATTTTGAGTGGAATCAGTTAGAATCACCAGTTTATTTCATAGCAAAAAGAATTTCTGCAAAGAGGAAGTTTTGCTGTTTTGTTTCAGGAACCCTGGATAGAGACATGGAAAAAAATATCCACGAGTCTTACGTTCTGATGTTTTCTATAACTGGAAAACCGTAGCTGGTATATGAATGACAATATTAATATATATACTGAATCTGGCCAAGTTAATACTAGAGTTTCTAGCTTCTGGGAGAGAAATCTCATGTGCTGTAAGATTATAAAGAACTTTCTCATTCATTATATCCTATAATTCTAACTTCTATGATTCTATTTCCCTATGTTTGAGTTGGTTTAAATGAGTTTTTATTTCCCAGTTTTTTACCCCAGGTATGCTGGTTGATAGGCAAGTCATCTAGTAAATTCTCTCGGTTTCCAAAGTCTCATAGCAAGTAAAGTTAAACAGATGCATTTGTTTCTAACATCTGATATTGATCAAAATTAGGTGGTGACAGCAGAGCAAAGATGTAATTTTAAGGTAATAAAATATTATAGAAGAACAAAGACATAACTGACCAGATATCTTATGGAAATGTGTTTCTATGTAGAACCTTTCAGAAAAGATGCTCCTGTTATCTCAGTCACCTTTGTCCTTGTTTTCTTCTTCCAAGGACTTAGCTTCTTTCTATTCTTTTCCCCTTTTCACTGTTTCCCACTTTTTAGCTTACTTTTCCTCCTCTTGCCTCTAAATTTGTGTGCTCCTCAGCTTTAATCAGAAACAATGCTTATGGCCTCTTTTTTGGGAAAACAAATCAAGTCCTGTCGTAGATTATGCATGAGAACAATGATGATACTGCCAGGCTTATGTGATGAGAAAATGCATAGAATGTATACCATGTGGCCTTGATCTAACATGCCTGATAGGTTAATTTACATCTGTTTTCAGCAATAAATGGATACATGTATGGGAATCTGCCCAATCTCACCATGTGTGCAGAGGACAGGGTCAAGTAGTATTTTATCGGCATGGGAGGTGTGTTGGACACACACTCCATCTTTACCCATGGACAAACTCTGATCTCTCGGAATCACAGAAAAGACACCGTTACTGTCTTCCCTGCCTCAATGCAAGATGCCTTCTTAGTGGCCAAGGGTGCTGGAGAGTGGATGCTGGGCTGTCAGATACATGGTAGGGATTTATTCCTTTTACATAATACAGGGTCAGGGGACTCCCAGGGTTACGACCCATTACAAATGCATCATCTTTCAAATGGGGGAAACTGCCATTGGGGAGGTTATAAGATGGCCTTTTGGAAAGTCAGTGACACAGTTAGGACTAGAACCCACATCTCTGACACCTTTAACTTTATGGTAATAAACACTTTTAGGTATATAGGGACTATTTTTGTTGTTGTTTTTATAAAAAAGAAGTTTATATTCATTAGCTGGTAAACCTTACAAGAAAACCCTGAGTGTCAGACAGAGCATGTATTATTACACCTTTTTAAAATTATTATTTATTTATTTATTTTATTTTTTTTGCGGTACGCGGGCCTCTCACTGCCGTGGCCTCTCCCGCTGCGGAGCACAGGCTCCGGACGTGCAGGCTCAGTGGCCGTGGCTCAGGGGCCCAGCCGCTCTGCGGCATGTGGGATCTTCCTGGACTGGGGCACGAACCCGTGTCCCCTGCATCGGCAGGCAGACTCTCAACCACTGTGCCACCAGGGAAGCCCAGAGATCTGTATCTTTAAACAACCACCAGGGAAGCCCACACCTTTTTTCTAAATTGAGAAAACAAGTTCCAAGAGGTTAAAACACTTACCCAAAACCCTATGAGAGCCAGGAATTATGTAGGACAAAGTAATTCTAATCCAGTACCCAGTAAACCTACTTATTTTAGTTTATTTCCCTGTTCAATCACACTTCACATTTAATGATAGGAAGGCCTGTTATGAAGTTATTGATCTTCTCTATTCTTAAATATGACTAAATTCTACATATAATCATGTAAATGTTTTGTTTTATTTCTCAATCAGTAAACATGATTGTTACTAGAACTGAAGAATTTTTTTCTTTTTTTCTTTTTGTACAAAAATGGGGTTTACTGGGCTTCCCTGGTGGCGCAGTGGTTGAGAGTCCGCCTGCCGATGCAGGGGACACGGGTACATGCCCCGGTCCGGGAAGATCCCACATGCCGCGGAGGGGCTGGGCCCGTGAGCCATGGCTGCTGAGACTGCGCGTCCGGAGCCTGTGCTCCGCAACGGGAGAGGCCACAACGGTGAGAGGCCCGCGTACCACAAAAAAAAAAAAAAAAAAAAAAAAAAAATGGGGTTTACTTCTCTGAGAAAAACCTTTCTTTTTTCTAAGTCCCATACGTTGGTTAGCATCATACTTCAATTAATTATTTAAACAACTAAACAACAAGTATTTATTGGGATTTCCTAAGTGCTGTGTCCCTCCCAGAGTTGTGAGAAAAAGGAGACCCACACACAGCTATAATAACTCAACAGAGTTTAATGATAAAAAGGTTCTCACTTAGAAAGGAATATTGTTTTAACATACGTTTTAAAGGTTAAAAGGTACACTCAGCCCCACTCCTCCTATTTACCTCGTTTACAGATCTTGCCTTTAAATCAGGTCTTTCCTCCTCAACTCTGCAGAAAAATATAGGGTCAGCCTAGGCTCAGTTGTGAAAGCTTCTGAAAGTTGTTTGGCTGATGGACCCCATAGCCTTCCCCTGTGTTTCTTCTCTTCCTGTGACCTACAGTTTTGGGTGTTTTTGTTTGTTTGGTTTTGGTTTTTTGTTTTGTTTTGTTTTTAGGAATTACAAGAATACATGAATAGACTTGTTGGAAAGAAAGGAAGAAAAGAAAGAGGAAGGAGCCAGGGCAGGGGGCAGCGAAGGAGGGAGGGAGAATTTGGTGGCGGCAGCAGACAGAAAGAGTGAAAGTCTAATATGGTATCTGGGAGCCACCTCATAGGACCTCCAGAGAGTTGAGAATTAAAAAAGCCAGCTGATAAACTTGTGGTAGCTTCAAATTGGCCAAGGGGGAGTATTTACACTACCAAAATTATCAAAAAAAGAAAAAGAAGAATCAGATTTTGTGTTCACCTTTAGAGAAATGGTTTAAGAATAGACCGTTAGTCTAACCCCACCCCACTACCACCCCAGTTCCCTCTCCAGAGAATAATCCCTGTAAGCAAGTTTGCGTGAATACCTGTAAACCTGTTTACCATGCATTTTCATACAATATATATGAACATGTAGAAATAAAAAATGCACAGCTGTTGTTTTGTGTTTTGTTCTACATAAGTAGATCACACTGCATATAAGTTTTATGTAATTATATAACTTTAAAAAATAGGCTATTATTTTTATATAATAGGTTTTTCTTTATTCTGCTGCTTGCTTTCTTCACTCATCCATATGTCTTGAAATCTTTTCCATGATATTCCCTATACCTCTAACTTACTCTTTTAAGCAGTTGTATAGTTTTCCATATTTGAGACATAGCCTAATTTATTTAACCATTTGCCTACTGATAGATATTTAAATAGCTCTCACCTTCTTGGTTCACTAACTGTTATAGCTAACCCCTTTTTATGTCTATCTTTTTATGTATGTGCAAATATGTGTCTTGCTTAACTATGAAGAAGTGAAATTTTTTAATGGAAGGGTTTTTAATTTTAACAAATGCTGCCTAATTGCCTTCCAAAACGTCTGTGTTAATTTACTCTCCCATCAATGTCACTCTAAAATCAAAACACAGGACTGATGCCCTCATGGAAATGTACCTGCCTTGATTTTCTTCCTGCCTGCCAACTAGTTAATCTAATAAACCAACTAACTCATTAGTAATTAATGGTAACAATTTCAGACCCATAAGGGAAAATACTTTTGGCTAAACAGACTCTCGAATTCCTCTTGGTAGGCAGGTGCCGTAGTCATGTAGGAGCTGTTCCAATGCTTGTTATTATTCTCCACTAATATATGTTCCTCTAACATTCATCTTGGCCTCCTGAGTTTTATACTTGCTTCATACATTTCAGGTTTTTACACAGATTCCATAAAGAAAATACCTCAAATTTCTCAAAGGAAGGGGAAGTTGCAATGTTGTTGGCTACAATTTTTAAAATACATATGGACTAAGAAAAATGTTTTAATATTTTCATAACATTCTCTACTTGGGTTTACTGTTTTTCAGAGGGTATGCAGACCTTCTTCAATGTAAGGAGTTGCCAAAATCCTTCGACAGATGTTATTGGGACACAAGTTTTACGTTATTATATTGCTGCTGATGAAATTTTTTGGAACTCTGCTCCATCTGGTAGAGATTTCTTCACTGGAAATAATTTAGCAGCAGCTGGAAGGTAATGATTCAGCAATTAAAATATTTATAGTTAAATAAAGATAATTGGACTTTTTCATAACCTAACTACTCCTGAAAAGATTTAGGTATCTATAATAAAAAGATACCGATAACATAAAGGTAGGAAAATAATTATAACAATTATTGGAAAATATTCAGCCTAAGGATCATTGCTACACAAAGGTTTTCTCTAAAAGCCTTGGAAGCAACTGCCAAGAAAAACATACTGCTTATCTTTTTCTTAGAGCTAAATTTTAAAAGGGATTTATTTTATAATTATGAGATATTTAACAGCACAGTGGATGGTGTTATCAGCTGTGTTGTTAACTATCTCATAATTATAAAATAATTTTTGTACAATAGCAAGAGCAATTTTACAAAAATTCAAAAATATTCCTCATGTGTAATTGGTACTTTCCTGCTAAGATCTGAGGGTATAATTAATAATTTCTTATGACATCCTTAAATAATTTTATATAAATATTTTTTACTCAATAACACCTAAGGATATATTACCAACTTTAATAACCAAAAACTAAGACTAAAATACATTACTGTGACATTGGCATTTAAAAGCGCACAAAAAGTTTTTCTGATGGCCCATCTGCTAAATATATTTACCAGTTTGAAGATTACAGGCGTTTTCATTCTTTTGGTCTATTGAATGAAAGTTTTATGTCAGAAAATATCAAGTTCTATAACCACCAAAAAATAATGTTTCCCGTAGTACTTTTTTTCTAATTTACTCACAGAAAATTTAAGAAAACTAAGAATGTTATATCAGGCGAATATTTTCTCTTCTTACATTTTAAGCTCATCAGTAAATTCAATCTATGTAGTGGAAATTTTGTATTAATTGTGAAAAGGCTATCTAGGCGTAGAGCAAAAATTAGATTCAACTCTTATTTTATATTGACTAAAATAAGTATGAATTAATAGATTCTTTTGGCTTGCATGATTCTCCTGACTATGAAATTTGATGATGTCTCAGCATTGCAAGCCATCACTCCTTACTAGGGAACACTTTTTCTCCGGGGACTCCATTTTGTGTTATTATAATAGAATTAAAAAGTCAAGAATGACATCTCTCATCTCAATACTATAGCATCTCAGCACAGTTGTTTTAAAAGCAATGTTGGTTACTACCTAGCTTAAAAAAAAATCAGACAAGTGTTTTTAAAATTTTATTCCAAAAGAAGATGTGTAGATAAACTAGTAGGTAGTATACAGACAGACACTTGTATACACATGTATAGACAAAAGACTGAAAAAATATCCATGGAAAATGTTGACAGTGGTTATATAGAGATGGTGGGATTATGAAGATTTTAACTTTCTTTGTCATATTTTTCTTTATTTTCCAAATTTTCTACAATGAGTATGCATTGTTTTTATAAATAAATTACAAGTACTTTAAAACAGATGCATGTAGGTTCTTGCTTTCTTTTCACATGATCACTGTAAATTTAAATGTTCTTTGTGTATCTACTTTCTCTGTACAGTGAATCCCGGCTCTATTTTGAACAAGGCCCAAACAGAACTGGAGGAATTTACAAAAAACTAATTTACTTTGAATACACAGATGCTTCCTTCCAAACACAGAAGGCAAAAGCAAATCACCTCGGACTCCTTGGTAAAATTATTTCATAGCTTGTGGGGTTATAAACGCCATTTATACATATTCTGTACCATCAAAAGAATATTCGCCAGTTTACAGTTTTAGAGATTTTATCTCTCATCACTGACTGTAGCCCTGAGAAGATGGATGTTCGTGCTGACGGGGAGAAACTTTTACTTTTCTTGGCTCCTCATCAACCTCTTGGGCTTTGCAACCCCTGGAGGGAGATCTATTCTATCCAGTTCCCAGTGCTTTTGAGTGGGCTCTTATCTTTATTTTGTTTTCTCTAGGATCCTGGCCAAATGTACTAAGATAAATAACCAAATAGGACCCTCTAGATTCCTTTATTATTTATACAAAAAAAAAACACCCTTTTTAGCAAAGGAAAAACAAGCATAGTGTTTGAGAAGGTAGAATTGCCACGGGAGGCAAAGAGTCGCTTTACTTCACTAGCATCTAACGTCCACGAAGTCTCTTCAAGGCTCTGATTTTAGTAATTATAGCACAAGTTTAAGGAGAGTTCTTTCTGCTTAGTTCATCTCTGTTTCAGAATTTTTAGAGCCACAGATTCAACCTGCCTCCAGATAGAAAGAAGTTTTATAACAAATTATATACCTCCAGTTCTTGGCTTGGGTTGAAAGGGAGAGAGAGTAAAATGAACGGTCTTTACTTTGTGAGAGAGATAATTGCCCTGGGTCAATAAAGATGCCTTGCAGCTTCTCCCAATCCTCCACTAGGCTTAAAGGGGAAAAGAATAAAAGGCTTAAATGATGAGGTTGGTCAAGAAAGAAAATAAAGTGTTCCACTTCTAAATTGAGTGTTTTCATAGGCATTAACTGATGCTCATCGAAGTAAGTTTTCTAGAGCTGGAGCTTATACAACTCTAGATGACTTAAAGGCAAAACCATGTGCCATAAACCAGCAAAGGTCCATTTGTTAAAAGTGTTTTCATTTCATTTGGCTGCATGTTAAGGAAAAGAATAAGTCACTGTGTATATACTTAAGGGGACAGATGACTCATCATTTAAAATAAATAACAACTATCCACACATTTTCCTTTTTCTATTTCCTAGGTCCCATAATATTTCTTAGCCCTGGCGAGAAACTCTATGCTGTCTTTAAAAACAATGCCTCAAGGCCGTATTCTATTCATGCTCATGGGGTGAAAACAAACTATTCCACTGTTGCTCCAACACAGCCAGGTAACTGCTTTGGGAGAAAGAAAAGTCCCAAAGATTTCATGCAGGACTGTGAGGCTAATGTTTGCTCTTTTTTTCCTGTTTTTGTTGGTTTGTTGGTTTTGTGGAATACCTACTATATGCCATGCCATATATTTTTTTAATTGAAGTACAGTTGATTTACAATATTATATTAGTTTCAGGTGTACAACATAGTGACTCAAAATTTTTATAGATTATACTCCATTTATAGTTATTATAAAATACTGGCTTTATTCCCTGTACTGTACAATACAATATATCATTATAGCTTATTTATTTTATACATAGTAGTTTGTACCTCTTAATCCCCTGCTCTTATTTTGCCCCTCCCCACTTCTCTCTCCTCACTGGTAACCACTATTTTGTTCTCTATATCCATGAGTTTGTTTCTTTTTTGTTATATTTACTAGTTTGTTTTATTTTTTACATTTCACATATAAGTGATATTATAGTATTTGTCTTTCTCTGTCTGAGTTATTTTACTAAACATAATACCCTCCAGGTCCATCCATGTGGTTGCAAATGGCAAAATTTCATTCTTTGTTATAGTGAGTAGTATTCCATTGTGTGTGTGTGTGTGTGTGTGTGTGTGTGTGTGTGTATAACATCTTCTTTATCTATTCATCTGTTGAAGGACATTTAGGTTGCTTCCTTATCTTGGTTATTATAAATAATGTTGCTATGAACTTTAGGGTCCATGTATATTTTCAAATTAGTATTTTCACTTTCTTTGGATATATATCCATGAGTGGAATTGCTGGATCATATGGTAGTTCTATTTTTAGCTTTTTGAGGAACCTCCATACTGTTTTCCATAATGGTTGTTCCAATTTACAAACAAAACCTAAAGTTAGGGCTTCCCTGTTGGCACGGTGGTTGAGAGTCCACCTGCCGATGCAGGGGACACGGGTTCGTGCCCCGGTCTGGGAGGATCCCACATGCCGTGGAGTGGCTGGGCCCGTGGGCCATGGCCACTGGGCCTGCGCGTCCGGAGCCTGTGCTCCGCAACGGGAGAGGCCACAACAGTGAGAGGCCCGCGTACCGCAAAAAAAAAAAAAAAAAAAATGCCTATGATATTCCTAGAACCATGACAAGTGTTGTGTGGAGATGAAAAGAAACCAGAGTTATCTTTCAGGGGCTACATCTACATAAATGATAATATTATAAGGCGTCAAATTAAGTGGACTTTATGGTAACATTTCTATAATGATGATTATAGCTAACCTTTATTAAGTCCTTATGTGCCAGATGCTATGCTTAGTATTTTGCATGGCTTTCTCATTGAACCCATACAACTTTCCTATGAAAGAGGTACTATTTTATCACCATTTTATAGAGAAATGGAGGATTAACAAGGTAAAGAACTTTCCAACAAGCAGGAAGTGTTAAACGTAGGATTTGAACCTCTGGCTCTGACTCCAGAGCCCCTCACTCTTAGCCTCTTCAGAAAGTTGCTTCCCTTAAGAATGATCCTATTTGGGACTTCCCTGGTGGCGCAGTGGTTAAGAATCTGCCTGCTAATGCAGGGAACACAGGTTCAAACCCTGGTCCGGGAAGATCCCACATGCCGCGGAGCAACTAAGCCTGTGCACCACAACTACTGAGCCTGTGCTCTAGAGCCCACGAGGCACAGCTACTGAGCCCACGTGCCACAACTACTGAAACCCGCATGCCTAGAGCCTGCTCTCCACAACAAGAGAAGCCACCGCAACGAGAAGCCTGCACACTGCAACGAAGACCCAACACAGACAAATAAATAAATAATTAAATTTATTTAAAAAAAAAGATTTATCCTACTTGTACCACAGAACCTGGTACCATCAGCTGTCAACTCTAGCCACTCACTCCAAACCCATCACAGATGGACTCAAATAGTCTTCCCCTCCCCTTGAGGTTAAACTTAAGTACTCCAGCAATGATGCAGCTGCTGGTCTGTATTCCCTGGAACATCTAGGGACAGCAGAGCAGCCCCCTGGGGTTACTAACTGGGTCTTGGGACAAGCCAGCCAGTCACTTCCTATTCCCTAAGGCTGTGGTTTCCTTCGGTGCCAGGGCTCCAGGTACATATGGTACATTTACTAATACCTTGGACATTGTCAGTTCTTAGTTAAAATTGTTTCATATTGTTCTCCAAATTTTCTGACATCTTAGAAATGTATCTATGTCATGTATATCATTGTCACTTTAGATGCAAAATTAATTTCCCTAAATAGCAATGACTCAAGTGGGAGAAGGCTCAGCCTTCCCCCTACCTTCTAATATCTCCAGGGAGTCTTGAGAGCCTAAGTTTCTTCTAGCCATCTCCAACTCTCATTTCCTGTTTCTGCTCAGTTTTCTGGCTTCTCACCTCCTGTGGCTGGTATCTCCTCATGTCTCTGTGCAGCTCCAAATTGGAACACACCCCCATTTCTTAGGACTCACCTAACCAAGCGCAAAATCAAGGCCATTGTGGGTCATAGACTTCAAGTGAAATTTGGGGGGTAAATAAGAGGGTTTTTATTATTATTATTACACAGTGAAAGCATCACCATTTGTTGTTACCATTTGACATTAAATGCCCTTGTCTTTAATTATCCCTCCGCTATGCATGGCTGAGAACCTCTGGCTCTCCTGCTTTTTATTCTCACCCTCAAGACTTCTTTCTCTGTATTCTTCCTCTCCACATTCTCTTGGCTTCTCTCCTCTCCTCACATTATTCTAGACCCCATCTTGAGCTGCACTCTCCAACACATCCCCCATCCTCCAAGTACCTCCCATATTATTATACAGAGAAATTCATCTCCCTCTTACTCTCTTTCTAATCTAACCTAGCCAGGCCCTGGGCTTTATTTATCAAAATCAAGGTAGCCCACAGATGAGATAGAAATTGGCCACTAAAGCCCTCAGCCCTCAGGCCCAACCCCAGAATGCAGAGGTAACTCCACTTCTTCCTGTAACCATGAGTTTTCCTGATAGCTACATCTAGAGAAATGATCATCATCATATCACCAACATCCCTAGTTAGAAATATTTCAGTTAAAACCTTTGGGATTTGTGAAACCGATGTTCTCTGAAATCTAGAGCATTCTGTGTGAGACGCTGACAAGGTACCTAACACCGATACGGACACAGGCATCCTGTTAGAGCGAGATGTTTTCTCTGTGGCCTGTCACTAAAAAGTTCCGGGACTTCCTTCTCCAAACTCTCAGTTGTATTCGGAGGAGAGGTGCAGTGATACCTAATGCATTCTAATCGTCATCTGATGAAGTACATAGAAATGAGGAGTTACAGCAAACAGTAAGGTGTGTAAATGACTGATACCTCTTATAAGCTATTTAATTGTGTTTTGTCTTTTTGTTGAGGATTCGGGAGAGTACCACTGATGTTTATGACCTTCCTCCTGGGATCTATCAAACTGTAAAAATGTATCCAAGAGATGTTGGAATCTGGTTATTTCATTGTCTTATCAGTGTTCACATTGGGGCTGGAATGGGAAGCACTTACACTGTAATCGAGTGAAAAGGTACGCCAAATTAATTAGAAGTGATGCTATTTAAATAAACCCAGTGTTTATATAAGGATATCTGATCCACTGGACATTTGCATGATGTGACACACCACTCATTCATTCAAAGACTACTGTTTTGACAGGACCAAGATAATCTAGCTTTATTTTCTTTACCAAATTTAGATAACTATATCTGATCTGATAAAAGATACTTTAGAATTAAATGTAATTTCTAGATTCCTACAATATATGCATGAGGATTTGAACAGATAATTCATAGAAGATGAAGTACAAATGACTATTGAACCTATAAAGATATCTAAACTTGCTCATAATCAAATCACTTAAAATTGCATTTAAACAACAGTAAGATACTTTTTGAATGAGAAAGCCAACAATTTGGCAAAGTTTTTTTTTTTTTTTTCCAGTGACAGTATCAATAACAGTGAGGTGAGAGGGTGCAATGCACATACTTTGGTGGAACTATATACTGTTTCCACAGCTCTGGAAAGAAACTAAATAACGATTCTAATAATTTTATTTTCACATTCAAGTGACATTTTATTTCCTCTCATTCCCATCTCCCCTTTCTCCAATAAATTTTATTAGCAACTTCAGTATGAAAATAGTGTCTTTGTTACTGAGATTTTCATCAGTTCCTTAGTTACTTAGACTGTTCATGAAGTCATTTTTATCCTTTTTTGACAGAATGATTTTAATATTTTGACTCAGTAATTTTTTTTTTTTTCCTGTACGCGGGCCTCTCACTGCTGTGGGCTCTCCCATTGCAGAGCACAGGCTCCGGACACGCAGGCTCAGCGGCCATGGCTCACAGGCCCAGCCAGTCCGCGGCATGTGGGATCTTCCCGGACTGGGGCACGAACCCGCGTCCCCTGCATTGGCAGGCGGACTCTCAACCACTGTGCCACCAGGGAAGCCCTTGTGGTTTTTTTAATAGTGATATCTTGTAGGCAAAATAATAACCCCCAGAAAGATGTCCACAGCCTAATCCCTGGAACCTGTGAGTATATTATCTTAGATGGCAATGGTGAATTAAGGTTGCAGATGGAATTAAAGCAAGCTAATCAACTAACCTTGAGATAAGGAGATTTTCCAAGATTATCATGGTGGGTCCTTAATAGTAGAAGAGGAGGCAAAAGAGGTCAGAGTGATGCAATGTAAGAAAGACTCAACCTGCCATTGTTGGCTTTGAAGATGGGAGGGGGCCATTAACCAAGGATTGTGGGCAGCCTCTAGAAACTGGAACAGGCAGCAAATAGCTTCTCCCCTAGAACTTCCTAAAAGAAACAGTCCCACTGACACCTTGATTTTAGCCCAGTGACACACATGTCAGATTTCTGGCATACAGAACTGTAAGATAATAAATTTATGTTGTTTTAAGCCACTAAGTCTGTGGCCATTTGTGACAGCAGCAATAAAAAACTAATGCATCTATCTAATTGGTTGCTGTGAGAATTAAAGGAGATAAAATTTATAAGGCTTTTACACAGTGCTGGCATACAGTAACCATCTAATAATTATGAATGACTATTATTATAGTTAACATTCATTTGTTCTTTCTATATTTATTAAGCTATGTGTCAAGCACTATGCTAAGTGCTTCGGATTCAATAGAAAACAAGGCATAGTTATTTGTCCCAAGGAGGCCCAGTCTGAGGAGAGAGTCACATAAATAGTTAATTCTGAAATGAAACATGTATTAATTATGTTTTTAATTTTCAATATTTGATGGTGCTTTGACATCTTTGGGGGACCGTACTAGCTGGGGAGAGACTGCCACTCCCAGAGCTAGTTAATTCCTAGAGATTATAAACGACTTGTTGGTGAGCCAGACTTTTATACACAAACCTGCCAATCCCAAGTCCATATTGCCAACAGCCTCCTTTATCTAGATTTCATACACCAAGCCAATGCTTCCCTTGCCCTAAATCAACCTGAGACAAGTACCAGACAAATACAGTCCCTATGCCTCTAGAACCTGCTGGAATTGTTCAAAGTAGCCAATCCTAAACCGTCCCTTGTGCCCTGCCTTGCCTTTTTCATAGAAACCGCAATGAATGCTGTGGCCTCCTATGCTTTCCCCTGGTTCCTGCTTCTGAACAATTTTGGTGCCTCTTCGTGTGCCGTGTGACACGTCTGCCTCTCATTTCTAGGGGGAACTAACTGTGAGTCACAATGAACTTTTCTTTCAGTGGTGTTGGCCTCTTCGTGTCATCACTCAGTCACCTTTTATAAATTAAGACCAGGGCACAAATCAAAGTGCTAAGTTCTGCACTGAGTATATTAGCCCGGCATGGAATAGAAGCAAGAGGGAATCCGTCTGGAAAGACAAGGGAGGAAGACATTTCGAGAAAGTCACCAAGTGATGTTCTTGTAATCAAACCTTGTGAATGCTATTCTTTAATCTTTTGCAAAACTAATTCTAGTATTGTGGTTCTTTTTCATTGTTAATAACTCATATGCTTTGATTTCTACATCATTCAAGGGAAGCGAAAGAACAGGAATGAAGGAGTAATTGAAATCCTTATGCCATTAAAAAAAATCCCCTTTCAATACCACTGTAGACATCAATACCATCAAGGCTTTTGCTAGATTAGAGTTTTGGCTTTCTCTCTTCCTCTGCCTTTGACTCCTTTACCTGACAGAAGGTGATGAGCAGGACCTTGACCCACTAATGGGCAGCCAAAGGGCATGGAGCGATCAAAGACCTACCTGCACGCTCATTCCCAGCACAGTCCTGAACTGATCAATAGTGGAGAAGGGGCTCAGCCAACTCGCACTGCACTAGGTCAGGTCAGGGACTCATTATCAAAGTTCTGTACGTGACCACAATCACTGATGAAATTCCAGAGTTACACAACTTCCTGTGAAAAAGATAGCTCCGTGGTGGTCTGACTGGTCACGGCCAGAACGACCTGCTCTTTTATAGTCAATGTCTCCTGCTGTCACAAAGTGAAGCACTGTTCTGGGTGGTTCCTTTCTGATGTCATGGAGTAGAGGTTTAGAGCCAGTTCTCATGGGTCAACAAGAAACAAATTAGAGAGTATAAGCAGGAATATTGGAGGTAATGAGAGACTGCATATTGCCAGAGAGAAATAAAGCTGGAGCAATATTCTGAAAAGAAGACTGCTTCCTTTTTTTTATTCATTACCAGTCATTTAGAATCTCGATTGCTAAATGCAGAGACGACCTACCCAGTCCAGAAATCTTTAAGCCGACAAGAAAAGAAACTGTGGAAAATGGTTAAAACTTGTGATATGTGGGACTTCCCTGGCTGTCCAGTGGTTAGAACTCCACGCTTTCACTGCCGAGAGCCCGGGGTCAATCCCTGATCAGGGAACTGAGATCCCAAAAGCTGTGTGGTGCAGCCGAAAAAAAAAAAAAGTAACCAAAAAAACTTGTGACATGTAACTTTACCTGGGTTACTAAACAGTTAACTCGGGCATATAGTAATTATGTATAACAAGCTACAAAGTTATACCCTGGGGTTCTGAGGTGAAAACCTTCTGATAGACACAGCTAAGAGGAAGGGTGTTTGGTCTGGTCTAGATTCCTCTCTTCTCTTTCCCAAAATACTTTAAGTAAGCTGAGCCTCTCCCGGTGGCTGGATCCACCTTCTTGTCTCACCCCAGTCTATGCTGAGGGCAGAAATTCTCAAATGCAGCATTATTCTAAGTTCACTTTTAAGTATCAACTCTGGAATCACTGTAAGGAGGTTCTTAGTGTTCACTCTGTCCACGACTAGCTGCTTATTAACCTTCAGTGACGTGTCCCTCTTATTGACAGAGTCCTGAGGCTCACAGCCCTCTCCCCACTTCCTGCCACAGAGCAGCTACGTGCCTTTTCATGGGAAGGTCAACTGTCTCAAAACAGGACAGAAATATGACTTCATGACTCTTCCTGTATTACACCATAAAATGTTTACTTGCACTGGTCAGGGATGTTACTGTTTATCCATTTCATTTCACCACAAATGTGAGTGTTATAAGTATATATTCTGGAGCCATCAGCTCAGTAACTATCTGAGCATTTGTGTGTGGGGGTTAGAATTTTCTGGAAAATGTGACTTCGGGGATTGTTGCTGTGCTCTGGTCACTGTCCTTCCATCCCACAAGGCTGAGTTTGAACATGGAGAAAATGAGTAAGAAGAAAATGCCTGGAGGGATCCCTGGTGGTGCAGGGGTTAAGAATCTGCCTGCCAATGCAGGGGACAGGGGTTCGAGCCTTGGTCTGGGAAGATGCCACATGCTGGGGAGCAACTAAGCCCGTGCGCCACAACTACTGAGCCTGCGCTCTAGAGCCTGCGTGCCACAACTACTAAAGCCCGCACACCTAGAACCCATGCTCCGCAACAAGAGAAGCCACTGAGATGAGAAGCCTGCGCACCACAACGAAGAGTAGCCCCTGCTCGCTGCAGCTAGAGAAAGCCCATGCGCAGCAACGAAGACCCAACACAGCCAAAAATAAAAATAAATTAAATAAATAAATTTTAAAAAACATAAAAGAAAATGCCTGGAAACTTGCTGGCTGTTGGATGACAGAGGGAATGAAAAGTGTCCACGTGACTCAGAAGTTACCTTGAGACCAAAAAAGGAGGCAGACAGCTCCATATAACCAATGGATCCATTTATTACAGGATAATTTACTTGCTGAATAGGATTAGGTGGACAAGAATCCAGAGGCATCTGCAGCAGCTGCTCTCTGCACCGCCGAGGGGCCGTTGGGACAATTTTATAGTTAACTTATGGTATGTGGGTAGATGCTTGGAAACAGGAAGCACATTCCTAAGTCAAGATTTATGAATTAGTAACTAGTTTCATGGTTTGCCAGGAATATGTCAGTGAAGGTCTTCATTACTGGAGGCTAACAGAGCACAGAGGCCACCTGGACCTAACGGTCATTAACCAATATCTATTTACTACCAAGCCCTTGTTGAAAGAGAAGCGATTTCCCATGTACTACAGTCCTGAGTAGGGTCAGTGGAAGGACAGGAGGAACTGGATGAGCCCAAGATGGCATCAGTTATGACAACAGCCGTACACTCCACCCCCAACAACTTGATGGCTCCACAATCTTATCTGTCATTCTTCCCTGTAGACCCTAGGGCCAGACATCCAGGGTGGCTTGCATTCCAAACCCATAGCAACAAGGTGAGCAGCAGCAAGAACAAAGGATTCCCACTAAACATAAAAGAATACTAAGAACTACGCTTCCCCATTTACCTAGGAGAGAAGTAAGTCAGAGGTAGAAGCATCAGCAAAGGAAACCATTTGATTACTGACTGTTTTCACACAGGACAGTAAATCAGTTACGTTGGATTCCTATGCAGGCATATATGTACAGCATTCCTGTCCAATGAAGGTACAAGTTTTGGTAGCCTTCCAGAAGCCCCAGGTTAAGCTGTGCAGGTTTCTGGCACAGAACATGGGGCCCCAGTCTGAGGTCTGCTGAGGTCCAAAGCCACAGCAGCCCTCACAACTTTCCATTGCATAGCCTTGGGGCCAGTTGTCCCTCCCGACAGCTTTGAGAAAAATGCATATGTCTAGACCCCTGCGTGATAAACTCTGACAGACACCAAAGTTTGAAAGTCATTGCTTTAGCTTCACTCCGATTAAAGAAAATACACTTGCCAAAATGACTGCATTCTCTTTTCAGTATAGGATAGGACTGGCTTAAGATGGCAGAGTAGAAGGTTGTGCGCGCACTCCCTCTTGCAAGAGCACCAGAATCACGATTAACTGCTGAACAATCATTGTCAGGAAGACACTGGAACTCACCAAAAAAGATACCCCACATCAAAGACAAAGGAGAAGCCACAATGAGACGTCAGGAGGGTGTAATCACAATAAAATCAAATCCCATAACTGCTGTCTTCAGGTGGGAGACTCACAAACTGGAGAACAATTATACCACAGAAGTCCACCCATTGGAGTGAAGAGTCTGAGCCCCCCCATCAGGCTTTCCAACCTGGGGGTCCAATGATGGGAGGAGGAATTCCCAGAGAATCAGACTTTGAAAGTTAGTGGGATTTGATTGCAGGACGTTGACAGGACAGGGGGAAACAGAGACTCCACTCTTGGAGGGCACACACAAAGAAGTGTGCACATCAGGACCCGGGGGAAGGAGCAGTGACCCCATAGAAGACTGAACCAGACCTACCTGCAAGTGTTGGAGAGTCTCCTGCAGAGGTGGGGGTTGGCTGTGTCTCACTAAGGGGACCAGGACACTGGCAGCAGAAGTTTTGGGAAGTACTCCTTGGCGTGAGCCCTCCCAGAGTCTGCCATTAGCCCCAGGAAAGAGCCTGTAGGCTTCAGTGCTGGGTTGCCTCAGGCCAAACAACCAACAGGGAAGGAACTCAGCCCCACCCATTAGCAGACAAGCAGATTAAAGTTTTACTGGGCTCAATAACCCACAAGACCACATCAACACCCAGCTCTACACACCACAAGTCCCTTCCATCAGGAAGCTTGCACAAGCCTCTTAGATAGCCTCATCCACCAGAGGGCAGACAGCAGAACCAAGAGCTACAATCCTGCAGCCTGTGGAACAAAAACCACATTCACAGAAAGATAGACAAGATGAAAAGGCAGAGGACTATGTGCCAGATGAAGGAACAAGATAAAACCCCAGAAAAAAAATTAAATGAAGAGGGGATAAGCCACCTTCCAGAAAAAGAACTCAGAATAATGGTAGCGAAGATGATCCAGGACCTCAAAAAAAGAATGGAAGCAAAGATTGAGAAGATACAAGAAATGTTTAACAAAGACCTAGAAGAATTAAACAACAAACACCTAGAATAATTAAAGAACAAACAAACAGAGATGAAAAATAACTGAAATGAAAAATACACTAGAAGGAATCAATAGCAGAATAACTGAGGCAGAAGAACGGATAAGTGACCTGGAAGACAGAATGGTGGAATTCACTGCTGTGGACCAGAATAAAGAAAAAAGAAAGAAAAGAAATGAAGACAGCCTAAGAGACCTCTGGGACAACATTAAATACACCAACATTCACATTATAGGGGTCCAAGAAGGAGAAGAGAGAGAGAGAAAGGACCCAAGAAAATATTTGAAGAGATTATAGTCAAAAACATTGCTATCATGGGAAAGGAAATAGCCACTCAAGTCCAGGAAATGCAGAGAATCCCAGGCAGGATAAACCCAAGGAGAAAAATGCTGAGAAACATAGTAATCAAATTGGAAAAAATTAAAGACAAAGAAAATTATTAAAAGCAACAAGGGAAAAATGACAAAAAAAAATATACAAGGGAACTCTCATAAGGTTAACAACTGATTTCTCAGCAGAAATTCTACAAACCAGAAGGGAGTGACACGATATATTTAAAGTGTTGAAAGGCAAGAACCTACAACAAAGACTACTCTGCCCGGCAAGGATCTCATTCAGATTCAATGGAGAAATCAAAAACTTTACGGACAAGCAAAAACCAAGAATATTCAGCACCACCAAACCAGCTCTACAACAAATGCTAAAGGAATTTCTCTAAGTGGGAAACACAAGACAAGAAGAGGACCTACAAAAACAAACCCAAAACAATTAAGAAAATTGTAATCAGAACATACATAGAGATAATCACCTTAAATGTGAAGGGATTAAAGGCTCCAACCAAAAGACACAGGCTTGCTGAATGGATACAAAAACAAGACCTATATATATGCTGTCTACAAGAGACCCACTTCAGAACTAGGGATACATACAGACTGAAAGTGAGGGGATGGAAAAAGATATTCCATGCAAGTGGAAATCAAAAGAAAGCTGGAGTAACAATACTCATATGAGATAAAATAGACTTTGAAATAAAGAATGTTACAAGAGACAAGGAAGGACACAACATAATGATCAAGAGATTAATCCAAGAAGAAAATATAACAATTATAAATTTATATGCACCCAACACAGGAGCACCTCAGCACATAAGGCAAATGCTAATGGCTATAAAAGAGGAAATTGACAGTAACACAATAATAGTGGGGGACTTTAACACCTCTCTTACACCAATGGACAAATCATCCAGACAGGAAATTAATAAGGAAACACAAGCCTTAAATGACACAATAGACCAGATAGATTTAATTGATATTTATAGGGCATCCATCCCAAAACAGCAGATTACACTTCCTTCTCAAGTGTGCACGGAACATTCTCCAGGATACATCACATCTTGGGCCACAAATCAAGCCTTGGTAGATTTAAGAAAATTGAAATCATATCAAGCATCTTTTCTGACCACAATGCTATGAGATTAGAAATCAATTACAGGGGAAAATATGTAAAAAACACAAACACATGGAAGCTAAACAATATCTTACTAAATAACCAAGAGATCACTGAAGAAATCAAAGAGGAAATAAAAAAATACCTAGAGACAAATGACAATGAAAACACAATGATCCAAAACCTATTGGATGCAGCAAACAGGTTCTAAGAGGGAAGTTAATAGCTATACAAGCCTACCTCAAGAAACAAGAAAAATCTCAAATAAACAATCTAACCTACACCTAAAGGAACTATAGAAAGAAAAAAAAACAAAACCCAAAGTTAGTAGAAGGAAAGAAATCATAAAGATCAGAGCAGAAATAAATTAAATAGAAACAGAGAAAACAATAGCACAGATCAATAAAACTAAAAGCTTGTTCTTTGAGAAGATAAAAAACATTGATAAACCTTTAGCCAGACTCATCAAGAAAAAGAGGGAGAGGACTCAAATCAATAAAATTAGAAATGAGAAAGGGCAAGTTACAACAGACACCGCAGAAATACAAAGCATCGTAGAGACTACTACAAGCAACTTTGGGTGAATAAAATGGACAACCTGGAAGAAATGGACAAATTCTTAGGAAGGTATAACCTTCCAAGACTGAACCAAGAAGAAATAGAAAATATGAACAGGCCAATCACAAGTAATGAAATTGAAAATGTGATTAAAAATCTTCCAACAAACAAAAGTTCTGGACCAGATGCCTTCACAGATTAATTCTATCAAACATTTAGAGAAGAGCTAACACCCATCCTTCTCAAACTCTTCCAAAAAATTGCAGAGGAAGGAATGCTCCCAAACTCATACTATGAGGCCACCATCACTGTGACACCAAAACCAGACAACGATGTCACAAAGAAAGAAAACTATAGGTCAATATCACTGATGAACATAGATGCAAAAGTCCTCAACAAAATACTAGCACACAGAATCTAACAACACACTAAAAGGATCACACACCATGATCAAGTGGGATTTTTCCCAGGGATGCAAGGATTCTTCAATACATGCAAACCAATCAATGTGATACACCATATTAACAAACTGAAGAAGAAAAACCATATGATCATATCAATAGATGCAGAAAAATCTTTTGACAATATTCAATACCCATTTATGACACCCATTTATGATAGAAACTCTCCAGAAATTGGGCATACCTCAACATAATAAAGCCCATATATAAAAAACCCACAGCAAACATCATTCTCAATGGTGAAAACTAAAAGCATTTCCTCTAAAGTTGGGAACAAGACAAGGATGTCCACTCTTGCCACTATTATTCAACATAGTTTTGGAAGTCCTAGCCACAGCAATCAGAGAAGAAAAAGAAATAAAAGTAATACAAATTGGAAAAGAAGAAGTAAAACTGTCACTGTTTGCAGATGACATGTTACTATACATAGAGAATCCTAAAGATGCCACCAGTAAACTACTAGAGCTAATCAATGAATTTGGTAAAGTTGCAGGATACAAAATTAATGCACAGAAATCTGTTGCATTCCCATACACCAACAATGAAAGATCAGAAAGTTAATTAAGGAAACAATCCCATTCACCATTGCAACAAAAAAAATAAAATACCTAGGCATAAACCTAGCTAAGGAGGTAAAAGAATTGTGCTCAGAAAACTATGACACTGATGAAAGAAATCAAAGATGACACAAACAGATGTAGAGATATACCATGTTCTTGGATTGGAAGAATCAACAGTGTGAAAATGACTATACTACTCAAAGCAATCTACAGAATCAATGCAATCCCTATCAAATTACCAATGGCATTTTTTATAGAACTAGAACAAAAAAACTTAAAATTTGTATGGAGACAAAAAAGACCCCAAATAGCAAAAGCAGTCTTGACGGAAAAAAACGGAGCTGGATGAATCAGACTCCCTGACTTCAGACTATACTACAAAGCTACAGTAATCAAGACAATATGGTACTGGCACAAAACTAGAAATATAGATCAATGGAACAGGATAGAAAGCCCAGAGATAAATTCATGCACCTATGGTCATCTAATCTATGAGGCAAAGATATACAATGGAGAAAAGACAGTCTCTTCAATAAGTGGTGCTGGGAAAACTGGACAGTTACATGGAAAAGAATGAAATTAGAACCCTCCCTAACACCATACACAAAAATAAACTCAAAATGGATTAAAGACCTAAGTGTAAGGTCAGACACTCTAAAACTCTTAGAGGAAAACATAGGCAGAACACTCTATGACATATATATATATAGCAGGACATATACCTTGGGGTAAGACAGTAAAAGTCCATTGCCTCCCTTCTCACGTGAAGGCTAACTGGTCCTGGTACCCCTTAACTAAGGGTATGCTGAAAAAGGCATTAGATAAATATAAGACTCTGTGGTTTGTCTTGAGAGAAAAGGAGCTTGTATCCAAGAGTTGGGCTATGTTTGGAACTGCTGCATAGATACAGGGTGTTACCTTGTATAATTCTCTATAGTCTACTGTCATAAGCCAGGTGCTGTTTGGTTTTTTTCACCAGCAACATAGGGCTATAGAACAGGCTTTGTGCTGGTCTTATAACCCCTACTTTCTCTAATCCTATGATGGTAGCCTTTATTCCTTCCTGTCCCCCTGGTAGACGATATTGTTTTATTGCCACCATTCTCCCAGGGATGGGAAACTTTACAGGGTCCCATTTAGCATGACCCACAATTACAGGCTTGATCGCAGATTCTATTTTTTTTTTTTTTTTTCGGTACACAGACCTCTCACTGTTGTGGCCTCTCCCATTGCAGAGCACAGGCTCCGGATGCGCAGGCTCAGCAGCCATGGCTCATGGGCCCAGCCGCTCCACGGCATGTGGGATCTTCCCGGACCAGGGCTCGAACCCGTGTCTCCTGCATCAGCAGGCAGACTCTCAACCACTGCACCACCAGGGAAGCCCTTGATTGCAGATTCTTAAGCAGTACTTACTGGTGGTGGTTGTGAGGTCCAGGTCCTGTAGGACATCCACATCCAAAATATATCCAGGTATGGGTGAAATATAAACCAGATAAACACGGGGACTTAATCTTTCAATTTGTACATTCAAGCTCATATGTTTCACCTGCACCATTTGGCCTCCATATCCATCAATGGGTCATATTTCCCCTTGGAACTTGGATGGATTCCCACGGATCAGGGTGCACTGGGCACCAGTATCTACTAAATCCAGAGAAGTCATTTTATTGGTGCAGGAACAATAAATAGTTCAACATTGGGTCTCTGGTCACCCCTTATGACCATACCAAGGAGCAACCCTGGTATCTAGCCCTGATCCCTAGAACTGGGGGTATCTACCCCTGATCTTCATCTATCCAGAGTGGTAGAGTGTGGGCTTGTGCCCCTTCCTCTTGCTGTCAGGGGAGTAAACTGGTTTTCTTTGGGTAATGCTTTCTATAAGGTTAAAAGGACCGAATTAGATTGTTTATATTTATTCTCTTTAGGGGTCTTGGCTAATACAAGTTCTTGCCATAATTGCTGTGGGAAATTCTAGTTGGGTCCCTTTAATTTCTTCACTATTTGTGGTTTTTTTTTTTTTTCTCTTTGGTGTTATCTACCCCTCTATTTCCCATGTGTCAGATCTTTTCAGTCTCACTTAAATCAGCTATCATGGCCACAGTCATCTGAATGGGTTGATTAACAATTGGGGCCAAAACTGAAACTAAGGTCCTTAACCAAGGTCACTAACCAAGTTCCTGGAGTAGTCTTCTGGATACGATCCTTCATACCTGCTGTAAATAACTCTTTATCAGGTCCTCAGAAATTAGGGACATTGATTGCATGCTTCATTCCTAATTCTCGTGCTATTTCTTGTAACTCTTCTATAGATGCCATCCTAGTGGTGGGGACGGCACATCTCACTCAAGTTGGCTAGGCGCCCTCGGCCACATAGAAACGTTGCCAGAGGCCAGGCTGCAGTATAACTAAGGCCATTTTAGACATTTCTGACCCATTTAACATGATGCCATCTCTCCCAGTATTCCATAAATGGGGCATCCAGCCTGCTATTCCTTCCCTACTCTTCTGGTTAAACCTGCTGGTTAATTCTATTAACTCAGCGGAGGAATATTCTGGCACTGTGGTTTTGGGGCCTGTAGGGATCTCCTCTCAATTATCTCCTGGTTCCCTAGTGGCCTGAATTTTAGTTTGGATCAGAGGTTGTGCTTCCTTTTCCTCCTCTATAATTACGTCTTCATCTTCTGACAAGTCATTATCCCAAGGATCACACCTCTTGAAGTCCCAGTTCTGTGAAATAACAGTCCTCACCTTTGAGTGGGGCAACCTATCACCCTGTATTTTAGCTATCTTACATGCCGTCACTACAATATGCTCTTCCTGTTGTATTTTCTTTGACATGAAGTTAGAAGTGGCAGAACATGCCCTCTGGACAGCCCTGTCTAACAACAAAATCTCTTTAGTCTTCTCTAGTTTCCTGCTGAGCTGTAATTCCTTTTCTGTGCTAATCCTTAGAGCATATAATGAAGACCGTGCAACAGCTGAGATAGCTTGCTCACTCTTTTTTTTCCACTTTCACTTTCCTGCTGCTTCAGTCAATATATCTAGGAAGCCCTTTGGCATTTTCCAGGCACCCTGTACTCACACAGTGGCCCAAAGTATCCCACAAACCTAGCCAGGTCACCCCACATGGAAGAGGCTGGCCAGCCTGGGATTTCCCCCACCACAGCAGGCTTCCCCCAGCATGACCCCTTTACCCATTCCTGTGTCATTTTCTGTCTCCTGGCTGGCTCACCAATTGTTGGAGGATGGAGGGGATGGAAAGTGCCCACGAACTGAGAAGGTATCTTGACACCAGAAATCGAGGCAGGCAGCTCCATACAATCAATGGATTCATTTATTATAGAGTAAATTCCTCACAGGGTAGGATTGCAGACAAGGATCCAGAAGCATTTGCAGCTGCTCTCCACACCACCCAGGGGCCATTGGGACAATTTTATAGTTAACCTAGGGTATGAGGGTAGTTGCTTGGAAACAGGAGGCACATTTCTACGTCAAGATTATGAATGGGTAACTAGTCTCACGGGCACTGGCAACATATCAGTGAAGGTCTTCAGGGCATAGGGGCCACCTGGATCTAAAGATCATTAAAAAATATCTATTGACTACAAAGCCCTCAATGATAGATAAGTGATTTCCCGCATAGTACAGCCCTGGGTAAGGTCAGCGGAAGAACAGGAACTGTGCAGTCCCAAGATGGCATCATTTACACCATCAGCCATACACTGGCTCATATAGGGGCTTCATGCCAATTAAAAAGTGCCCCCTCAAAAAAAAAAGTGCCCCCTCTACAAGAATAAACTACTAAAAGATGTTCTCTCTGTGTGGACTATTTGGAAAAAAGAACCTTTCTGGGCACCAATTTTTAAAAGGAACAGCATCTTGCAAGACACAGGGTTTGGCCAGTGGAGTCTGGGCAAGATTTTAGTCCCACTCAGGTCCACTCAGTGGGCATGAGGGCACAATTGTTTAAGGTGCCTCAAGAAGGAGGTCTTGGGACATCCTGGGCATTGTGACTCAATTTTCTGCATCAAGATAATTAGTTAAGATTATTGTTAGCTGGTGAAAGGAGAGACTCCACTATGTGACCTAACATGAGTCATTTCAATTAATTTGAACAATAGCCCTCTGAGGCTGAGATTTTAAAGATGAGGAAACTGAGGCTGCGGTCAAGTATGTATCTTGCCTGGGGTCGCATGGTGTCATCAGATTTTGATCTTCATCCTGCTGTTTTCCTTAGCATTCAGTCTCCTTCTCTGATTTATGTTTCTCTGTAGCACTAGTTGCTAATAATAAATATTTCACTCTTCATTTGTATATAGTTGGTCTCTCCCCAGTAGAACGTAAGTTGACGAGAGTAGGGATTCATGTCTGTTTTATTCACTGCTGTATCCCCACAGTGCTTAGAACAGTGTTTGGCGCAGAGGGCTCATTCAGTAATACTTATTAAATGAATGAATCATTCAAACATTGTGGTGCCTTCTCCTATACCAATCCATTTCTATAAACACCTTTTGGCAACTACTTACAGAATGCATTGAGGTATTCTAGAGAAAAAGATTACATCAGCACAAAATGTGCACTGTTATCATCAGGATTTTCTTCAACTAAAAAATAAAAAGTCTTTTACTCCCAAATTCATGTCCACATCAAAGAGAGAAACCCCAGGTTAATAAACTAGAGCTCTTTCTCTTTACTAAAATCAACTTTTGCCTTTGAAGACAGGTTTATTTATGTCTGATTTTTTCTATAATTAAAACAGAATCATCAACCCCTGTTATTCTCTGCTAGTTATTTGCATATAGCAATACACAATAATCTGATAAACTTTCTATGATGATGTGTTCGGAGCTTACAAAATAAATAAAGCCTTCAAAATAAATTCTTATTTGAGGGTACTTAAATCTGGCATGCTAAATATCATGTTTTGTAGCTTAAAGTTGTAACTAGGTATTGTTAGGCTTTTCGAAAGGAAAGAGGGCATTGTATTGTAGCATATTGTTGGAAGAACAAAAGGAGCATTTAGACATGAACTTTGCCCTCCTGGAATTTACACAATGAATGGTAGAAGCACAGTTATAAACACTCCAGCGCCTCCAACAATAACTGCTGACTTTTTATTTGCAATCAGAGAATCCTGGCAATGGACAACTAAGTTTTCCCTAGGTTTACGAGAACTGAACTGAAGTGGAAAATGTTATTTGCTTTAACGAAATAATTTCGTCTTGTGCAACAAAAAATTCTGTCAATCAAGCAAATAAAGGGAGAAAGGCTTATTTATAAAGTTGCCGGCTTCTGATTTCATTCCGTTGCTTCTCAGGCTCCAAGAGGAAAAGAAAATGAAGACTTCCTTGCTCTGTATTTTTCTAATTTTATGTAGTACCTCAGCCTGGGCGAAAGATAAACATTATTACATTGGAATTATTGAAACAACTTGGGACTATGCCTCTGACCATGGGGAAAAGAAACTTATTTCAGTTGACACGTAAGTCACTATTTTTTCTTGATTATAGACCAAATTTATAAATTATTGATTTAAAAAATAAAGCCAATAAGATGAAATATTTCTTTAATTTGTATATACAAAAACTGCAAAATATGGACTTGAAACATTAGACACTTTAATAAATCTCTAATTCCTGGGATTTTGTTTGTTTTTTGAGAGGCTGCCTTACTCCTTTCCACTTGGTATGAGGAACTGTGTGGGCTTCTTATTACCCCCTCTGGTTCTTACCACATCTCCCATGAGGGTTCAGTCTTTCTGTCTGTTTATGCAGAAGTTCTTTCATCTAAAGAATGACTGTATAAAATTTTATATTTCCTATACCGTTTACTGATTACTAGTGGTAAAAATAAAAGGTTTTTTAATCCTTCAAAGAATCATTTATAGAAATCAAATACAATTTTAATATGACTTTGCCTAATACTCGTTGGGTGACTCTGGACTGTTAATTACATTCATCTTTCTCAGACTCAGCATCCTAACCTGTAAAATGGAGACAATGAGAATACTTCAGGGGGTTGTTTAAAGAGTGGGTGCACGTAGAGCTCTTCGTACAGTCCTTGGCACAAAATACATGTGCAAAAAAATGTGAGATAGTTATTATAATGCCTCCTCAAAAAGCTCTATGTAAATTAAAGGTTTTCTTGTTTCAGTTGAAAGGTCCCTTATTTCCAGAAACATCCACCACATGAAAAACCAGGGGTATAGTTTTCCTTGAAGTTTTTTGTGATAGAAGTTTATCTATACAGAGGTCATCACTTTTAATAATGTTAGTTAAACATTTAACACCAAATTGAAATTTGTTATTCAAAACCATATTCACAACATTTAAAGATGTATTTTGGTGGTGAAAATATATTTTAAAGATGATAAATGTATCTTAATAGTGATACTTAAAAATGTATGTTAATGGTGACAAATGAAACCAATGACCATTAACTGCTGAGATTGTATCTTTAAAAATTGGCTATAAAGTATGCCAAATTTCATGACATTGACTCTGTTGATGGGTATACACTATTCTCATTAATTTTATGTACGTTTGAAATTTTTCAAAGCTGATAATAATACCTAATTGTTAAGTTATTAATTCAGTAATATGCAGTGAGGAAAGTTTCTGACCTAAAGATAACTAATTGTAAATAAAACTAGTATATCTTACAATTATTTTTTTAAGCCTGGTTTTGAGCTACTGTTCTCTTCTTAGGGACATGACATATTTTTATGGCTTCATAAGGACCATTATTTTGTATGCATTCAGCATTTTCCCCAGCTAAACATAATATAAATTATGCATTTTTTAATAGGGAAACTAGACACATTTTTTAAAAGGTCAGACATATTAGGGGAAAAAAAGTACTGTCCTACTCCACGCCCTCACCCACCATCCTTCTGCCATTATTCATGGTCAAAAATCAAATAAAATCAGTTTTACTGGGCATCAACTAAGTGCAAGACATTGCCCCAAGCACACTTTAGTAAAGTCTTCTCTAATTCTAGAAATTTAGAAGAGAAAAAGGCTTTGTTAAGAATTTTTTTGCAGGGAGGGGAGAGAATTCCTTTATTTTTAAATACTCTAAGGATTTTCCTGGCAGTCCAGTGGTTAAGATTGGAAGCCCTCCCTCTTGCAATGCAGGGGGCGTGGGTTCAATCCCTGGTTGGGGAACTAAGATCCCACATGCTGCACAGCACAATCAAAAAAAAAGATTAAATACTCTAATGTCCTGTGTGTGCTGGAGAGGTTATACAGCATTGGCTTGATCATCTTCTTTTGCTTCAGCAACAGCCTAGAGTTGTGCAGACTCTAGATGACAATGTTCACTCTGTCTGTGAAATTTTTAATTCATCTAAACAGCAAATATTGAATAGGCCTTTAGCAATTTTGCCAGTACTATGCTAACCTTTTTGTTTAGATGAGTTTAGGTAGCAACTTTTTGCTTCCTCTTTGTCTCAGATTTGCAGAATGTCCAGCTACTTAATCCATTCAGCCTTCTATAACAAAATACACCAGACTGGGTAGCTAATCAACAACAGAAATTAATTTCTCACAGTTCAAGAGATTGAGAAGTCCAAGGTGCCAACATGGTCATCTCTCTTCCGAGTTCATAGCCTTTTTACTGTGTCCTCACTTGGTGGAAGGGACTAAGGATCTCTTTGGAGCCTCTTTTATAAGGCATCTACACTGTTCATGAGAGCTCCTCCCTCATGTCCTAAGCACATCCAAAGGCCTCACCTCCTAATACAATCACATTAGGGATTAGGATTTCAACATATGAATTGGTGGGGGGTAGGACATAAATATGGCAAAGACTGATGTGATATCACCAGGCATGATTACTGACACTCGTTCTGTGAAGGCTAAAAAGGAGTAGAGATAAATAGGCTGAGAAACAGGTTGAAAGAGTGCAAGATAGTTGTTAGGCAGAGAATTAGGTTTAAGCTGATGTTGACCTTGAAGGTCTGGAACAATGAAGATGAAAGTATGTATTGAGATGGCAGAAACTCCATCTCTTTCATGCACCAGTGATCACTAGTACCTAGAACATAGGACACACTAAATAAATATAATTTTGAGTAAATGAAAGTGAATGAATAAAAGTATATAGGAAGCTAGACAAAATTATAGGCTGTGTTGTAAAAATTTTCCCTTGTTCCTAGTATGGACAGATTCACACCATAAATAAATAAATGAAATAAATCAGAAGATACAACGAAATAAGAAAAGTCAGTTTATGGAGTTATATGTGGGATAGTGGAACTGAAAACACTGGCAGATATAAAAGAGAAAATGTATGGATGTCTTTTAACTAGGAAAATAGAGTTTACTTTTTTTTGTCATATCAGTAATATTTATTTCTAATGGGGTGAGGTAGAAAGCAATTTCCTTATGCTCAGCACTGCCATTTACTTAGGTCTGTGCCTTCTCTGTCATTTCAACAAATCAATAAGTAAAGATCTATAAAATATAGTTCCTGCTCCTAAGTTATTTGTACTTAAATGAGAATAAAAGACATACATATGAAAACAATTAGCAAATGCAATACTTTGTTCTGGGCCCATGGTAGACACTAATTAAATATGTATTGACTGTTGGCTACATAGTAGCAATAAGTAGCAATACTCCTCTTATCTTCAGGTTACTTTTTTTCCTGGTGACATATAGGATGCTAGAAATAAGTGAAAAAAATCCTTAAACACAAGAAGAGCCTTCACAAAACCCTTTTACACTAACTTCATAGGCTCTCACTCAGGCTTGGTGACTTAATTAACATACAGTTCTTACAAACATTGTTACCTAGTTTTCCAGCCCACTGTAGGTTTGAGAAATAAATCAGAAATATTATAGTGAAGATGTCATCATAAGCAGACCCAATGACCAGAAGAAATGACAGCTCAAATTTTACCCAAAGAAATAGAGAACAAACCAAGAACATTCCACACTATGGTATAATCATAAGTATTATAATTATAATATTGAGTGATCAGGATACCATAAATATTCAATAAATGTTAATGTTTACTATCATTATCAGAAAAGAAGTTGATTTTTTTCCCAGTACACCCTGTTTAAGAAAACAAGGAAGCAAACAAAACATTTTTAAAGAAAAAACTTGCACCGAAGGCATTCATTTTACCCCTTCAAAAATGGTCTTAAAATTTAAAATAATTCTTAAAGAGGTATAATTATGAGCTAAAGTAATCTGGAAAAGTCGCTTACGATGACTCATATTCCAAGGTTGCCAAATAAAAAATAGTAAGCAAAATCTAGTGTGCTATAAACACTTCATATAGGACAGCCTGTGTGCAGGAACTAATGAAGTAACTACACCATTTTATACATTTCAGGCTCTACAATTTATTATCACAGCTGCTATTTTCCCCAAGAACATATCCAAAAGAGGGCTGACACCTAGGTACCATTTTCATGCTGTGTTAATGAAGCCAGGCCAGTGAGAACCTGTAATTCACTTGAGTTTGTGCTATGCATACCCAGGTTAAGTCTTTGCCTGCCAGTTAATTTTTGACTGTTTTCCTTGTGATTCCTGTGTCTAGTAGGCAGAATTTTTTTAATGACCCACAAAGATATCCTACCGTAAAACTCCAGAACCCGTGAATATGTTGAGATATCACTCCCACGATTTATGTTATATTCAGTGATACAGTTGACTTTAAACTAAGGACATGATCTGGGTGGGTCTAGTCCAAAGCAGAGAATTCTCTAGTAGAAGAAAAGGAAGTCAGAGAGATTCAAAGAGGTTTGAGGGGGATTCAACAAACTGTTGCTGACTTGAAGATGGAAGAAGCCACTGGGAAGGAATATGGGTGGTCTTAAAGAACTGGGAGAGGTCCTTATCTGGTAGTTAGCAAGGAAGCAGGAATTTCAGTCCTACAACCATAATGAACTGAATTCTGCCAATAACCTGAGTGAGATTGGCAGTAGACTTCTCCACAGATCCTCCAGACAAGTATTCAGCCCAGCCAACAGCTTGATGCCAGCTGTGATAACCTGAGCAGAGAACCCAGTCATGCCATGCCAGACTTCTGATCCAAGGAACTGTGAAATAATAAATAGGTGCTGTTTTAAGCTGCTTTATGATCATTTGTTACACAGCAAGAGAAAACGAATATACTGTGTCTCAATGAATGAAGCTAAGACTCCAGAAACTTTTCACGTGCATTACCCACATTTTAGTAACCATGGCTTGATCATCTTGAGTGCACTCTGAACTTATGGATGGGAGTAGCATTATTATTATCTTACTAAGGCAGTGTAAAAAATGTTTTAATTCCTCTACCATTAAAAACTCACTTCTGGGTCTGAATCTACCAGAAATTAGAGGAATTGCTATAGGATTATAGGAATTGGGGGCGCTAAAAAGGAAGGATGTGTTTACTGAGAGGGAGACATATCTATTGTAATGAATAGAAGAGAACATGTTACAGTTGCCAACAGAAAGAACTATGATTAATGTGAATTACTTGTTCGGGTCAAAGAACAACCATAATAGGTTTTTTATTAACTGGATATCTGATTGGCAAACTTCCTGCAAGCTTCCAGTAACTGAAGCTTTGTCCCCAAAGCCGTGCTCTTAAAGTTAAATAGACATTCCTTAATGACAGTTTGATGTTTCTTTGGAGACAGAGCATAAGCAAACAGGCCTCCCCCAAGCTATCACGTGATGTGAAATATTTCCCAATTTGGTTAAGATTTAATTTTGTTTCAGAAAAAAAGACAAGATGGGAAACACATTTTGCATATTGCTGTGTGTATAAAAGGAATTCCAAATGTTAAAAATACTGGATAGATTATAATTTCAGATCAATTATTTTTTTAAGTAATTTTCACACCCCTCCCCCAAAAATCTTTGTACACAAAAAAACGGATTCCAAAACTTAGACAATGCTCCTCCTATTTCAGGAAATGATTAATACAGGAGAATTTCAATATAATGAAAGCATTTTGACAAAGTCTGCTACAGTTTATTGAAAAGGGATGTGACATATTTCTTAATGCTTTAGAGGCACATTTAGGAAATATAAATACACACTATAAATGAAGTCTTAAGAATGTGAGGGCTATTTTAAAACTCTGGCTTTATTTAAGATATGGATCAACAGAGCATGGTAGAACACAGACTAGAATCTTTATTTAAATATCATTGGGACCAATCCCCTAGCAATAAGAGTGTGTACAGACACTGGAGAAAATTTACCTCGAGGCTTAGACGGACCTGTGTGAGACTGACTTGTCCAGGTTCCTCTGGTGTGACCCAAGAGTAATTCCATCCTTGCACCGTAAGCTTTGCAGCTGCCGCTGCGTGCCTGACTGAACTGCCCTCTTCCTGACCTCCTCTCAGCAGTGTGGACTGGATGAATCTGCCTTTAATCTCAGTGGCCTTCAGTGCCTCAGAATTTTGCTGTTGGTAAAACATCTATTTATTAAGAATACTCCTGTCCGTACTAATGCTGCTGTTTCCAGGGAAGAATGTTTTCCTATGTATTTTGATGTCCTCGAAGTCTCTCAGAGTCTTTCTTAATTTTTTTTTTTCTGTTTTGTTCTAACAAAATGGAAACTGCAACGAACAATTAGAAAATGAAAACAAATATGAGAAATAAAGGCTTAAGCATGGATTTGCCATCCTGGGTACAAAAAAAGTCACTTCTTTATTTTTCTAACTTCCAGCTTGGCCCTTCTCCCACCATGATAGGGGAAGGGAACCCCATCTCATTCATCTTTCAGTGAACAAGTTGAGAATCCTGGGGTTTAAACAATCCAGGTTTTAAAAAATTGGGGTCCCTAGTGTGACAACTATGAGATGCTCATTGTTGAAACCCCCTGGTCAATTCAGAACACGGGGGCTCTACTATCTCCAAAGCCTGTTCCCAATGCCCAAATGCAGCCACCAGGACCACTGCCAAGTGGCCCTGCTCACTGGTCCCAGCACTCAGGCTCAATCAGGTGCCCCCATGCTGCCATGCCAGCTGACGTTTGACCACGACCAGGGTATGGCCTGGAAACAGAACCTGCCACCTTTCTGTCTCATGTCCTCCAGGAATCCCACTGCCTGTGGGACTGGGCCGCTTTCTTCCCCTTCCCCTTGCAGCCTCCCCTACTCAGGTTGCCCACGAACGCAGAGCGGCATCAGAACACACAGGGGTATTTGTTAGCAAATGCAGATGCCTGACCCTCACACCAACAGCACAGAAGCAGAATCAGTGGGGCTGGGGCCTAGGAACTTGTATTTTATCAAGGTCCTCAGTAGATCCCTGTGCACATGAAAACTTAAGAAACATTAGGCCTGAGCCCTAGATTTTTTAAAAAACAGATCTTTAAATTTGGACCTTGCAACAGAGAAAGTCCAGAGCTCCCAGACAAGCCCTGCCCTCATCTTGAAGAGAGAATGGAAAAGTACCCCTCACTCTTTCTGATGAGCTTCTCGCTGAGGAAACAAGACAAAGTTTATTTCTCCTCAGTCACGTCATCTGGCCTCATATGGGTTGAATGGAAAATGGTAAGGTGTCAAAGGTCACCGAGATCAAAGTAGGCAAAACGCAGGCGCGCGCACACACACATGAACAAACACAGACCCCAGACCATCAGCTGGGGTTAGCAGTTTTTATTCTAGTGGAGAGACCTCGGTTGTGGAAGGGCTTGCCAAAACCCAGGTTTTAAGTGGGTTCCCCTGAATGGCTAGATGGCATTGCCCACAAATAGATCCCACTGAACTCTCTGGGCTTGCATTAAGGACAATAACTTAAGAATCAGTTCAAAAGTTTGAATATCAAACTTGCTTTCTTTTCTTTTTTTTCCTGGCTACTATTCAATTTGCTGATATTTTTAGGAAAGTTTTAAGCAACTATTAATCAGCCACTAACCTGAATATAAACATTCAACGTTCAAGTATTTTTGCTAGCAAGGGATTAAAAAACCACAGGGGTAATTCAAATGCAAAGATAAGTTTAAGACCCACACACATTGATGAATCAATTCCAACTTTGATTTAGTTTTGCTAAAAGAAATTAGAAAGATGGAATTACTTTAGCATTATTAGTTTTACTTTAGGAAAACAATATGCACTTGCTTTCACATCTCACATATCCAGATTGAATGCTTAGAAACTCAGATTTTTCCAGTGGCTGAAAGAGGTATGCCATAAGTGAGAAATGCCTTCATTAACTGCTTTATTTTAATATTTCACTTTAATTTTGTATTCTATCCCACAATGCCTCTGTGTTTTACCATGAAAACCTTACAGGAAATACTCTGGTAAGATGCATTACATTTTTATGGCGCATCCACACGTGGTGGTCTGCCATATAGCTGATGTGTGACACCTCACATAATTAAAATAACAGGGCTAAATGCCAGCCCTCCTCTTCATTTTTTGGAGGCATCCCTACAACAACTGGCAAACATTTAATATGATATGGTCATTCATTTCTCTTTCATCATAATGTTATCCCCAGCAGTGATGGCTTCTAATAGAGTTGTCTTCCTTTCCTTTGCAGGGAACATGCCAATATCTATCTTCAAAATGGCTCCAATAGAATTGGAAAAGTCTACAAGAAGGCCGTGTATCTTCAGTACACAGATGAAACCTTTGGGACGATTATAGAGAAACCTGTCTGGCTGGGGTTTTTAGGCCCTATTATCAAAGCTGAAACTGGAGATAGAGTTTATGTACATTTAAAAAACTTTGCCTCTAGGCCTTATACTTTTCATGCACATGGAATGACTTACTATAAGGAACATGAGGGTAAGTTCAGCTCATATGCTAGCTGGAATTTCCTCTTCCTTTTCAGTAGGAACACTTTTTAATTTCTGAGATTATGGACTTTCCTCCTGGATAAGACCTGTACTATGTTGTTTAGCTCTAAACTATTTTATGAATAAGTATTTTGGTTCATCCTAATAATGCTGTGTTTCTCTGGGTTATACTTGTTTTGTGTGAAGTGTGAATGTGATAGAATTTCTGTGTGGACTCATGTAGTGAGAGTCAGTGAGAGCTGGAACTTCCTTCCCAGTGCCCAACCCCTTTCCAGACACATGGTCAAAATAAGAGAAATGGGCAGTGTGCATTAAAGCCTGGAAAAGACAAAAATCCAGAAGGAGGAAACAGGAAAGAAGAAACAAGAAATCCCCAAGATGAGGATGATCTTATCTCTGAAGTTCCCACATGTGAACGTACTGTAGCCATTGTCACCTTCCATCCTAACTTTGTATAAACTCTGTCCCAGCTAAGGCAGCATGAGTAGTCTCATACAGTAGCCAAGTAGCGCAGGTGGCTGGATGGTCCCAGAGTCACATCTGAGACACAGTTAACCAAAAGGTCATTTGAATGTAGGACTTGGAATCCTTAAAGATGGTACAGGAAGAACGAATATTAGATTTGGTGCTTGTGACCTCATTCTTAGTACATGATGATGGTGATGATGATGATGAAGGGAGATGGTGTTTTGTTGTGATTAAGAACAAGAGCTTCAAACTTAATAGACCGATGTTTGAGTGCAGCATTGCCTTTTATTGACTGAATGACCTTGGACAAGTTAACTTAAATTCTCTGTGCTACAGTTTTCTTATCTATAAAATAGGGACAATGAGAGTACACAATAATAGCTCAATAAATGTCAGCTATTATCATAGGCAAAAATGTCGAGACCATGTTCATTGAAATTATAAGGATCAAGTTTGGAAATTAGGATAAAATTAGTTTTAATTAATTATTGGTTTTCTATTTAAAAGAGGTATTGCTTTACAGGGTGAATGTTTTGATCTTCTATATTTTTAAATTTGTTTTTCTAAACCAAACAATTACATTCATAGCATAAAAGCTGACTGCCATCTTATTTATTTTTTACAATTTCATGATATATTATGGTTTTAATCATTTTTAAGGTATGATCATTGTATTGTGGATATGTTAGAAGAAAAAAGAGTTCTTTTAGAGATACATACTCAATTATTTATGAATGAAATGATATGATGTCAGGGATTTGCTTTAGAATAATTCACTGATGATGACTAATTCACTATTAAGAGTGGGTGAGGGTATAGATGAAACAAGATTGGCCTTGAGTTGATCATTGTTAAAGCTGGGTTGTTGGGCACATGGAAGTTAATTATATTATTCTCTCAGCTTTTGCGTATGTTTGGAAATTTACAAAATTAAACAATCCCATGGTTACTTCACAGGCAAAAATCTGATATCATACAAGAAGCTTCAAGTGATAGGAGAAAGTAGCCATCTTGCTCTTACTTCCATACCATAACCCCAGGGCGAAAGTGGTTCTTTAAATTGCAAACAACAGTCATTATGCTGCTGACATATCTATTACTGCTCCTTGAAGGCTCAGTCAAGTATAAAAAATGATAACATTTTCTGTGAAACTTCCACACCCTGTAGCCATTTGCCTTTTATTCTTCTGTGCTCAAATAGAACACCACTGTGTTCCCACGGGGATACATACTAGACGTTGAATAAGTGTTTGCTGAATGAATTAATAGACCATCTATTTTCTCATTCAAGCTCAAACACATTCAATTTGTAATTTCATTGCATGTCATTTCCTAGGGGCCATCTACCCTGACAACACCACAGATTTTCAAAAAGCAGACGACAAAGTGCGGCCAGGTGAACAGTGTATGTACATATTGCATGCCAACCCAGAACAAGGTCCTGGTGAGGAAGACAGCAATTGCGTGACCAGGATTTACCATTCCCACATTGATGCTCCAAGAGATATCGCCGCAGGACTCATTGGGCCTTTAATACACTGTAAAAAAGGTACATTGTCTCATTATTATTCACAATAAATGACCAAAGACAGTAGAGAGGGAGGTTTGTTTTTTAAATATACTTTAAGTCTTATGTGTTATGATTGAGTAGGTAAGGTAGAGAGGCAGTGAGTCTAGAAAAAAAGGAACGGAAGAGCAGGGAAGGGTAAGGAGAAAAATGGATACGTGGAACAACATTCAGGTTACTGAACGTAAATTCCCTAAATGTTTCCAAGTCTATAAAACCGAAGTGACTGGTTTAGATTTCTGGTTTATTAGGAAAATAAATACAAA